>NW_020664409.1:105575522-105701031 GCF_002925995.2 Terrapene triunguis | reverse complement strand
CTCCCCCCAGCTCCCCGCGAGACCTCGCGCTCCGCCGGCCGGAGACTCAGGCTGGTGAGTCCCCGCGGCCGGGGCTGGCCGGGGGGGGGGCAGGGAAAGTGAGGCAGAATGGCCCCAACTTATGTAATGGGGAAGGGGGGTGTCTCCCCTGGCGAGCGGCACCGCCGTGTCCGCCTCCTTTCCCCGCCCCCGGGGAGGTGAGACACCCCCGCCCCTCTGGAGGGGGAGAAGCCCTACAGCGGCTGTCCCTTGTGGGGACGAGCCCTCCCGTTCCCCGCGTGTCTGTGGCGGGGAGCCCTCGTGTGGCGGAGGGAACAGCGCGCTCTGCGCGCTCCGGCGCGGGCTGGGTGGGGGCGGCCGGAAGGGTGCAGTGGGCTGTCAATGGCCTTTTCTGGGGGGGGGGGGGTGGGGGGGGGGGGGCCCCCCCCCCCCGCTGCGGGTGGGAAGGAGGAGGCGAGGTCGCCTTTCAGATCCCTACCTAGCCACCCGCCCTCTCTCCTTCGTGGGGAGAGGGGCAGACCGCGCCCGCCCCCTCCTGCGAGCCGTGTGCGGCGGCAAGGTGGGGTTCGTCACCCCCCCCCGGGTGTGGTGGGACGGGGCTCGGGGCTGGCGCGTTCACACGGGGGTGACTAGCCCACAGAGTAAACAAAGGGAAAGGAGGGGGGGCCGTGGCTAGAGCGGGGCTGCCCCTTCCGCTGGTAAATCTGCGGTTTTCTCATCCAGCTTGGGGGCCAGGGGAAGTGGTTGAGATTTCTTTTTTGGTGCGGTGATCTGTAGTGCTCGCTGAGGCGCCGGGGGTTTGATCTGAGAGGAAGGAGAAGAGAGGCTCGTGGGTGTCGCTCTCACACACTGGGAGATTATTCAGTAAAGGGTGAATGAAGAAGGGGAATTGTGCCTCGATGAGGATGCCTTTTTTTATTTATCTACCTAGCACCAGAGCAGTTGGAGTAGTTGCCATGAAGGGTTCTCTTAGGCTTCCCAGGATTTTTGTTTTTAAATCTGATACGAACGTGAAGTCAGGATACAGTCAGAAATGCACAATTGTAACAATACCCATTTTTTTTCTTCCAATCCCAGGGGTACTCATTTTAAAGCACAATACTTTGTACATAGTAGACTCTTGCCTCCTTTCTGTTTTCCTAACTTTGCAATATTGGACTACATAATTTTCTTTGCTTTAGTCCTTTTTTAGCTTCTCCTGTTCCCTCCTAACTGAAAGACTGTGTGGCTCCATAACTGTGTAGTTTTATGCTTTAACTAGTTGCAGTGTCTCTCATTTAAATGTTCTGAAAGCTGAATATATCCTATGGGCCTTAACACCAATGTCAAAGTCTTGCAGAGTCAGCCTGTAGCTGGGTTTTTGGCAATGTGACCAGGATAATGGCAGTGCTATAGTAAATGAGTTGAAATAAAAAGTTCAACAGAAAGCAGAGTGTTTGGGGATTCATATTTTTCATCAATGGGACTAATATGTTTAATTACAATATTCACTTAGTTTAAAAGTAAACTTGCACTATGGTGTCTCTTAATTTGCATTCTTTCACCCTTGTGTTGCCTGTACAGTGTTTTCAGTGTACAGGATACTAACAATAAAGTTCTTGATCGAGCAAAGCTGAACCACCTTGAGGCTCTATGCTGTGACTGCATGGAGCCTCATTGAGATCAAGGTGCACTTTTGTGAATCATTTTGCAGAAGCAGTGCCTTAAGTATTAAACCTAACATGGTTTAATGAATAACTTTAATCATATTGATGTTGTTTGCCCCATCCATCCTTCTCCATATCCCTTCTTACTTCTTTGTTATCCCTCTACCCCTTGTTTCATGTCTGAAATTAAGCCCTGATTCTGCATTGGATCTGTGGGGTTGAAGTCTTGTCCCATCATGGATCCAGGTGCAGGACTAGGAGTACAGCTTTTAAACTTTTTGGAGCCAGGATTGTGGCTCTGATCCTGCATGATGTATGTGTGTGTTTAACTATATGCTCTGTGAATAGTCCCACTGAAGTTTGCAGAATTGGGGCAAGTGTCACTGCCTGTATTGTGAGGTGTCTGGCAAATCTACAACAATAGAGAAACTATTTTCTCTAATTTACATGTTTGTAAATGGTATTGGTTATCTAAAGATTGAAAATGTGAAGAGCGAGGAAAACTAGTGTGTTTTTTAAAATAAGTTTGCTTTCATGTAAGGATTTATCTTACATGTATTTTAAATCCAGTCTTGGTAGAACATGGCTTTGGATTGTTATTCTTTCTTCCAACTTTTTGGAAAAGATAAAATGCACACAAAGAATTGCAAATAAAACAGCATAATACTTCTTTTCAAAAACTGTGAGCTTTATTAAACCCTAGGTATCTTTAAAAGTACTGAACATGTGTGGTTGATTGTCAGTCTCTAACTGTATCTGAAATGCACACTATTTCAGAATAAAAGATTATTATATAGCAGTAATATAACATTTTGAATATATATTATAAGTGTTTAAGGTAGTTGTAATAAGTCTGTTTCAAAGTATCTGTCAAGTAGTATTAAAAGCTCTTTCTGTGGTAAACCATTATATTTCCAACTTCTGATGACTAATACCCGAACAGTTAGCTTGGTAGAAATTACAATACCAAGAAAGTTAAGAGATTTGTTGAAGCAACAGTGTTTCTGGATACTATGCAAAAATTACACTTCTGGAGCTAGTAATGGATTGTGGTTTGACAGCTTCTATTTGATTTGAAGCTATCTCCAGAAATTGTGCATCTCGGCAAAACGAATAAAACATATTTTATTGCATGTTGCAAAAAATAACATAAAAAACTCAATACCTTTTCCTAGTTTTCCAGTTGCTGCTTTGCATGGCAGCACTATATTTGATATAGTGTAGCATACAGATTGGAGATATAGGATGTTCTAACTCTTTTCACATTCCTTTAGAATTCATGGAAATGCCTTTTCCCAATAACAGCAAACATTCTATATCCTTCAAATATTTTTAAAAGTACACTGTTTATTTTCATTAAGAGCTATTGGCAGCTACTCTTTAAACATTAAAATTATCAGATATATTTCACAGTATATTATTTGCTGTAAATAGGCTAATATTTTGCTCTCAAAACTGAATATTCAAATCTTGTAAATTTGTAATTCTCCAGTCAGAATATCTTGTCTTAAACTTAGTAAAACTTTGACTCTTAAAAAGACATTGAGTATTTCTTATAGAAGCTCCATATCATCATATTTCAAAAGATACCCAGAATGTGAAAAGAAGAAAAATATTTTTCAAGATTCTGCAGTATATCAAAGGAACATTGTCAGGTTAGAAATCACACTTAAAGATTTTTTTATCTTTATTACAAATAACACTCTTCAATATTAAAAGTGAAAACTTAAACATTTGAATTTTTCTCATCATTTATGCTGGTTGTTTACTTTTTGCATTTCACATAGCAAGGACAATGAAAATCAAATATTTTCACTTTTGTCTGTAGGCAGTTTCTAGTCCATATCACTTTTTAGTTATTTTGCACTAGCATGAGGTTGGTGTTTGTATTTCAAATGCTGTAGGGGGATATTATCAAACCAGTTCCAGAGTGGATAAAAATCAATGATTTTTTATTAAAAATAAAAAAATTCGGACTTTTTGATTTAAATCGGATTTTTTTGATAAAATGCTTTTTGAGGAAAAAAACTATGTAAAGATGGTTTTAATTAAGATACGTTATAGCTCAAAGATATCTCATCATGGAATAGGGATTATAAATTCTAATTCTATAGTATTAGACAATATATTCATGTAATGTTTAAGAAAAGTTTTGTAAATGAGTTCCAATAGTTCATGGATTAGGGTCCCAATTTTATGGAGTTCCAGGGGCTTCTGTATAGATTATTTAGGTTAATCTCTCTATCTACCCAATGGGACTCAGTGCTCCATCTAGAAGATACCATCAGAGATGCTTAGTTTTGCAGTTCTCAAACTGTGGATGTGGGTCTCCAGAGATAACATGCTTGTTAATAGCAAAAATGTTTTTAAATAAATATATGGAGCTGAGAAATAACAGACCTCAACTCTGTTGTCCCTCTGCAGATTTGTGTACGCAGAGTCAATCCCTTACCTCTCTCTAAAAGTGCAAAGTTTCAAAAAGTTCCGTGACTAGAAGATTGTTGGGGGCAGAATAGATCTGGACAAGGAGAAGTCTGGAGATAAATGTGAGAAGCGAGGGACATATGCTTGTTTTGTTAAAATATTATATGTTTGCTGTTGAAGAAAAAAAAAATCCAGAATACTTAACGTTGTTGTTTTAGTTAAATAAAACAATTTAAATGTCTGTCTGGTGATGTTCTCTTTCTAATACAACATGGCAAGAAAATCCTCCAAATGTTAATGATTAACCTGTTGAATTGGAGCTAGTTCACCTCCCAATGATTTCATAACTATCTGCTTCAATTATTTTTGGTAAATGAAATAACCAAACAATAATTCATTTTCTGATATACCTGTAAAACTAATCTGAAAAGTTTTCAAAATAAATCTCTGTTTAAAGATGTATAGTGTGTACCTTCTAAAAATGAAACCTACATCTGAGTTGTGAAGAATTTGTATTAAGGTTATAACAACCAACAAGAATGCACTTTTATATAGAAAACCATGATTAAATCGAGTCTTCCTGACTAGTGATTTAAATCAATCCACCCTGCCAGTTTCATACTGACTCTTAATTTCATGAAAATGTTTTAGAATTTTAAGGTTTTTTTTAAACCCCAGCAAACTAAAAACATACACGTGATAATTTTGTTTTAATGTGATCATTCTGACAGGCAATTCTTCTATGGAATGGTTGCTAAACACTTTAAAATGAGAACAACCCAATAGTTTTTAATGCCAAATATGACTGTTAAGTACTACTTAGGAACTGAAATACAACATTTCCTGATTATTGACTTCTACCGAGTAGCTGTTTTATTCTGAAAGTTATCTTTTTTTTTAAGAATAGAAATGGAAAACAAGAATGGATTCAAACATTTTAACTGCAGGTTCTGCAACGCTAAAATTTGTAAAAATGCTGGTGGTGTTTCAGAATTCAGGTCAGTGTTTTTGGGTGCACCTATGGTTGAAAGCTAGCATAGCATGGTGGATTTGACAGACTCCAGAAATTTTGAAAGAACACGGATTGCCATTTATTAGTTAGAAATACAGACATTAGAGGGCTGAGGAAGGGAAATGGAGTTGATAGGATGGAAAAACCTACCTGATGAGTTTTGTAGGTTGGTGTTTTATTTTATTTTTTGAGGGTGGGAGGCTTTTGTTGTTTTCCCAGTCAAATTCAACTAAAGTTACTGCTGTTGTGTAAATGATTTATTCCAGAACCATTTCTGCCACATGTTCTCCAAGAAATCAGGCAATGTTTAATAGCTAGGCAAATAGGACGAAAGTTCATAGGCACTTATTTAAGAAACTAAAAATATCTTTAAAAAACCTCAGTGTATATAAATTTGTATATTATGAGATTGTCTCCCTTTCCTATTCTTTGTATGTTTCTCTTCTTCCTAAATTGTAAACTTGTTGGGATAGGAACAGTCTGTCTTTGTTTGTACAGCACCTCGCACAACTGGGACGGTGATGCAGATACTCAAAAATACCAGGCTCTCTATTCAGTGAAATTTCTCTTTGATCTTCTGTGTTGCAAATCTGAGGCAGCTTGGATTATAAAATATTCCTGAAGTTGGCTCCCTGTTATTTGTGTTATGGTAGGGCCAAAAGGCCATGATCTGGATTCCCCCTCACAACTTGCGCTAGAAACTGTATACATTCAATTTAAATTGACAATGAGTAAGGCCCTACTTAATTCACGATATTGTGGATTCCGCAGCATTAGGCTTCCACCACAGTTTTGTCAGCCCAGGGGCTGACAGCGGGAGCCCTGCCGTGCATGGTGCTGACAGCATGAGCCCTGGCTGACAGACCTGGGCCACTGACGGCCGGGGGTCCCGCTGGCAGCTCCGGGTATTAATTACAGTATTATAGTTGCAGCAAAATGTCTGGTTATCAGAAAAAAATTAGCAGGCATAACATAATACTTGAGTGTTTATTTTGTTCCAGCAAATTTTTCTTAAACAAATAGGTCTTTGGCTTTTCCAAATCACCACAATTAATAAAGGTCCATTATTACTTTTCTCTGATTTTCCATGCTTGTCTGCAACTCAGCCGCAATTATTTGACAATCATCCCACGATTCAAGTAGGGCCTTAACAATGAGATTCCGGAGGTGATGTCAAAGAAACTGGCTGAGATTGGGGATTGGCTGGAGGGAAACAGGTCAGAGAGTTCATAGTTGGAGTCATATGGATGGAGGAGATGGTGTCTTGAGAGAGAGAGGGATGGTCCTTCAAAAGAGAGAATAAGAGGGATCCACCAAAAGAGTTGCTTCAGGTGTGACCAGAGAAGTAGTAGGAGAACCAAGTGAAGGAATTGTTCTCCCTTGGCTTTCACGAGCCTTCAGGTTGGAGGCCTTGATCAGAGGAGTCTAAGGCAGCTGAGAGATTGAGAAGGATGAGGATGGAACATAGGCTCTTAAAATTTGGTCATAAGTGGTTGCTAAGAGCAGTTTGTCAGGTGCAGAGAAAAGATTCCAGATGGGGGGGTGGGGTGGGGGAGAACAAGTATAGAGATGGAAGAGAGGAATTTGAGGTCATGTTGTAGACAGAGCATTAAAGAACTTAGAGCTGAAGGCTCTGTATAGTAAGTGATTATCACTTTTTCTTTTCCCTTATAGGTTAACATTAAATATTGTGTATATCTGAATTTTCTCATATCTAACAGCAGTCCAAGGGTGGAAATGGGGAGGCTCTATCAGACCCAGAACTTGCAGCACACTCTGTCCCTTATTATTTTTTCTGTCTTTTCTATAACTATCTTCATTCTGTTTTATTCCGTTTTTATTTATTTGCCCTCTTTTCCTTTTGCCCCTGTATCTTCCTTCTATGCCTCTCTCCTTTTTACCAGGTTCAGCATTAAAAGAGCTTGCAGAGGGAACCTGAACAGAAATTATTCAGTTTCCTTTGGCATCAAACTATTTCCTCATCCTTTGGCTAAAAGGGGGGAGTGAGTAATACTCTAGCCAGTTTCCTTTTGCAGCAAGGCTCCACCTTTATACAGATGTAAGTTCATTTAAAGTTTTAACTCTTCCCCCTCCCCTCCTCTTCCCCACACACAGACACACAGTTAAACTGTAATTCATCTAATTTTGGGATCTGTCCTCAGACTAACTTTTTTCCTTTAGCTTCAAACTGCAACAGCAGCCTATAGGCATTTGATGCCCTGGGTATAGCAGGAGGAAAGCATATGTGCTTTCCCACTTCCACCATCCTAAATATTAAGTTGGTGAAGAAAATGTGCACTTGGGGTTGGGGACAGTGAATAGACAATGAAGCTGCCTGCTCAAACATTGAGCCAAATCCTGCTGCTCCTGCAGAGATTATAGCAGGTTGTCTTAAAGCTTTCTTCCAAAGTTTTTTTTGAACTGCTGATAGAAGAGAGCATCAACATTTTTTTACAAAACCAGCTTTGCCTTTCCTGGAATTAATACCTCCTCATCTATTATTGGGAGTGGACTACATCCACCCTGATGGAATTGGTCCTGCCAACACTGGTTCTCCTCTTGTGAGGTAACTCCCTTCTCTTCATGTGTCATTATATAATGCCTGCATCTGTAATTTTCACTCCATGCATCTGAAGAAGTGTTTTTTTATCCACGAAAGCTTATGCCCAAATAAATCTGTTAGTCTTTAAGGTGCCACCGGACTCCTTGAACTTTTTTTTTTTTTTTTTTTTTTGACCCCTTCGTACTATCATGGTCCTCTGTCGGGACAGTGGTTTTGTCCCTGCACTCTGGGTGAAAGAAGGGATCCTTTGTGGCAACAAATCAGAGGCTTACAGGGGGAAGATAAAGCGTGACTGCCAGGCCAGCTGATACAGGCTGGGGCAGCAGGAAAGAACTGAGTGGGCTTCACTGTCTGTAAGATGCACTTCCCACTCAGTATCCAGTTTCTTTTTGTTTACCCCATACACCTACCCCAAGCCAATTCCTATGTGCAACCCCACCTTCCATTTATTTTTTGTGGGGAGCAGAGGAGATCAGGCTACCAAATGCTTTCTCTCCCTCCATGTCTCCTTCAAGTTCCTGGAACAGTTTGAAATGGCAAGAGCCTCTTCTGCGTTTAGTAGGAGCTGCTGCTGCCTCCTCCTTGCCTGGTGCTGGGTACTAAGCTATGTGGACTACAAAAAGGAAGGAAAAAATTAAATTAGCCAAGCCTCCAAATAAACTAAATGACAAGTTCTTTGGGGCTGGTTGTGTTTTAATTTGTTAACTAAGTAGTGGCTATTTCTTGCTTTTCTGAAACAGAGCATATGAGGGTGAGGGGGAAGAGTACAGCTGTGTTTTAACCCAGAGACATGGATGCTCAGCTCTGCCACGTTCCTCCTTTCCCGGCCCTTTTCTCTGATGCTGTGAAGGGCAATAAATGATGTGCAAGGAGCTGAAAATAGGAGCACAGGATTTGCCATACTAGATAAGACCTCTGGTTCATCTGCTATGACAGGGGTTCTGAAACTTTTGTACTAGTGACCTCTTTCACATAGCAAGCCTCAGTATGACCCCTCTTATAAATTAAAAACAACTTTTTATATATCTAATTCCATTATAAACGCTGGAGGCAAAACAAGGTTTGGCTGGAGGCTGATAGCTTGCGACCTCCCATGTAATAACCTCACAACCCCCTGAGGGGGTCCCAGCCCCCAGTTTGAGAACCTTGTGCTATGATATCCTGTTTCCTACAGATGCTCCAGAGGAAGGTCAAGGAACACCTGTAATGAGTTACTTTAAAGTAACTTGTACATAAAGTTAACCTTAACTTTGCAATTCTTCAGTAATGCCCCAATATGCCTTGTTAACACATATACCTTAACTCTGACAACACAACAGTTGCTGAAATATACAAGCTCTTCACCTCCTTTTTACAACCCATTCACTCTCACCTACAGGATTCCATCTAACACTATTAAAGGAAAAAAAGGGGGGAAAAGATACATTATACCTCTGTTTAACATTACAAGGTGGCAGAAGAAAACCAGTGTTTTTTAGGGGGTGGGGCCTGCAACTTGGGAACCCCTCGGTCAAATTAGGATCACTAACATTGTCCTGTGCCTCCATGAGGCACATGACATTTCAAATCAATCTGATTAACTGTTTGGATTTTAGAGCACTTACAATAGTTGAGGCTGCATATAAGTTAGAGGGTGAACGAGAAGTGATTAAAGCAACATGAAATGTAGTACAGACGCACCCCGGCTTATGCAAACCCAACTTACGGAAATCCGGACTTACGGAAAAAGTTCCGTAAGCTTTTTTTTTTTTTGGCATAATTGTTGGAGATACGTTCCCGATTTATGCAAAATTCAACTTATGCAAGGCGTTCCGGAACGGAACGCTTGCGTAAGTTGGGGAGCTTCTGTATGTACCTTGGTAGTTCATTTACTTTGGTTTGGATTTTTTGTAAAGAGTAAAGATTCTTCGGTATTTTCATGAGAGTCTTTACCCCAGTGCTGTTACATTTAGTTACTGATAGTCTAGAAGTGCTACTAGTGTCCAATATCTAATAACACTTCCTGCATCTAAGGTCTATAGGTTTACTACCAATCACTTGTAGATAAAGGGGAGAACGATGGACTTAAACAAAGGACAGGAATTCAGGAGACTGGAGTTCTATTTCTGCCTCTTCTGAAGACTTGAATTATCTTGGTCAAGTCAGTTTAATCACTCTGCCTCAATTCTTCTATCTGTAAAATGGTGGAGATAACACCTAACTCAGGCTTAATTCAGCACTTTGAGATCCTCCAATGGACGGTACTAAAACTGTTAAACTATTTATTCCCCCAAGGGATGTTGGGTCAGAATTGCTCACTCAAGGTGCCTGGGATGAATCTTGCAGCAGCAGTCTTAAATGATTCATACTTGGCAGTGTCCTTGTTAACCTTTCATAGTGTCTGACTTAGGATTTACATTTGAATGTACTAAATAAAATCGAAGTAGATAAGGGGAATTACATCTCAGAAAATGAATCTATCCCTCTGAGGTAACATGCAACTTGGCGGGGTCTAAAACTGTGGCTTTTATTTTTTATTATATAAACAGTGGTTTAATTTCTACACCTCACTTCCATAGGCCTGAGTGGGTGAGCTCCATCCAGGGAAACATAATATTTTGCTGGTCTCAAAGTGTGAGGTTCTCTCCTGTTTGTTTTATGGTTCTTTGCTGTGGATGTTGGAAAGACTTAGTTATGGCTCCTGCTCCTACTCCTCTCTTTACAGTGCCATTATGGGAATGCTGTAGCTTCTTACCACATTAATTGGGTTATCCTGGACTTTGGTCAGTCCATCATCTTCCATATCGGATTTAAGCTCTTTGTCCGAAGCTTCAAGGCCCTACCCAGTTTAGTATGTGTCCTTGTCTACTGTTTGCCTTTGTCTTTTAATTTCTACTTCACCCAAACTGTAGAGCTGACCACACTCTTCTCACTTGCACTTTTGTGTCTTCTTCCATGCAGCCTCAGTGCCTGCCGCCCCTTTCCTGATCCTGCCTACCATGCTTCTACCCATGCCATTTTCAAGTCTCACCACAAAATATGCTTCTGCAAGGCCTACAAACCCTTTTAGTAACTTCATGTGTAAGCTGGGGTCTGCATATCCATTCATGTGCATGTTGTAGGAAGATGAGGTACACTTTTAAAAATCAATACTCATGATGCAGTTATCAATAACAACAGCAACTGCATAATATCTCTTAGCACTTGTCCTCCCATCCCCGTTGCCTAGCCAACTCTGCTACATGTTGTTTGACATCAGTTCTACACTCGTTGAGGCAGGGACATCTTTTATTCACATTTGTGGCTGTAGAGACCAAATAGGGGAGGATTTCTCCTCAAATGATATCATATTCTTTGTCTGCAGATATTCTCTGGATTTGAATGTTTATAGCTCCTAATATCTTGATTTTAAAGATGGCGTTAATGCTCATATTTCTGCAAACAACTAGATTAGCCACCATTTTATAGTCTCGTATATTTCTCTCCATGAAGAAGGAAAGGTAGAAACTGCCTACTGATGCAATTCTCATGTAATTAATATTGTTTTTTATGCAGTTGTTAACTTTGCTGCTTTCAAAATAACAGGTTGGTTGGAACTCTTGATGAGAATGTGCATTGATTCTATACCACTACTTTTCACTCTTAAAAGATGCCAGCTCTCACTTTTGATTTAACATCGGAGGCTTCCTCTCAAATGCATTCAAAGGTGTGTCTGTTTTATTGCTGTTCCAGTATTAAGTCATTCGAGGGACTGAACTCACTAATGAGATTACATAATTCAGTTTTTTAATGTCTTGGTAAATGAGAGTCTAGACTCAGTTTAAAATCTGGACTGTGACTATTTTTTACATTTGTGAAGTTTATCTCATTGTGGCCTCTACTGGAAACTAATAATGATGCATCTTCTATTTGAGAAAATTCCTCCTGAAGTTACAGTGGAACAGACTCATTGATCTAATAGGTCTTTTCTTTAATTCCTATGATTTACCAAATCTCAAACTTTTAAGGGCACCACTGAACTAGAGAGTTTACAGTTATGTCACCCTCCCCCAAGCGACATAAATTATGCTGACATAAGATGTAGTGTAGACATAACCTAAATCTCAATAGAGGCAGAAATCTCTTGAGTTAATGTCTGTGGGTATGTCTACACAATAGTGGGGAAGGCGCTTTCCAGTGCGAGTAGAGACAGACATGCACTAGCTAGCGCAGTAAAAATAGCATTGTGGCTGTGATGACGTGGACTGTGCTCGGGCTAGCTGCCTGAGTACAAAACCCATGGGGTTGGGTGGGATTGTATTCAGGTGGCTAGCCTGAGCCACTGCTCATGCCATCATGGCCAGCCACACTGAATTATTTTTAGCACAGTAGGTTGAGCAGAGCTAAAGTGCATCTGTCTACCTATGCTGGGAAGCACAGTTCCAGCAGTTGTGTAGAAATACCACTAGTGAAAACTTATATCACGTCCACTGCTTTCCCCATATCCACAGAGCCAGTTATCTTATCATGGAAGGCAATCAGGTTGGTGAGGCATGATTTGTCCTTGGGGAATCCATGTTGACTGTTCCTGATCACCTTCCTCTCCTTCAAGTTCTTCAAAATGGATTCCTTGAGGACCTGCTCCATGATTTTTCCAGAGACTGAGGGGAGCCAGACTGGTTTGTAGTTCCCCGGATTCTCCTTCTTCCCTTTTTCAAAGATGGGCACTATATTTGCCTTTTTCCAATTGTCTGGGACCTCCCCCAAAGATAATGGCCAATGGCTCTGCAATCACATCAGCCAACTCCCTCAGCACCCTCAGGTGCATTGCATCTGGCCCCATGGACTTGTGTATGTCCGGCTTTTCTAAGTAGTTCTTTCATCACTGAGGGCTGCTCACCTCCTCCCCATACTGTGCTGCCCAGTGCAGCAGTCTGGGAGCTGACCTTGTGTGTGAAACCCGAGGCAAGAAAAGCATTGAATACTTCAGTTTTTTCCACATCATCTGTCACTATGTTGCCTCCCCCATTCAGTAAGGGGCCCACACTTTCCCTGACCACCTTGTTGCTAACATACCTGTAGAAACTCTTCTTGTTACCCTTCACATACCTTGCTAGCTGCAACTCCAATTGTCCTTTGCCCTTCCTGATTACACCCCTGCATGCTCGAGCAATGTTTTTATAATCCTCCCTAGTCATCTGTCCGTTTCCACTTCTTGTAAGCTTCCTTTTTGTGTTTAAGCTCACTGAAGAGTTCTCTGTTAAGCCAAGCTGGTCGCCTGCCATATTTGCTATTCTTTCTGCACATCGGGATGGTTTGTTCCTGCACCCTCAATAAGGCATCTTTAAAATACAGCCAGCTCTTCTGGACTCCTTTCCCCTTCATATTAGCCTCCCAGGGGATCCTGCCCATCAGTTCCCTGAGGGAGTCAAAGTCTGCTTTTCTGAAGTCCAAGGTCTGTATTCTGCTGCTCTCCTTTCTTCCTTTTGTCAGGATCCTGAACTCGACCATCTCATGGTCACTGCTGCTCAGGTTGCCACCTACTTCTACTTCCCTGTTTGTGAGCAGCAGGTCAAGAGGAGAACGGCCCCTACTTGGTTCCTCTAGCACTTGCACCAGAAAGTTGTCCCCAACGCTCTCCAGAAAGTTCCTGGATTGTCTGTGCACTGCTATATTGCTCTCCCAACAGATGTCAGGGTGATTGAAGTCCCCTATGAGAACCAGGGCCTGTGATCGGGAAACTTTTGTTAATTGTCCAAAGAAAGCCTCTTCTACTTCATCCTTCTGGTCTGGTGGTCTATAGCAGATGCCCACCACGACATCACCATTGTTGCTCTCGCTTCTAAACTTAACCCAAAGACTCTGAACAGGCTTTTCTCCAGTTTCATACTGGAGCTCTGAACAATCATACTGCTCTCTTACATACAGTGCAACTCCTCCACCCTTTCTCCCCTGCCTGTCCTTCCTGAACAATTTATACCCATCCTTGATGGTGTTCCAGGCATGTGAGTTACCCCACCAAGTCTCTTACTCCAATCGCATCATAGATCCTTGACTGTGCCAGGACTTCCAATTCTTCCTGCTTGTTTCCCAGGCTTCTTGCGTTCGTGTACACGCACCTAAGATAACTAGCCAATTGCCCTACTTTCTCAGTAAGAATCAGGAGGCCTCCCCTGTTGCACCCTCCTCCTTGTGTTTCCTCCCGGTATCCCACTTCCCCACTTACGTAAGGCCTTAGGTCTCCATCCTCCAGCAAACCTAGTTTAAAGCCCTCCTCACTAGGTTAGCCAGCCTGCCTGCGAAGATGCTCTTTGCTCTCTTCGTTAGGTGGATCCCATCTCTTCCTAGCAATCCTTCAGGCAATTATCACACTTCTCGAGTTTCCCGGTCTGGACGGCAGATGGATGACTCCGTCCCCCTTAGGATGGAGTCCCCTACCACCACCATCTATCTGCTCCTCTTGGGAATGATGGTCGTGGAACCCCCATCCCTAGTACAATGCATCCCATGTGGTGTTGGTCGATGGGGTCTCCTTCTGATCCCTTCCCTCAGTAGACTCTTCCAAACCATTCTCCGTCGTAGTACCTGTGCAGAGAGCCTGAAAACGGTTTCTTACCTCTATCTGCACTAGGAGTACATGGGTTCTCCTTTTTCTGGAGGTCACATGCTGCCAATTTTCTTCCCCATTCTGCATTGCCCTCTCTGATTCTTCAGCATGCTGTGTCTGTAGTACCAAACGCTGACTTCTATCCAGAAAGTCTTCATTTTCTCTGATGCAATGCAGGGTTGATACTTGGGTCTCTAGTCCTTTAACTATAATGCATATTTCCACATTGCGATCCACCCATCTCACAAACAATTCCCATGTTTTACTGTCGGCCAGGACCACGCTCAGAACAGGGTGCTCCCTTTTGGCCTCATCTGCCCCAAGGGTGTTTTTGAAAGTCATGTAAGTACTAGCAGCACAGCTCCGCAGGAAAGATATTTTAGTGTTCCCTTACCTGGATGTTTTGCTGCTGAAGGACCAGTCCCTGGAGCTGACTTTACAGGCAACTTCTGAAGTCATAGGTCTCTTCCTCAACTTGGGCCTACAATTGAACATTCAAAAATCCACTTTGATCCCTGGGCAAAACTTAGAATTCATGGGTGCTCCTCTCAATTCAGTAATAGCAAGAGCCTACCTTTTTCTGCATAGGTTTGTAGCCCTTTCCATCGTGAGCAATACAATCCAGCTCAGCCTCCCCAAACACCAGCCAAGAACTGTCTTCAGTTGTTGGGGCACATGGCAGCCAGTACCTTTGTCATAGACCACACCAGGCTCTGAATGTGCTGCCTTCGGGGTGGCTCAGGACAGTTTATTCACCAAACAGACACCATTTAAATATGTTACTTTCCATACCCACCTGTGTTAAAAAAAAACCCCTCAATTGGTGGAAAGTCCATCAGTGTGTGCACAGGAGTCCCATTTGTACGTCCTTCCCCAACAGTTGTCATAACAAATGATGCCTCTCTACTAGGGTGGAGAGCACATCTGGACTCACATGGGCCAGGGCAAACGGATGTCAGAAGAGACCATGTGTAGCAAGTGGGACTCACCCCGCGGTGCCTTCTGCTGGTCTCTTCTGGGAATTAGCTCATCCAGCCTCTGGAGCACCCTCTGCAGACCGGTGTCCCGCTTTCGCTTGGCCCCTGTGTCCCTGCTGGACCCGGTCCCCGTTATCTGGGGTACTGCCCCCTGGCCATACACCCCTCAGTCTCAGGGTCTCCCCTCCCCGGGGAACCCCCACCCACTATCCCCACATCGCCTCAGTATAAGGATACTGCCACTCATCATCTAGCCTCCACGCCCTGGGGCAGACTGCAGTATCAGCCTACTCATCTCTGGCTAGGTTGGGTTTGAACCTGCTGCCTTTGCCTACCCCTGGGCTGCCCTCTGCAATCCCCAGTACCCATTGCTAGGCCGCAGCCTGGGGCTTTCCAGGCCGGAGCTCCCCGGCTCCTCTGCCTTTCCCCAGCCCTGCTTCACTCAGGTACCCTGTCTCTAGCTCCCTGCAGCCAGGCCCATCTCCCTCTATAGCTAGAGAGAGACTGCTGAGCTCCTGGCTCCCAGCCTCTTATATAGGGCCAGCTGAGGCCTGATTGGGGTGTGGCCACAGCTAAGGCTGCCTACCCAATCAGCCCAGCCTAAGGCTCCCAGCCCTAGCCCTCTCCAAGGGCTGGCTTTTAACCCCCTGCCATAGCCCTCTCCCAGGGCTGTTTTTAACCCTTTCAGGCCAGGAGCGGGTGATCACCCCACTACACCATGCTTCACATCAATCTCCTGGAACTCAGAGCAGTCAGATATTCCTGTCTTCAGTTTCTACAACTAATCAGGGGCAAGCATATAAGGGTAATGATGGACAACATATCATACATGTTTTATATCAACCGGCAAGAGGGAGCAAGGCCCCCCCTCCCTCCATGCCAAGGCTGTCAAACTTTGGAATTGGTGCATACACAATCGGATTGTCATCACAATAATTTATCTTCCAGGGGTTCAGAATGTGACCGCGCACACACTCAGCAGCCACTTCTTCTGAGACCATGAGTGGGAAATAGACTCCAGCATATTACACCACATATTCTGGCAATGGGGCACCCCCAAGATAAACTTGTTCGCCACAGCAATAAACAAGAGATGTGCCCAGTTCTGCTCCAGCAGCAGACTGGGTCAGTGATCCCTGGGGGGTGCCTTTCACCCTTCATTCGTTGTCAGATCTATTGTATGCATTTGTATCAACTCCTCTATTAGCCAAAATTCTGGTCAAAATAAAAAAGGACATAGCATGCATGGTTCCTCAAGGGGCTTGGAAATCTCTGTCTGCCAGTCAAGTGTCCTACTCCAGTTTGGGACCTCAATCTAGTTCTTAAATGCCTTGCAACGGTGGATCTCAACCTTTCCAGACTATTGTACCGCTTTCAGGAGGCTGATTTGTCTTGCAGACCCGCAGGTTTCACCTCACTTAAAAACTACTTGCTTACGAAATCCGACATAAAAATACAAAAGTGCCAGCACACTATTACTGAAAAATTGCTTACTTTCTTGTTTTATTTTTGAATGCAGTTATTTTTTTGTACATAATTCGGCATGTGTAAGTTCAACTTTAATTGTAAAGAGATTGCACTACAGTACTTACATTACTTACATTAGGTGAATCGAAAAATACGATTTCTTTTGTTTTTTACAGAGCAAATATTTGTATTAAAGGTAAATAGAAAGTGAGCACTGTACACTTTGTATTCTGCATTGTAATTGAAATCAATGTTTGAAAATGTAGAAAACATCCAAAAATATTTGAATAAATGGTATTCTATTATTGTTTAACAGTGTGATTGATTGCAATAATTTTTTTTAATCGCGCGATTAATCGCGATTATTTTTTTTTAATCGCTTGACAGCCCTAATTGGAATATAAATATTGTACTTACATTTCAGTGTATAGTATATAGAGCAGTATAAACAAGTCATTGTCTGTATGAAATTTTAGTTTGTACTGAGTTGGCTAGTGCTTTTTATGTAACCTGTTCTAAAACTAGGCAAATATCTAGATGAGTTGACGTACCCCCTGGAAAACTTCTGCGTACCCCCAGGGATACATGTACCCCTGGTTGAGAATCACTGCCATACAAGACCACTATTTGAACTGATGGCTACCTGTTTGCTGCTCCATTAATCCATGAAAATGGCATTCCTGATAGCCATCACATCGGCGTGATGGGTTGGAGAAAAAAGGGACCCTTATGGCATGACCCCCTTTTCACGGTATTTTTTTAAGGACAAGGTCATGTTGCAACCCCACCTCAAATTTTTACCTAAAGTTTTCTCCAAGTTCCATATTAACCAACCCATTCACCTGCCAGTCTTCTACCTAAACCTCACCTACATAAGCAAGAGGCACTACTGAACACCATTGACATCAGGAGAGCACTTCTATCTGAATTAGGACTAAACTCTTCAGAAAGACCCCCAAATTGTTTGTCTTGCCCACAGATCGATTGAAAGGGTCTGCAATCTTTAATCAAAGACTTTCCCAGCGGATATCTGGTTGCATTAATACTTGCTATGAATTTTGTAATATTCAAGCACCTTTGGACATAGAAATTCACTATAGGAGTTCCATTTCCATCTCTATGGCATATCTCAAAAACATGCCCGTTATTGAAATAAGTGAGGCCACTACCTGGGCTTCTATAAATACGTTCACTGAACGCGACTCAGTAACTCACGACTCTGCTTCTGATATTGTGTTAGTCTCAGCTGTATTTTCTTCCATACTGGACTCTACTCTGAAGCCCCCTTTGCCTTATGGGGAACTGCTCGGTAGTCACCTAAAGTGGAGCACCTATAGGGACACTACTCAAAGAAGAAGAAATGGTTACTCACCCTGTGCAGTCACTGTAGTTCTTTGAGATGTCTGTACCTATGGGTGTTACACTACTTGCCCTCCCTCCCCTTTGCTTCGGAGTTCTCTGTTATAGGGATTTGCGGTAGAGAAGGAATGGAGAGCAGTTCGCCTGCGCAGTGTTAGATAATGATGGTATGGGGGCATGAAACTGACTAGCATGCATGCACGGGCCAAACAGACAGTACTATGACAATCTCCGCTCAAAGGTGCAGGGGTTGCAAACGCATCTAGAGTGACACACATCTCAAAGAACGACAGTTACTGCACAGGATGAGTAACCAGTTCTTCTCACCAGATACTGTTTTCAGATTTTCTTCAGGGAGACTTTATTTATTCATTTTTATTATTTGTACTGTTGTAGCACCTAGAATCCTCATTCAGCAATTGGGGCCTCTTTTGTGGTTTGCACTTCACACACGCACACAATCAGCATCAAGATACATTTAGACCAGTGGTTCTCAACCAGGGATCTGAGGCCCCCTGGGGGGGCGGGGTCGCAAGTAGGTTTTGGGGGGCTGCCAAGCAGGGCTGGCATTAGACATGTTGGGGCCAGGGCAGAAAGCCAAAGCCCCATCACATGGGGCTAAAGCCTGAGGCCCTGAGTCCTGCCACATGGGGCTGAAGCTGAAGCCTGAGCAACTTAGCTTTGTGGGCCCCCCTGTGGCGTGGGGCCCTGGGCAGTTGCCCTGCTTGCTACCCCGTAACACTGGCCCTGGCTTTTATATACATAAAAACAGTTGTTGTGGCGCAGGTGGGCCGTGGAGTTTTTATAGGGGAGGGCTCAGGAAGAAAAAGGTTGAGAACCCCTGGTTTAGACTATTACAGTTTCATCAGACCCATCCATCCAAAACCTTGAAAGCATGAAAATAATAAGGGAAAAGTCTCCAGCATTTTTTTTTTTTTTTTTTACCACCTTCACATCACCTACAGTACTGTTAACAACACACTCCAACACTCGATAAGGCATTCACTTCCATCTCCAGTAGATATCATAACACAAGATGTACCCCAACTGACTGCCACATAGTCCATTTATTTGGAAAATTATTTTGACTTAATATTGCTGGGGTCACTGTTAAACCTATTTGCATTCAACAGGTATCAAGTATGTGACTAATCTGAATTTTCATATGTCAAAAAAGGATCCTGATCAAGTCTAAATTATTATTTCAGACCTCCATCTCAGTCATAGCAAGTACCTACTACTGAGCGCTGGAAAATCTACTTAAGGTATGTGGAATTTCCAGTGAACTAATTTTTTCAATGGGTTTTATTAATGTTGGGTAAAACTGTTTAGGCTGAGATATTCTAAAGCACCTGAGGACCTTAAGAGAGCACAAGTCCCATTGATTTTTTTCAATCCGACTTGCGTTGCTTAACTCTGTTAGTGGCTTTTGAAGATCCCAATGGTAAGCAATTGATGTTAAACTGTAACAAGATTCATCCCAGATTCTCTTTGACGTAAATCTAGTTTAGATGGCATATGAGATCATGAAATCCTTTCATTATACTATTGTAAAATAAATTTTATAGCTATAAATAAATGTAACTGTCTAATACATGACCCTTCTGTTCATTCATTCACTTCTCTGAAAGGGGGGTGGGTGGGAAATCTTATTTGGATTGTTTTCTGTGTTTTTTAATTTGAGAAAAATTCATTAAGCAATTTCTGAGTTATGCAAAGCACTCAAAATACACTTCTCTTAAGTATAAGGGATGCAGTGTTTCCTAGTGGATAGACCACTGGACTGGGACTTGGGAGGTCTGGATTCTGTTCCTGGCTCGGTCACTGGTCTGGGTGACCTTGGGAAAGTCATTTCGCCTCCCGGTGGCTATATTTCTCCATCTCTAAAATGGAGATAGTTATGCTAGCCTCTTTTGTAAAGCCCATTGAGATCTTCTTTGAGATCCACTCTCGAAAAACGCTATAAATTAGGGTTACCATATTTTAAAATAACAAAAAGAGGACACTCCAAGGGGCCCCACCCCTGCCCCAACCCCGCCCCAGCCCCACCCCAACTCTGCCCCTTTCCCCAAGTCCCCGCCCCAACTCCGCCCCCTCCCCTGAACGCTTCGCCCCTGCTCCTCCCTCTCCCCTGCTTCCCGCGAATCAAATGTTCGCGGGAAGCCTGAAACAGGCAGGCAGCAGGTAAGCTGGGGCTGGGGCTTGGGGGCACGGCCGAGCGGCTCCGGCCCGGCTCGGCTCGGGCCCTGGGGCGCCGGCCCCGGCCCGCCTCGGCCCTAGTGGCTCCAGCTTGGCACCGGCCCTCGTTCCGGCCGAGCGTGCTGGCCCTGGCCGAGCGGCTCCGGGCCACCCTGGCGGCTCCAGCTTGGCTCGGGCCCCGGGGTTCGGGCACCGGCCCCGGCCGAGCGGCTCTGGCCCCGGTGGCTCTGGCCCGGCTCGGGCCCTAGGGCGCCGGCCCCAGTTCTGGCCGAGCGCGCCGGCGCCGCCCCAGCTCGGCTGGGGCACCGGCCCTGGTTCCGGCCGAGCGTCTCTGGCCCGCCCCGGCCTCAGCGGCTGCAGCTCTGCTCGGGCCCCGGGGCACAGGCACTGGCCCCAGCCGAGCGGCTCCGGCCCCGGGGCACCGGCTGAGCAGCTCCGGCCCCGGCGACTCCAGCTCGGATCGGGCACCGGCTCGTCCGGCCCCGGCCCCGGGTGAGCGGCGCCGGCTGGCGGCCGAGCACCTCCGGCCCCAGCGGCTCCGGCTCCGGCCCCAGCGGCTCCAGACCGGATCCAAGCCACACGACCCCTCCCTATTTTCCTGGAATGTTCGGCTTTTTGGAATTTCCCCCCAGACGGGGATTTGAGGACCAAAAAGCCGGATATGTCCGGGAAAATCCGGACATATGGTAACCCTGTATAAGTGCTAAGAGGTTTTAATAATTGGTAGTAGTACTGATGCTATAGGGAAGTTGACCACACTTGCTGAGCTCTTAACGGATATGTAAATAGTGTCCAATGAGGCTATTTTCTTCAGAGGAGTGTCTGTGTATGTTGCTTACACTATGCCCTAAAGTTGTAAATGATATCCGCTGAAGTCTTTTATTTTTTTACCAGGACCCTGTAAAGACGTAGCATCTTTGTGACATCACTAGTGCAGTCTTCCTGCCAGTCTGATGGGCGCAGGGGTTGCTAAGCTCAATGTGTCATGTGGACAGCTTGTGTGAGGGGCATTTGAAAGACCCTATCTTACCTACAAAAGCTTTGTAGCTGCTTCATACCAAAGCTGCTCAACTGAACACTGTAGAATCAGGGTGACACTATGGTAATGGAGAAGAATTTTAACAATCCTCTAGTTCCATATTGTACTTCCTGTGGTTTCAAGTAGAAACTATATTTTCTGTACATTCACTCTGCCAAATCACAAACTTGCAATATGTCTGTCGCCTATGGTGGTCAACCCTTCTACTTCTGTTCTTTATGCCGTGAGTCCTGTTTGGTCTCCTTTTTAGTTCATCTGTGCTTTCCCTAAGTGCTTTAATCCATCACTACAGGGTTATATTTTATCTGCATTGAGACTGATATTTTTCTGACTTGTTTCCCTTACTGATTGTAGTCTTTAGTTTTATTTAAAGTTAATTTTAGTGATGTTATATTACACCAGCATTGGTTTGGCTGTTGTGGCTACAGTTTCAAGCTCAACAGAGTGAAAGTCACCTCTGCTACTTGCGTCAGATTTAGACTCTCTAGGAACACATAAAGACCAGGATAGTGAATACACATGCACTTACAAGTACAAGGTCTAGTCTGTTTTACAAGTTTTATTAAAGTTATGATTACCCATGCATATAGAAATTCTATAAAGACCTATGCTCAAATTACAAATATAGTTATGCTCACATCCTTAAGGATATTCTTAAAATCTGATGGCTGCCTTGCCAATTGATCATCAGTAGAAGGTTGGTTCCTGCTGGAGTTTCACATAGGGAGCTCAATTTTCCGACTCTGGGCACCCTCTTTTTATAATGTGATTCTGACTATACCTCATACCCTGCGGTTAGGGCATGTAGAATAATGTGACTACCGGGTATCTTGTAAGCAAAAAAAAATTACTCTTACTGTTAATTTTTCACAATATCATCCATTGGTAAATCTTTTCCTGTAATCTTGTGGCACAGTTACTTACTTATGTCAAGCATTTCTTGAGCCTATAGTCTAGTATGGCTAAGCTAAAGTATTACAGGCCTCAGCCTGTAGGCCTTGCGTTTCAGCCCTCCTTACTTAGATATCTAATGCATACTTATCCCTTCTGACTACTGATTAATCTTATACTTCTATCATTCTACAACTTAACTCTGTTTAGCATACAATTATATATGACATACATGTTAGTTAATCATAACTAAGGCTATGATTTTGTCACAGAGGTCACGGATTCTGAGACTTCCAAAGACTTCAGTGACTTCAGCCCACAGTGGCTGGGAGCCGCCGGGTCCTGTCGCTTCCCGTGGGGGCAGGGAGCTGCGGGGGACCCCTGCAGCTTCTGGTCTCAGTGGTTGGCAGGGGGATCCCTGCAGCCTCAGGCCCCCGTGGGTGGCAGAGGGACCCCTGCAGCTCCGAGCCAGGGTGGAGGGGGACCCTCAAGCTCCAAGCCTGTCCCGCAGCTGCCCAGCAGGTTTCCATTTTGTCATGGATATTTTTAGTAAAAGTCAGGGACAGGTCACAGGCTTCCGTGAATTTTTCTTTATTGTCCGTGACTTTTACTAAAAATATCTCTGACAAAATCTTAGCCTTAGTCATAACATCACAGAATGAATGAGCAATAAACTAAAATCATTGGCTACATGATGTTATACTTGGATGTCTGGGATTTTTGTATAATTGGTTGTAGTCAACGCAGAATTGTGGAAACTAGTTACTCACTCTTGTTGCCCACACCTTAATGCTTTTTGTTACTACACTCTCTTTTTGTGGTGGGCAGTGTGGGTGACAAGAGTCTAGCAAGATTCACATCACTCATGTTTTGAACTGTAACAAACTCTTTCTGCCGACAGTTCAGGAATGCCAGTGTACTTACTCACCAAACTTGCTGATTCAGTTAATGCCATTATTTTTGCCCATTTAGACTATTGTAATGGCTTTCTTGCTGCAATCATGATTAATACATGTCAGCAGGTACAAAATGCTGCTGCTAGCATTCTGGATGTAGCAAAAATGTAACTGCATCCCTGGCTCTGACACACTGAAAGCTACTTTTCAGATTAACTTCAAGGTACCCTCTTTCACTTTCTAAAGCCCTTCAAATTCTGTCTATGATATAGTTGGTCTGTACACCTTCCGCCACTAGTAAAGGTCACCTAATGCTGGTTCACTTATCTCATCACTACCCAAATGTGCAGCACTGTGTGACTGTCTTCTCTTGCACAGTAATACTTTCTTTAATTTCTTGCCCAGGGATTTCATGGATGCTAATTAGCCTTTTTTGCTTTTAAAATTCTAGGTGAATAATTACTTCTCCCGTCCTGCCCACCCACTCTTCCCCTCATTTCCAATGTGCCATGTCTATTTGTACTAAACTCTTGCATAGCTATGAATAGATTAATGCCTTGGTCTGATTAAAGTTGGTTTTCCTGGTTTTTTTCCCATGCGAGTTAAAGATAGTAAAGTTCAAGTTTTTAGTAGTCTTCAGTTTTATCACTTCATTAAAAAACCTGAAGCCTTGTAGTTAGAGCAAACAATAAAGCCCTAAAGTGCCAGCCTGGATGCTTGAGACCAAGATCCAATGTCCTGTGCAGCATATGAGACCTGAATTAAGCAGTTGGGACCGCAGGGTTACATGAGATGGCCTCCATTATCTTCTTTCCCCTTCACTGTTCTTCCTTCTCTCCTTAGGTCAGGTCTAATCAATATAATGTTTAAGTATTATTATTTGTATTATGGACCAGGGTCATAGTATGTTTACATTTTTTATAGTAAACTTAGTTTATTTGGCCATGCCCCAGATTTTCAGTCTCTTAAATTTTTATATTGACAGTGAGTAGAAATTGTTGGGAGGGAGTATATTAAAGATTTTGTTATCTGGGTAAGAGATAGCTGGGCCATTGGCAGCTGGTAAGGCATGGGGAATTGTTTGAATTTTGGTTTCAAGGTGGTAATTGAGACTTATGGTAATGGACAGTGGAGGCATGATCCATTTTTCTTAAAAGTTTTACACTGTTTATAACACCAGCAGTTAAAGGCTAATATGAGGCCCCTTACCTGCTAATACCTGAGTTCAGGCCCATGTGTTTCATGTAGCAGTTGATATCCCTGACATCTACAATAATGAAGGCAATGCAATTCCTAGTATGTTTTAGGGGTTAGCAGTGTCTTCAACAGTAGCATAGATAACCCAGAAAAGTCAGAGCCTGAAATTGTTTTTCTGCAGGTAAAAAGACTTCCAGGTCATCCCAAAATGTATTTATCATGTGTAAAAAGCCTATATGGGAACTATCCGCATTTAGGATCTTTTTTGATTGTTTCCTTTCATTTCAGTTGACCTTTTAAAATGAACAGCTGTTAATGTCATGATGTCATGTACTAGTGTGCTTTTTGGTCTGCAGCCATTTGTACTTTGGAATACACAGTGTGTAAAAGACTGAAGTGAGTCATATCCTGGTAAAACCATGACAACCATGTATTTATTAGTTTGTTAGGTAAATATCTTGCAGTAGAGTGCACCTTCTTGGATAAGACTTTGTTATAAAATTTTCACTCAGCTCCATGAATCATAGTATTGTAAAATATAGCACCATGACAAGTAAGCAAAGATAGATTCCTAGGCCAGAAGGGACAATTGTGGTCACCTAGTCTGACCTCCTGTAAAAACACAGGCCAGAACTTTCTCAAAATAATTCTTAGCAAGACACATTACATTTAACATAGCATTTTTCTGGTATGTTTATGGGGAGGGATGGAAGTAGATCTGTTTGGTCAGCAGTTTGGGGGAATGGAGAAGGCTGGGATTAGCTCAATTTAATTATTGGCCATTTTTTTGCACCATCCCTTTTTTATTTGTGTTACATATCCAGATACCTAGGTGATAAATTCATAGCGTATATTGTATCTAACGTGCTATACTTCTTTATTACACACACAAAATGACATTAAAAGAACATTATTAAGGTTGCAAAATAAAGCTCTCAAAAGTTAGGAAATGTCAGAATTAAGGTTGTCTGTTTCAGCCTTAATTTACCTCCTTGTGCATAAGCATTATGAGACGGTCTTTAATTACGTGATCACATGGTATCTTTTCCTCAGGACCCCAGTCAATTCTGTGCACAGGACAGACGGACTTGCTTTGGGGGATAAATCAGGATTGTGTAATGAATGAGCATGTCTGTAGGACCCCTATTTCATTTGTTGCAGAAGTTGGAAGGTGTGTAATGAACAAGGCAGGGGATTGCAGGAAGAGAATGGATGATTTCAGGGGTCAGACAGATGAATACTTCCCTGGAGAATTGGATTCCATCTCTTCCTCTGCCACAGAGTTCCTATGTGATGCTAGGCAAATCACTTAAACAAGTGGCGCTCAACCTTATTACACAGGGGAGCCTCACAAACCTAGGCATAACCTTGTGTGGGCCAAACAGATTCTACATATTTTAATAAGATTTAAAGTCACTAGTATTGACTTATATTTTAAGTTCTGTATGTATTTAGATAGACAATACTATACATAGAAACAATCTATTTACACGCTTATTGTGTTGAAGTCAGCTGTGGGCCTTATGAAATGCTCTGGTGGGCCGTAGGTTGGGCACCCCGATTTAAACCAGATTTCTCACAGATAGTCACTAATCGTGTGTTCCTCATTTTGAGTGCCTGACTTTGAGACCTTTGTTTCTTATTTACAGAAGTGCTGAGCACTCACAACTGCAACTTTAGTCAATGGGAACTGTACTTTGAACATATAAAGCACTATATAATGCTAAATACTGACAATCTGGTCCCTAGGCATCTCAAATTGAGTACCCATATTGGATATTTTTGACTTTACTCTCTTTGTCTTGGTTTGCTATGTGTAAAATGGGGGTATCATCACCTCTCACTTCACAGGGGTGGTATGAAAATAAATTATCCTTTGTGAAACACTCACATACTATAGTGACAAGTGACAAGAAAAAAGCTTATGAGGAACTTAATTCTGTCTTCAGACCAGGCTTTGAATAGCATGCAGTAAATAAGGCATGGAGCCACGTATTAAACGATGAAGAGAAAACAAAAACTATTGAGTAGCTGCTCATTAGCTGAGCACCGTACATTCTGGGCACTGAATAAGGCTGAGGTCCTGGTGGGAAAATGGCATGGAAAATTTCAGCCCAGGTGGTTAAATTTTGACAATGTAATAAGCAATTGAAAACAGGAAAATGTCGGGCAACCTTCAGTAGTAGGTGATGTTATCAGCTCCACCTATAAGGAGCAAGCCACACAAAGGTGCTCTGACGCTATTGTGATGAATGTTATATCAATATTTAGATGTATTGGATTTAAAAATAGTTATGACTTTTTGTCAAGCAACCTTGCTTCAACCAGTACAGTGTGTTTTAAAAATTGCTGGTACACCAATGGACTTGTATATCCTAATAGCTTCCAAAGTGAGGGGTGGTATTATTATTGGCTGAGCTTGCAAAGGCCTTGCACGCAAGTCAACAGCATTTTTCCGTTTCTTTATCTGTAACACAATAACTTTTGAAGGCTGCAGCTGATCAATTCCATAATTTTAGGGAATGTTCTAGGCATCAGTGGCTGGAACCCTATTGACTTTTGGGGAAAAATCAAGGGAGACACATGAAGCCCCTGCCAGCACAGCCTCAAGCAGCTGTGCAATTGTTTATATATCAAACAAGTGGTTGATGTCATCCATTAATGCCTTTCACATAACAGTACTCTTCTTTGCTCATCCCAATGGAGTTTATCTCCCAAAAGAAAGAAAAATAATGGCGGAGGGAGTGGGAGTGTGCACACAGCCATTGGCATGGGGAAAAATGGGGTATCCTGGTATGGGGGAAGAGGGGAATGTGAATTGCTGGTAAGGGAGTGAGATTGCAGTGAGTCCCTGAAATAGAGGGGGATGGGAGTTTGTACACAGAATTTGTGGGGTGAAATGGAGGAATGCAAGGAGCCACTGATGTGTTTAGTAAGCTCAGCCTACAGAAGCTACAAAGTGTGAAAATATCTCTTTAAAGCAGTAATCGCCTAGAAGTGCTTACAGCTCTACCTGCCTTCTGGAAGTGGCGTATTGTTGGTCTTGTTAGCTGGTTGACTGTCTCGAGGTTTTCGGGGCAAAAGAAGACAGTATTATGTTGGTGGAAAAGGATTATGCTAAATAAAGGAGTATATGTTCCCCAGTGGTTCAGGTTTGAACACAAGATCTCATTCTCAGGATGGGTTTTTTGGCAGTGCATCTGGTTTAACCCAAATCAACACTAGCTTGGCAGAAATCTCTAACTGCCTTCTTCCTATGTAATTTTACAACCAGTAAACCGAAATAGAATCATAGAATATCAGGGTTGGAAGGGACCTCAGGAGATCATCTAGTCCAACCCCTGCTCAAAGCAGGACAAATCCCCAGTTTTTTTTTTTTTTAATTTAATTTTTTTTTAAAAAACACACCCCAGTTCCCTAAATGGCCCCCTCAAGGATTGAACTAAACACCACCCTGGGTTTAGCAGGCCAATGCTCAAACCACTGAGCTATGTCCATAACATAAATGTGATGAACAGGTAACTGCTGCCCTATGGACTCTTAGCGTGGCTACAGCTAAGCCCTGAGACTTCAGGTGTACAAGGCACTCTAGGACTGCAGAGACCCAGCTTGAGATGGAACAAATCCTTTACCAATGGCCCAGATAGTAAACTGTTTCCTTTTTTTGTCTATAGCATTTCATGATGGAGCTCTTCCTGGATTACAAGAGAGTGACTTGAACTCCGAGCATAAATAGTCCACATTAGTTAGCACGTTCCTCCTCCACAATGCCAAGTGAAATGTCTCTTTGGGTTCGGATGCAGAATCCTCCCCTTGTTATTGACGCAGGTCTGCAGAGAAAGGTAGCAAATATGGTGGATCCCTGGCCAGGTACAGGAGATCTAGATACCAGTGCTGACATGACAAATTGGGGCCATTAGTATGTGACCTGTCCACCATGATTTACCTTATGACTCTGGGTAACAGGAAGAAAGACTGGAAGGTGTAAAGAAATTGTCTCCAGTCCAGCAGAACCACATCAGACCGCTTTTGACTGTGTGTGCTCCCATTCAATACACTTGGCATTAGATGTTTTGTTCAAAGAGGTTTATTACCTAGTGAACCCATCTGTGACATAGTGCACTGGTCACCACTGGTTTCACTGAACACTTGTGTTGATCATGTGACCACCTGCTGAGTAAGCCTGCCTTCACATTTTCATCCCCACCAAGGTGAATGCTCCAGGGACTCAGTGGTTGGCACGTGCCTATTACTAGAGGCCTGGAAGGTAGTGCTTGTGTTACCACAGGCTGATGGATTCAGGAAACTGATACACAGCAGGAACAGACAAGGCTGCTTCACACTAAGAGCGGGTGGTGGTGAGGTACCACACAACCCTGGATCTCACGGGAAGCATCACAGTGAAGTCTCTTCGAGCTGTGAACAAGCCAAAAAGAGAAACTCTGAAGTGGTAGTGCGTCATCCCCACAGAGAACCTCGGATACCAGATCTGAGCTTAATAACCACAAAGAAGTGTGGCTTTTTAACTGAGAGGCACATACCGGACTCCCTGGGATAAGGAACGGATAATGCCCCCTGCAGTGAGCATCCTGAACTTGAGCATTCTTGTGCATCTGTTGACATTTCTAAGGTTCAGGATGAGTCCTAAACAGTTGCTCTTCCTTGGGATCAGGAAACTAGTGGAGTAAAGTCATTTATCTCTGGCTTCCTGTGGAACCTCCTCTATGGCTCCCTTCCTGAAAAGAGAATCCATTTCTTCCAATAGGACATTCACAGGATTTCAGCCAGGAGTACCTCTCTAGAGCCACTCCTTTGGACACTCTTCTGGCACTGGAGTCCAAGGCACCATATGCTGCTCTTAGGAAGTGTCTAACATGCATATGATCAGAGTACAGCCCAGGCTGCTTCCTTCTTTGACTTGGGCAAGGCATCATCGCTTCCCACAGGGCATAATTACAGTGGAACATAATTGCTTGAGAGTTGACCACTCAAAGGTCTAGTAAGCCAAACAAATAGGCTCTTTAAGCAAAACCTTAGGTCCCTGTATGTCAGAAGGGGAAAGAGTTGAGAGGTCTTGTCTTGCTGCCTCTAACTCTTTCCTATGGTGCAGATCCCACCATGGAGTTTGCCAAAGGACAACACAGCAAAAATTGAGATCCTTCGGCTCTCTTGGATACAGGGTGAGGATGAGAATAGAGTGAGCTAGACATCCTTGGCCAGGTTAAGAAGGCTGGAGCTGGTAAGTAGAGCTAGTTTATCCCTGATCTGCATTTGTAACACATCCAACAGGGGATTTGATGTCTCCAGTGGTGTAGCCTGTTTGCAGCTGCAGTTTGCCATTCTCCCCAATAGTTCCTCAAAAACAGTTACTGTTCATCAGAACGTTGGACAGATGAAGCACCAATCTGATCTTCTAGTGAAGTGCCATCTGTAGTATAAACTATACCAGGTAGCTCCTGTGTTCCACAGAGCTTCCTGCCCTGGCTTCTGGTCCACATGACCCCTTTGTATCTCTCCCCTGCAGTTGAACTTAAGGAGTGCCTAGCTAATAATAAAAGAACAGGAGTACTTGTGGCACCTTAGAGACTAACAAATTTATTTGAGCATAAGCTTTCGTGGGTTACAGCCCACTTCTTCTTCTGGCTAGGAAGTAACCCCTAAGATCCCACGCTATAGTTTGGCTCATCAGGGCTTCCTCCTAGGGATGCATGCCCGAGGCAGGATTCAGCAGGGTTTTAGGGTTCCTTCCAGAGTTACCAAAAGACCTACATACCTTGGTGTAGGGAACTTCTCTTGCCTCTTTCCCTCCCAGGTGAGTATGAAAAGAGAAACCCAAGGACAAGAGATACTACAGGAAGTGGTGTCGGTGATTCATTAGATGTCACCGCTCATTGTGACGGAACTGGAGTAATGCATCCTCGTAATGCTGGGGGCATCCTGCTTCTGGAGGTGCTGTCTTTCAGAATAAGTTTAAATCATAGGGTTGGCTTCATTAAATATTCCATGGCACTTTATTATTTTTGCAAGTGTCATGATGATAAACTCTGCTCTGTGGCCTTATTCCAACTTGGAAAAGTATGGTCTGCCCACCAAAAGATAAAAATCTCTCCATTGTAGCTGAACTGAAGTTCTTTCCTTCTTAGTCTCCAATCCTATAAACACATAGGCACTGTGAATTGTCCCATTCAAGTAAATAACTTTACACATAGGGACTAGTCTTAAGCCTGTCCATAGGTTTTTGAAGAATGAGTACCTTAGTGATTAACTATCCTGGTGATAGGCTCTATAGAGAAACAGAAGACTCATTTCCACCGCTGTCTTTAAAACAAGTGTAGAGCTCTGGTCAAGTGTCAGTAGTCTCTTGGTCTATCCAAGGCCGTGATCAAGTGTCTTTTGGCCTCGAGATGAAAACCTTGTCTGTGTTTCTGGGACCTTGAAGTGAAAAAATTCTCTACATTACTTTTGCAGAATGGCTATTGCATTCCACCCCATTGGTGGGTCAGTTATCTCTATATACACAGTCTTTAAAGCTCTTTGGGATATAAGGGGCCATATAAATCTAAGTTGATGGTAGTGCAATATTATGAGAACACTGTTATCTTTATAGTTAGCAATTTACAATTACCTATCCATTGTTCTTTGTTTTGGTTAATATGTTAAAGTGCTTAATGATTGTAATTGGCTGAAATTTAAAAAGAGAACTAACTGCAGAATATGGGTTACATATAATGCAGTTAGGATTGTCACTTAGAAAAGATTTGGCAAACAGGATACTTTAATTCAGACAACCAGACCATTCTTAGGCCATGTCTGCACAGTGCTGTTAACAGTGATGTAGTTTGGCTCTTCAATTGCAGTGATTTTTAAGTATTGCAAATGGTAATGTGTCCATTAGGGTTACCATATTTCCACAATCAAAAAAGAGGACACGGGGGGACCCCCATCCTAGCCCCGCCCCCACCCTGCCCCCATCCGCTCCCTCCCACTTCCCACCCCCTGACTGCCCCCCTCAGAACCCTAACCTCCCCTGCTTCTTGTCCCCTGACTGCCCCGACCCTTATCCACTCGCATGGGTGGCAGGGTTGTAGAAATTTTGGTGTTGCCCAGAACTCACCCCCCCCACACCTGCCTAAGGCTCTGGGAGGGGGGTTGGGTGGGGGAGGAGGTCTGGGGTGCAGGTCCTGGGCTGGGGATTAGGGTGCAGGAGGGGTGCAGGTTCTGGGATAGAGTTTGGGTGCTGGGTGCAGGCTCCGGGCTGGGGCAGGGGGTGGGTGTGCAGGAGGGGGTGAGGGGTGCAGGCTCTGGGATGGAGTTTGGGGGTGGGAGGCGGTGCAAAGGGAGGGGGTGCAGGCTTTGGGAGGGAGTTTGAGGGCAGGAGGGGGGTGTGGGGAGGGGGTTTGGGGATAGGAGGGGATGCAGGGGTGAGGGCTGTGGGTCTGAGGATGAGGGGTTCATGATGCAGGAGGGGGCTCAGGGATGGAGCAGAGGATTAGGGTGTGGGAGATGAGGGCTGGGGCTGAGGGGTTTGGGGCGTTGGAGAGGCTCAGGGCTAGGGTGGAAGGGCAGGGTAAGGGCAGCCTGTCTTCCCATTAGTAGATGGGGGACACTAGGACCTGGGGGCAGCAGACAAGGGAGAGGCAGGCGGGGTGGGTTCACGGGGGGACGGGACGCAAGGAGGGGGGCTGGCAGGTGGAGGCCGGGGACCCATCCAACACTCCCCCGCTCCCTGACTGCCCCCCCCCTTACCATTCTGGCTCCACGTGTTTGCAAAATACTCTGCCCGGTGGGTCGGTTTGTGTGTTACACAGGGCTGCAGACAGAGGGAGGGGGGAGCAGGGGAGGGCTCTGGCTGCTGGAGGCCAATGGGAGTGGGTCAGTTGGCCCAGCTGCCCAATCAGCAGCCGCACTATGCATGGAAGGGAGGGAGGGAGGGAGGCGAGGGAGAAAAAACCCCCAGACATTTTAACCTTGTTACCAATTCCTCCCGGACGGCTATTTAGAGACGCAAAAGCCGGACATGTCCGGGGAAATACGGACGGATGGTAACCCTAGTGTCCATGCCTTATTGTGGTATTTTCATTGTTAATCATTGCATTCAAACAGCTCAGTGTTAGTCTGAATTGACCTCTCAGTATTCTGGGCAGATATCCCATGGTGTACTGTTTTGCTGTGCTGCTCTCTCTCTCTCTCTCTCTCTCTCTCTCTCATTTTTTCCCCACAGTCCATTCTGGGATGCATACCAGAAATTCTGGGACATGGGGTCAAGCTAACAACTTCCTACGATAGCTCTCTTAGCATTCATTCATTTTGCCAGCATCATTTTCAAACTGATGTCAGGCAGCCTGGAGGACCCTGTGCTGAGCATTGTGATCATGGCAGTTGTTCATATGCACGTGTATTTTGAGTCAGACAGGCAGATGGATTTGGCCCTGCAGTTTCATAGGGCTGTTGATACTGCAGCAATCCAGCTACCAAATGAGGAGCAGGAGGATGAAATCAAGTAGTTATTTCTGCAGAGCATGTACCTGGAGTACCTGAGCTTAGTGGAGTTCTGCTTTTGGGCTCACTCAGCTAGCAGTGACTAGTGGGATAAGGTACCGATGAAGACCTGGGATGACCAGCAGTGGTGGCAAAACTGCAGAATGGCAAAGGCAAATTTCCTAGAAATCTGTGGAGCAGCAGTGAGAGAAGACTAACATGAGAATTCCCCTCTGCTTGGAGAAGTGTGGTACCATTGACATCTGGAAACTCGCCACACCCAATGGCTACCAGGCAGTAGTTAATCAGGAGAGTGCTGCTGTGCTGTGTCATACAGCTTGGCAGTGCACAGAATGTTATTGATGGCTTTGCACGGATGGAGTTCCCAAACTGTATAGAGGCTATTGATGAGACACTTGTGCCTGCTCTGCCCCTCCCCACTGGTTCAAAGACTTTATTAACAGAAAAGAGTGTTTTTTCCATCATGCTGTGAGGCCTGGTTGATCACTGTGGAAGATTCACCAGTATTAATGTGGGGTGGTCTGGAAGGGTCCATGATGCCAGGATAATTAGAAATCCATGCCTGTTTGTTGGAATGAGCAAGGGAACTTTTGCTCCTCAGCACATTGTGGATGTTAATGGAGTTGGAGTACTTGTGGCACCTTAGAGACTAACAAATTTATTTGAGCATAAGCTTTCGTGGATTACAGCCCACTTCTTCGGATGCATAGAATGGAACATATATTGAGGAGATATATATACACATACAGAGAGCATGAAAAGGTGGGAGTTGTCTTACTAACTCTGAGAGGCCAATTAAGTAAGAGAAAAAACTTTTGAAGTGATAATCAAGATAGCCCAGTACAGACAGTTTGATAAGAAGTGTGCGAATACTTCAATGGGGATACAGATTCAATGTTTGTAATGGCTCAGCCATTCCCAGTCTCTATCAAGCCTAAGTTGATTGTATCTAGTTTGCACATGATGGCATATATCACATTGGTAGATATTGCATGTGCCAGCAATGCCCCTCTGCCATGTACATTGGCCAAACCGGACAGTCTCTACGCAAAAGAATAAATGGACACAAATCTGACATCAGGAATCATAACATTCAAAAACCAGTAGGAGAACACTTTAACATGTCTGGTCACTCAGTAACAGACCTGAGGGTGGCAATTTTGCAACAGAAAAGCTTCAAAAACAAACGCCAACGAGAAACTGCTGAACTTGAATTGATATGCAAACTAGATACAATCAACTTAGGCTTGAATAGAGACTGGGAATGGCTGAGCCATTACAAACATTGAATCTATCTCCCCATCTAAATATTCTCATCAAACGGTCTGTACTGAGCTATCTTGATTATCACTACAAAAGTTTTTTCTCTTACTTAATTGGCCTCTCGGAGTTAGTAAGACAACTCCCACCTTTTCATGCTCTCTGTATGTGTATATATATCTCCTCAATATATGTTCCATTCTATGCATCCGAAGAAGTGGGCTGTAGCCCACGAAACCTTATGCTCAAATAAATTTGTTTAGTCTCTAAGGTGCCACAAGTACTCCTGTTCTTTTTGCGGACACAGACTAACACGGCTGCTACTCTGAAATCAGTTTTGTGTGCACAGCACATATATTTTCAGCTATATCTTGCATAATGACCAGTAATTATCCTAAAGCAAGAGAACTCCCTGTTGCAACCGTGTGACAGTTCTTGGGGCATCCAGGGCTGTGAGGCACCTTCCTCCCACCTGCCTCCAGTGTGAGGGAGCCTTGTCTATACTAGCTGGGTATTAGCTCCCTAACACAACCAGCATGTCACCCGCTCAAGCACTCTTCTCTGGGCTACAGTAGTCCTGTTTTTGCCTTGCAGGTTGATAACAGATGCAACCCTGCCATCGAGTCCCTTCAAAGGGGCCCCTGTGGCATCTAGCCCCAAATTACTGGATACCTACAGAGATCCCATATCCTCTGTTCCCAAAGGAATAGTGTACTTCAGTTAAACAGTTGCATCTTAGACCACTGCTACAATATTATGCACAGCATTTTAGTTCAGTTACAAAACAAAAGGAAATTTATTTAAGAAAAAATAGAGATTCAAATAAAAAAGAAGTGTGAGAGATGGGGAACAAGTGGTTACATATGAAACAACATCATAACACACATTCTAAAGCCTAAACTTAACTAACAAGTTATCCTCCTGTCTAAAAATTACCTTCCCCAAAGTTCTCTTCAGGATTTTCAGCCAAGCCTGGCTGAGATCCTTTTTTCGTGAAGCAAACTCTCTGTCCGTTTACTTCCTACGTGAAGGAAGAGACGGTGTCTCTTGGCATCCCCAAATATACCAGAACAGACCTTTGATGTTCAAGATAGGTTACCCTTGCCTGCTGTTTACTTCTTCGTGTTAATTTTCTTCCGAAGTCTTTGCCAGCTTTTGGCTTAGAATGCTTATAAGGCTTAGAATGCTAATAGATTCCTATTGTATGACATAAAATACACAACTGTCTTCCCCAGAGAAAAGTGTCTCCCAGCCCCTGTCAGGAGGAGTTGGCCTCAAGACACACTGCCTTTGAATGACCTGTTTTTAACTACAGACCTAGAGAACATAATTTTTAGTATGTATACATAACTCCTCACATGTTCCCCTACATACATATTGGAATGGTTACGATGACCAGTGACACACAAGCTTTCATTAGAGACATAAATTACATTAAATTCTTTTGCTGAATCCAGGGGATTCCTCTACTCTTAAATACCTCAGTGCCCTCCACCAGTTGGCATCTGGTTCTTGGGTCACAACCAGTTCTCCTCTAGGTCCACCTCTCTATTAAGTTTTATGTAAATGTCAGTCAACAATGAAAAGTAGGACTGCCAAGGAAAATTTCAATCTAAGCTCAAGTTCAGAGGTTTCCTATTATTAAATAATGAAGAGAAACGAAACAAAAATTACACAGCAAATTCAAAGGGCATAAAAATGTTCGCTGTGAAATTTCACACCAATTAACCACCTATTTTTAGAGGAGAGAGAGGAATTTATACTCCACTTTAGAACACAATCCTTACTATGGAATTTCATGACTCAAATATCACTACTTCCCAATTCAAATACAAGGAAAGCACAATTCTTTGTCCTTGCTTTCAGTAACAAACACACATAGCATAGCAGGTCTAAAATAAATAAATAAATAAATGAAATTTAAAAAAACCCCAAATCCTCCCACAACACATTCAAAAAGCAGCATAGAAATGGAAATATGCAAAATGGCCAAGTTTAGTTACTCTGAGAATGTCTTTTTTGTTTCTTGACTTCCAGTCTTAATGTTTTGTTAATGCAAGTTTTGTGTGTGTGGTGTTTTTTTAAGTAATGGGGAAAATACAGAAGTGTTAGGTTTGAGTTTTACAATTAATGCCAAGGAGAATGCCCTTAGTAAGGAGTTAAGGACTAGCTAAGGGTATGTCTACACTGCAAAGTTGTCGACAAAACGTTTGTCTTTCACAGGTACTTAAAAAAGCCCACTCAAAAGTTTTGCTGACGCAAGTGGCAGTGTGAACGCGGCTTTGTCGGCAGGAGTGCTCTCCTGCTTACAAAGCTAATGCCGCTCGCGGGGCTGGAAGTATTTTGTTGGCAAAAGTGCCGACAAAGAGCGTTTACCCGGTGACTTTTAGCAACAAGGCTGTGTTGACACAGCCTTGTCGCTAAAAGCTGCGTGGTGTAGACAAGCCCTAACATGACAATTTCACGTTATTAAAGTTCACCTATTCTGTGTTATGTGAGCAAAAGAGTAACTTTGATACTTTACTTTGACCTAAATTGCAAAATGGGGGCTGGGGGGAGGTTTCACTTCTGCATAACTAGAAAAATACTGAAAGGGTTTAACTCAAACCTAAAAATCACATCTCAGCTGAGACACCCTCCCCCCCCCCCCATGGAAAATTACGCTCACAAAAGTGAGACAAGGTGGGTGAAGTAATATCTTTTATTGGACCAACTTATTTTGTTGAAAGAGAGAAGCTTTTGAGCTACACCGAGCTCTTCTTCAGGTCTGGGAAAGGCTATTACTGTAAATTTACACTATTACTGTAAATAAGTCTGTATGAAATTTTAGTTTGTACTGATATCGCTAGTGCTTTTTATGTAGCCTGTTGTAAATCTAGGCAAATATCTAGATGAGTTGATGTATCCTCTGGAAGACCTCTACGTAACCCCAGAGGCGCACTTACCCCTGGTTGAGAAGCACTGAACTAGAGAATTCATTTGTTGCTTCCACAAATGTATAAGTCCTAATTTTTACTAGAGTGACCCTTGTCTGAAATGCGGTGATGCAGGAATCTAACAAACTTCAACTTTTCAATTAATCTTTTTTTTTTTTTACTCCTGAGCAACTAATACCTGCATGGGTGGTTTGGTCTTTTGAGAATAAAGAGCCTGTTAATGAAAGCTTAAAACAGTTCCGTTAGTAAGGTTTTTTTTTTTTAATTCATCCTATTGCCTCTTATCATTAAAGTTGCGTAAAATGTTTTTTGGAGTGAGGACATGTTTTGATTTGCCTGGTAAGAAATTTGAGAGCTCTCTGGTGTTTAGAGTATTGAGGGAAGGAGGCAGAGACAGATGTGAGCAGCCCAGGGACAAGGAAACCATCCCAAACATACTTTCCTTTCAGGGGTGCCTTTCTTCACAGTGGAAAAATGCAAGTTTTTGGATTTTTGAATTGTGCAAATAGTGGTATGTATTAGTATGTATATTGAACATATTCCTTCTTTATATATTTAATTAAATGGATTTATGTAAAAATACCTTTATAATATGGGTGTGTTCATAGCCCATGAATACTAAAAGATTTCTGGAGGAATACATTTGTGTAACTGGCAATAAATCTTTGACTCAGTGGTTTTGCTGTAGTGTAGCTCACTTTACAAAATATTGCTATTAAATCTCTAATAACCCCCCGCCCCAGGTTTAGCAGACTATATATTGACTGCAAATTAGATATTGATTTGTGTATTGCTGATTTTTAAATTTGCTGTTTTAAAGTCTGAAGCTAATATAGACATTTACGAGGTAAATTGCTTTCCTAGTTTGACCTTGAAAGTCTGCTGGTTGCAGTGACAGAGAATGAGGATTGGTTTTTGAATTAATGTTCTATTTTTTTGTTTTAATTATCCATATATACTGGTCTCTACATTAACTAACTTTACAAATTGCAAACAAGGTTGTAGCATAGATGCCTAAAATCTTTTACTTTTACTATCTTTTACTATTACTTTTTCTGTGCAAATATGATGGGAAAATAAGAACAAGCTGGTGCCTCTAACACTGGGAACAAGTTGATGACATGAGAGCAGTGAGAATGAACTTGTTCACACTTACATTTAAAAACGTTATTAAGAAATTCTACATTGTCTGTCAACAACTGTGGCACTCTCCCAATGACACCAATGATTGGACTTCAGTTTATTGAAGCATTTCACCAAAAGCATCACTGCACCGCTCTTAATCAATGCTGTTGTCCATTCAGAAGTAAGACTATTATGTAATTTCTTGAAAGGCATTAATTAGTTCAGTTTTGCATAATTTTTCTCACCTGGGTCAAGTAACTTTTTTGATGAGTGAGTTGAATTTTATTATTCCATTTTCTGCCAGGGATTGATGTCAGGATTTTTATGCTTGAGACAGTAAATTTTCATGACAGAAATTTTCTAAGGCTGAATTAGTGAATGTTTTAAAATTGTTTGGAAGATGAAAATAATTGTCTATGGGCTACGTGTTCTTGTTTTAGTCTTAACCTGAGATCAGCCTTGCTAATAGGATGGCTGCTTGCTTTTAGTTTAAACCTTATGTTTTGATGGGTTAGGCAAATGTTGTCTTAAAAAAAAATCTCTGATCTCTTGTCATGATGTAAGATTTATAGACATACCATAAACTTGATTTGGTGGAGGACTGCTCTTCATATCTGATCTGAAAAGAACTATTTCTTAGCTGGAAATTTTGTTTTTGACCTAGATCAGCTGATTGGGCACACTGCTCACAGCATGTTGTCTTTAAGTTCTCTGCAGGGTAGACTGGAGATTACTTGTCTGTTCTCTTTTTATCTGGGAAATGTCATCTGAGAAACTGACTAAAAGAAAGAGCCATGTTGGCCTGAGGGTTTCAAAACAGTCTGTTGGCTCCATTCTGCCTGACCAGATAAGATGTACACCATCAGTCTGTACCAAATGGAATCTGAGTCACAGAAACCAGTTTTTTAATTATGAAATGGTAATATTTACTTCATTTGTAGTTGGTCTATAATACACGTACTTTCTTTAGAAGCAGAGTAGGTGGGGGCAGTAGCTCCTGCAGAGGTTGAATCTTGAAAGCCTCAATACAGCAAAGATAAATGAATTGATACCATTAAGGACAATTATATTTTTGTGTGACATATTTTGTTTTTTGTTTTTTACCTCTTACTATGCACTACTTTCATTAAATAGCAAAAAATGGCAATATATCTCTGCAAGCATTTCAGAAATAGATCTGCTTGGTGGTGGTCAGGTTATAGAAAGTTAAAACTTAGGAGTTCTGGCATATTACTCTTTTGGAAAGGTGCCTTAGTGAATGAGTCATATTGCTATGAGCGACAAAGAGTCCTGTGGCACCTTATAGACTAACAGACGTATTGGAGCATAAGCTTTCGTGGGTGAATACTCACTTTGTCAGATGCTATATTGCTATGAGAGTACCGTATGCATAACTTCAGAACTGTAGTTTGTAATGAATTTCGAACATTGTTTAATTACAGTGCAGACGATAGAGTTTCAGAGCTGTATATTCAGAGGTGACATGTAACTATGGATAGTGGGGGAGAGCACAATTGAAAGGTTCTGTGGGGGCACGTGACCACTGCACGTGTTACCTCTGCTCTACCCCCTGAAACTTGATATGTATGTAGACACATACATTAGCAACTACCTCCTCCTCCTCCTGCTCTCTGTCCTGTGGCTGTATTCCTCCCAGGGTTGGCTCCAGCGTTTTTGCTGCCCCAAGCGGCAAAATAAATAAATAAATAAATAAAATAAAAGCCGCGATCGGCGGCACTTCGGTGGCAGCTCTACCACTGCCGCTTCATTCTTCGGCGGCAATTCGGCGGCAGGTCCTTCCCTCCAAGAGAGACTGAGGGACCCACCACCGAATTGCTGCCGAAGAGCCAGATGTGCCGCCCCTTTCCGTTGGCTGCCCCAGGCACCTGCTTCCTGCGCTGGTGCCTGGAGCCGGCCCTGATCCCTCCTTGCCTGAACTATCCTCAGTCAATTTAGCGAGTGTTCAAACAAGACCAACTCAAGGACAACACAGGTGGGATGCGCAGTCCTCCATGCTCCATCGCGGTGGGTGGTGACAGGGTGGGATGGTGCTTCAGGCTGGATCGTCTCAGTTAACAAGAAGTAGGAGAATTATCAGTCAGTTTTTGTTGGTGGGGGGAATATGACACCCCCAAATCGTTTTCTCCTTGATGGGCACATTGGAGGCTGCTGCTGTTTCAATGCATTGATGCAGCAGCAAGGTCTGCCCCCCCCCCCTTCTTACTCTCCGCCCTTCCAGTCTGCTCCTTTCACTCGCTCCTGGGACACTCTGCCTGAGTGGAGCTGCCTGGCACTGAGCACCACGTTGCAGCTCCTCTTCCTGATCTCTAAGATGTCCCCTGACTCACCTCAGGGGGCGGTCTGCAAAGCAGGCAGCAGGAAGCACTGACTCTCCAGCAGCAGGGCAGGTGGAGCAGCCCCATGTAGCGGAGGGCGGAGGAGAGCTCAGCCTGCAGCCAGCCGCCCTGATGTTTCCTCCCTCCCCATGCTACACGGATACACAGTGAGTGCTGCCACCAGGGGGAGCCGCTGTCTCCTTGCTGCTGGGAGTCCTGGCAAGCAGTGGCCCGAGAAATTTGGGGGGGCATGTGACCCTGTGTACTCCTCCTCCCCCCCCCCCATGTCGCCTCTGTTATTATTAACCTTGTTGGTATTATCTAACGTCTACAAACATATGTGAAAATACATCTTTTTTTTTTTTTTTTCTGTTCTGCATCTCTGTCGCAAAAAAAGGAAAATTTTCTCTTATGACAACTGGGATAATAGAAAAGAACGTATCAGCTTCTCTGTGGTGACTTACAAATTTGTCCCAAAATGTTCTTAAATCCTAGTACCTAGATTATAAACTCCCTGGAACATGGGCTTTCTCTGTGTTATGTGTTCTGTAAGGTGCCTGTTGCACCCTTCGACAGCATAAAAACTATAATAGTAATAGAGTCACACTCTATCCGAGGTCTCATTCCAGATCTGGGATCTAAAAAGGAGTAGCATTATCTATTTTGATCATTCTGTGGTATGAGATCTGAAGTTGCTGTGATATAATAGCATGGCTAAGGATGGGAATATGTTCCCTACCTCAAAGGGCATCTCCTGAACACTGCCAGAGGTCATGCTTCTATGGCCATGCAAGGAGGGAGATATGGTCTGGCAGGAAGTCAGTTCTGGAAAGTGGTAGAAGTGTCTCCTGGCATCTGGTAATAAGCTGTCTCTCTCCACGCCCCCCCGCACTCCGTCCCCCCAGTCCCTTTAACATGGGCAGCTACAGGATTTCCTTATCAACCCCTTTCATGGCTGTGGGGAGGGGAGAAAGAACCAAGCCATGGATACCCATTAGTCTCATGGACTATTATGAGCCCCAACCAGAGGTATGACTCAGAGGTTGAGGGAAAGGAGATGAACTGGCACCCTAGCAAAAGCTTGCTTTTTGGGGAAGAAGGATAGGAAAGGGAAGTCACTGTCACTTACAGAACTGTACATACTTATTTTTTGTTCTCTGAACTTCCTCCAGTTTGTATATATTTCTAAAGACTAAGTGGCTAAAATTCAGTATATTTTCCCAGGTGGTGCTGGAGCAGACCAGTATAGAGAGGAACTGCTTAACTCTATTATTTAACACCAATTCCATGATGTGATGTCTTTAGCATATGCAATCTGAAATTGCATTGACTTCATACTGTCAAGAACTCACCCTGCAGACTGAAAAATAGATTTTAACAATACCAATGGAATAGGTATAGAAAAAGTTTAAATAAAAGAACTGCGTAATGTATAGCCTGTGCTGCATATTAACAGTAAGTATATGTACCGAAAAGCACCTGAAGTATTACTATGCTTATGCAATAGCTAGATTTTGTGCCTCAGTATCTTAAGTGTTTCAAGTATTTTTAACTTCACACACAATTTTGAATATATTTGAACCACCTTGCACTGAAAAGTGGGTATTTAAAATCTTTTTGCATTAATAATCCAAAACCAATCTAATTAATGCTAAAATGTGTTTCAGATTACTTTGTTTTACAGTTTAACTTATCGTATATACTCGTTCATTAGACCGTTCGTTTATAAGCCGACCCCCCCAAAATGGATAGGTAAAAATAGCAAAAACTGTATGACCCTTTCATAAGCCGACCTTATATTTCAGGGGATGGAAAACTTTGGGTCCCGGCCCGTCAGGGTAAGCCACTGGCAAGTCGGGACGTTTTGTTTACTTGGAGCGTCTGCAGGCATGGAGCCCCTCAGCTCCCTGTGGCCGCGGTTCGCCATTCCCAGCCAGCTCAGCTCCAGCTAAACATTCCCAGCTCCAGGTAAACAAAACGACAATGTATTAGATCAGGGATTGGCAACCTTTGGCACGCTGCCCGCGCTGCTTCCTGCCACCCCCATTGGCCTGGAGTGGCGAACCGCGGCCAGCGGGGAGCCGTGATCGGCTGAACCTGCGGACGCGGCAGGTAAACAAACCGACCCGGCCCGCCAGGGTGCTTACCCTGGTGGGCTGCGTGCCAAAGGTTGCCGATCCCTGTATTAGATATTCAATTCAATGATTCCATAGAGTTTAAAATCATCAAATTTTGGGGTAGACCCGTTTATAAGCCGATCTCCGCTCTTTGATGCGTCATTTTTTTACCATAAATATTCGGCTTATGAACGAGTATATACAGTAATTATAATTTTTTTAAAAAGTCTCCCACCCCAAATTTATGCTTTAAACTAAACTTAATCTGAATGAATATTTATGATGGTGTATAGTGATGTAAATTCAGGGGAGAAAGGATATTACGATACCGCTAACTATAGAAGGGTAAAAAAACCTGAAAAACTACTGGCTCATTATTTAATGAGCACTGTCAATGTACTTTGACTGTCAAAAAGAGTGGAAGACATTGTCGCTGTCTTGAGTAATTTAGTCTTTCATATGGCAACCGTCCAGCTCAAAAGACGACTGTGTAAGCACCAAAGCAGTTCAGTTACTGCATGTCCTTCTTGTAGTGTCATGAATGCTAAAAAGTCCAGTTCTTGAGGGACAGTCATTGCCACAGATAATGCAGGCCTAAGGCGCAGGGCCAGAAGATGAAGCCAACGCACTACCAGTGCTTGAGGCCTGTAGCACTTTCCTCTTCACTCTCTTCGCTTTCCTCTCTCTCAATCACCTCTTTAGTCTCTATAGCTCCCTGGCGCAGCGCAGCCCTCCAGTGCAGCCTTTTCTTATCTGCATCTTCCCAGCTTGCAATGTCAAAGTTTTGAAAGTTTTCATGTCCGTCTTGCAAACGTCCTTGAGCCTAGGTGGGCTCAGTGACTTTGGAGCATCTTCAGGTTGTCCATACAGAGATTCTCTGGAATGCCTCCATCACCCATCTGATGCAGATGATGAAGCTAACAGTCTGTGTTTGAGAACAGTGATTAGACTTTGCAGTTTTGCTTTCTCAAGTACTTCTGTTTCAGGAATTTTGATTTCTCACTTGATACTAAAAATACAACAAAGGGTATATAAGGTGTTTAGTCTTCTCATGCCTGCTGTAGGTGATCCAGGTCTTGCCACCATATACAGCAGCCTGCTCAAAATGAACATCTGGTAGACCCATATCTTGGTGATCAGTGTCCGTTTCCTGTTAATCCTACATGTGCTTAGTCTGTTGGCAGAAAGTGGAGGCAGCCTTTCCAATGGGAGAGTTAAACTATAGATAAGGTAGTCAATATAATTGATTCTAGATAGTAATATTTGTGCACAATTTCTAGCATGGTGCTAATTATTAAAACTTCTGGTGCAATCAACACAATATACATTTGATCATCATTAAATCTTAAAGCTGGGTATTTATTGCTTCTTTTTTAAGTTGCTTTACATACCTTGATTGTCAGTGGTTTATCATTGGTGTACTTCACTTCTAAATTGTTAGTAAGTTGTTGTTGTCCATTATCGATGTGATGCACATTTCTTTTTCTTTTGCTTTGTTTTTCATATTGTGAGATTCAGTAATTTCTGAATTTAAGTTAGTTGGATAAGGAATAGAGATTGCCTTTCTCTTAAGAAAATTAGATTTCTTATGTGTCACTTCCTTTCCCTTTTGCCCCAAAAATGGAAAGGGAAGGAAAAACTGCATTGGAGGCACTCAGTCTATCTTGATTAAATAGTGAATGAAAGGAGTTGGTGTTGGTGTTTCAAGCAAATAGAATGGCGAGATAACCTGCACACTAAAACATTAGAGTAAGCAATTCAAAAAGCTGATCTCTATGGCTGTTCTTCTTTTACGATTTATTGTGGCTGCTGCCAGATTTAGCAAAATACGTTTGCCCATCTGGCAACCTAGAGTTGTCTTGTCAGCTGAAGCTAATGGACTTAATGATGGATGCCTTTTGTTTGCTCTGCCTGACTTTGAGTGAAAGGAGACAAAAGAGACTCCACTGACTTCAGTGTATATCATGATGAGCTCACGAGGAAAGGATACCACACTATTTGCTTTATAAATCTGGGGAAAATATTAAACACCAACTAAGCATTTGGATGTTGAGAATTATAAAATCTTATTAAATACTGTATTCCAGAGGAAATAATTAGTGCTAGAGAATCTATATGGAAAGATTATACTGTGGTAAGTAAGGTTTACGGTAACATTGCTGTTCAGCAGTTCATTGCTGAGGGTGGGAGATTATTAGTTTTCAATTTTAAACTAATTTAAATGTATTATAAGTCCTTATGTTTGTGCAAAAGATATATCTGTTTCCTGCATTTAAACTAAAATGGTTCTATCAAATACGATAATATTAGAACCTTTGTTATGGTCCTTCTATATTAATCATTATGATAGTCCTTGCTGGGCTGTTTCTTGTTTATTCCCGTGCATGAGTTATGGCTATTTTGAGTCGAATATGGAGTAAATATATGGACATAGTAATATTGGGCATGTATTCTGCTATAGCATTTTATACATCAATAAGGCTGACTCAAACAACATTCAACTGTACAGACTTGAAAAATCTATATGTATAAGATACTTTAATCTAGACCCTAAGATTAGTAAAACAAAGCTCTTCCTGAAATACTTAACTTTCCAAAATTTTCCAACATAATACTTCATCCAGAATATGTTTCTAAAACATTATCAGGGAAGAAGTAGTACAAATGTCAGTTTGATTTTCAAATGAGGAAATGCATAGAGATATTGTGGTATGTAAAATTGATAGTTATTTTTACTATAAAATCTGGTGTTATCACAAGATTACAGTAGAATTTAAAAATTCATTTAGGAAAAATGGGCTAGATAATAGATTCTGATCTTTGTTATACTGGTGTAAATCATGAAATCAGTGGAGTTACTGAAGGATTTACTGTGGTGTAACAGATAAAAATCTGGCCCTTTTTCTCAGGTGACAATATTATTCAGAAATCACCACTGATCTGAAAAATGTTTGTTTTTGTTTGTGAACTTGTTTGTGACAGCCCTGGAGGCTGAAATCTTCTATTTATCCCGATGACACAGGTACAGGACGGGAAGCAGCAGTTTGTTTTCCCCCAAACACTGTGCCAGAGCCCTGTGAGGGACAGCCATCGGGGTGGCAACTTTTGTTCATTACCAGCTTTTGCTGACTTCAGACCTGCAACCTAGAAGTATAAATTTTGCATATCCTATTGACAATCTCCTGACCCATTCAATCCCTTATCTTGCTTTCCCCATCCCTTCTGCCAGTGCTCATAAAATCTGTTCGTGTTCTGTGTCATAATATAATAAAAATTATTGGCTGAAACTTTTCTTATTAAAAAGAAAAATCAGTCTGGACATACTGGGATACATACATGTGACAGAGAGAGAGCGATCTTGTGTAGGAAATTGGGCAGGTATATACAATTCAAATGTTAATTTACAGCAACCAACTTTCGTAAATTCTGTATTGAAGATACGTATTTTATATCTGTTGTTACCTAAAATGCACAAATCTGCCTATATAAAAATTTCTGCAAGTATTTGTCATGGTCTTAAACTATCTTATGCTAGAGGCAGAGAGAAATAATTAATTCACTTCTGTCAAATTAAGTTTTTACTGTGTATAAATTGATTAAACAGTACAGCAGATTAAGGAAAAAATACTGTCTTAAATAACATTTTAAGACTGATAAAGTCTTGATGTCAAATCAAAAATTTTTATTTGGTCTGTGGACATGAGAAACCATTAGTTATGTATATTAAATTTCTGATACTGCCGTAATAGTGTACGGAAGTCAAATAAATATATATTATGTTAACATGCAAGATAGACATGTTTGGAGTCATTGTGGGCAACCAGAATATGCAAGCTGCAAATATGTTCTGACCTGCCACTTGGATCCTCTGTTTGATCATAGCCTTTCAGAGAATAGAAATGTGGGGACTCCTTCTTTTGTATGAAAAGAGAGGAACACATCTTGAAAGGCGCCAGCAGGTCTATGACGGCACCAATTAGGAGAATAAAGTATTTTCCATGTTAGTATTGCATACTGAAAATCCTTTTTCTGCGTCCTCTAATCTCCTCTCCCCTTACTTCCCTCCTTTTAGGTTTTAAGTTTGTTGGTTTTTGTCAATGGCATTACATTACTGGAATTCCCATTTGCAGCCTTTTTGCCTGCTTTGCTGCTTTCCCCTTTCCCACTGTGTCTAGCATCCTCCTTGCCCTCTTTGCTTCTGTCCTCTTCCTTTTCCTCCCTTCCCCTTCGCCTCAATCTTTTCTTTCCAATTCTGCTCCCCTATCACCACTTCTTGTGCAATCATTTCTTGTTCCCCCCTACAGCACCTGTGTCTCCATCAACCATCATCTTTCCCTTAGGAAATAATCTCATATGGTGCAACTTGAAATACAAATAATAAACACATTAAACCGCTCGATTAAGTTGCATGTAACTAATCAAAGCAATTACATGATCTTTTCTTGTAACCCTTTTACTGTCCATCAATTTCTGTTTTCTTCACTTATATTACATCTAAATTATAATTCAAGTTCTGCAGGTAGGATCCATGTGTTTTGGCTGTAAAACGCCACATACACCTGGGGTGCAATATAAATAACAATATTCTCCTTTTGTTACCTCCCTCATTTTCCTATTTTCTTCTTTTCACCTGTACTAATTAGAACATTCTTAAACAACTTTTTTTTTTAAAGGGGGTTTAGTGATGATGAGACTACATGTGCTATTTAATTGTTCCTTCATCCAACCTTTCCTTTGAGAACGCTGCAAGTGATGCCTTTTACCAAGGGCTTAGGTACTTAAAACGCTAGATTGTATTAGAGTCTGATTTACATTTATAAAAGCAAAGACATTGAAAGTTATGGCTACTCGACTGTCCTTCACTCATTGTTGTGTCTCTTATAGCTCTTATCATGAGGATCCAAAACTGTAATCTGTTTGCAGTGGGGCGATCTAAGGACTTGGTCAGCTTCCACTGTGTTTTGTGTCCTCGTTTTGTTCTTGTTTTGGTTTTGCGAGTTTAAATTAGATGCCCGTAACACTGCAAACTCCCTGTTGACTATACTGGGATTTCATGTTCTGAAAATCAATTGTAACAGCAGCCATATCTTTCTGTGTATCCATCCAATATTTACCCGCCTGTGTTCATAGAAATATTTACCTGCCTGCATTCATAGAAATATTTACCTGCCTGCTTTCATAGAAATCTCTTGTGCATGAGTATTTACTGCCTACTGACTTGTGTGTAGTGAAGAAGCGTAGATTCAAAATTAGTAAAAAATGCTAACAATGTGTAGCACGTTACATAGGGCCCACACCAATTCCCACTGAAGTCAATAGGAATCTTTCTATTCACTTCTGTGAGAGCTGGATCAGGCTCAATTAAAAAAAAAAATTAGCAATCTACACATTTTTTTCCCTGTCTCTGAGGTTGACTGGTACCTTACTAAAATCATTATAAATTAAGATCATTCCTGTTAATCCTAGCTAAAAAACTCCAGATTGTCTCTTTGATCAGTTTAATAGCTCTTTTATGGATTGTCTCAAAAACTCGTACATCTGTGCAGAGGTAGGATACCCAATACATAGCAGTCATGGGAGGTTTCATGTAAGGAACAGAGGCTACATGGCTAATCCATTTATGTATCTTCAAGACCCATAAGGCAGAAAGAATGGTGTGCTACATATCGAAATACATTTGGACAGGAAAATGGTTTCTTGAGCAGAACTGGGGCATTAAGGGCTTGTCGACACAGGGACACTCAGGAAAGTTGATCCAAATTAACTAATGGTATGAATTAAAAATGGATTAAATCTCTGTGAACATTCTTATTCAGAATTCAAGTGGCCTTAACTCAACATAGCTTAATTCACTGGACTGGGACCTAGGCTATCTGGGTTCAGTTCCACACTTTGCCATGTGCTTCATATGTGACCTTGAGCAAATCACTTAATCTCTCAGTGCTTCAGTTTCCCATTTGTCAAATAGAAGTAATACATTCCTGCCATTTGGGATTTGTTGAGGATTCATCCATTAATGCTTGTGAGGTGCTCAGATACTATGATATTGGGGACCATATGCATACCTCAATTAGTATTCTCTAAATAAGTTTCCTATATCCATTCTCACCCCCATGAATCACATGGTAGCTTCCTATCAGTTGTCTTTTTTTCATTTTTCATTGGTGACAATGCTTTCCTTACAATTTTGTCTAGTAGTAATTAGATGAATTACAGTGGACATGTTCAGGAAGGTTAGTGTGTGAAGAGGTCTAAGCTTGCTTCTGTCTTATTTTGGGTGGACTTGTCTTTGGGATGAGTCCAGGTGAGACCAAGACCAGGAACTGAACCTAGGTTTCATCTAAATGCAGTTCAAGAGAATATCTTTGGGCTAGAGGCATTCAGTTGCTACCACAAGAGAAGTGAGCTAAATTACTTGCAGTCTGAGACTTACCACAATTCTCGAGGGGAGTCACTCTTGCAAACAGTCTAAAGATCCAGGTGCCTGTGTGCTGATTTCATAGGTAGACATGTTCTCTGCTTACCTCCAGTTATGAATATCAAACTAACATAATGTTCCTATTTTGGTGTTGTGACGTTGTGCAGTCTATATGGTTTTATAAAAACATGATAATAAGTGAATATAATGTAACTGGAATTTGCTTCATGCAAAAGGTCTCTTGTAAGGTATCATTACAAAGCTTATAATCTACTGAGTGTGATCATCCTATTTGTATAAATGTACCACTCTTGTATCTGAAACTAGAAATATGAAATATAACTCTGAGGGCCTATTGTAATTATGCAAAGTGTGGGCCATTAATGGTGGTTTGGAATCTTGATGACTCCCACTGTCTGCAGATGGCTGTGTTTACCTGTGAGTCTTCCTGTATATATGCCTGCTGGCAAGTGGGTAATGAAGTCTTGCAGTGAGTGACATGTGATCATGTCACCTGAACTGGAATCCATCTTTAACCTGGTGCTTTTCCAGTGGGGTGGGGGTGGAAACCCAGAGGGACAAAGGGTTCCCGCCGTATGCAAAAGATATATAAAGGGGTGGAAAAGAACAGAGGAGAGGAGCCATCATGAAGAATCCCCTAGCTATCACCTGAGCTGGAACAAGAGCTGTACCAGGGGAAAGAATTGTGCCCAGGCCTGGAAGGTGTCCAGTCTGAGAAAAAACTTACTGAAGCATCTCTGAGGGTGAGATTATCTGTATTCAGTTTGATTAGACTTAGATTTGCGCATTTTATTTTATTTTGCTTGGTGACTTACTTTGTTCTGTCTGTTACTACTTGGAACCACTTAAATCCTACTTCCTGTATTTAATAAAATCACTTTTTTCCTTATTAATTAACTCAGAGTATGTATTAATACCTGGGGGAGCAAACAGCTGTGCATATCTCTCTATCAGTGTTATAGAGGGCGAACAATTTGAGTTTACCTTGTATAAGCTTTATATAGGGTAAAACGGATTTATTTGGGTTTAGACCCCATTGGGAGTTGGGCATCTGAGTGCTATAGACAAGCACACTTCTGTGAGCTGTTTTCAGGTAAACTTGCAGCTTTGGGGCAAGTAATTCAGACCCTGGGTCTGTGTTGGAGCAGACGGGAGTGTCTGGCTCAGCAAGACAGGGTGCTGGAGTCCTGAGCTGGCAGGGAAAACAGGAATAGAAGTAGTCTTTGTACATTGGGTGGCAGCTCCCAAGGGGGTTTCTGTAATCCAACCCTTCACAGGTGTTATAAATATTACCCCTGTAAAGAAAAGTGTCTGAAATCACTGATCCATTTTCAAGATAACATCTGAGAAAGAGGTACAATGAAAAAAAGCATAATTTTATAAAAATATCAAGGGTTATGGATTCTGTCTTTAAGTATTGCGTATCATAGAGACAGATATTATGGATGGAAAGAACTGTAGGTCTACTGAGTCCATCACTTATTTTTTTGGCAGTACATTTTGTATCTCAGCAGGTATAGAAGAGGAAATATTATTCTTTCCCCAAAAGATATCCATTCTGTTCTTAAATTAATTTATATTGGTCATTTCCAGTGTTTCAGTTGGCAGTTGTCTTTTCGGCTCTCAGTTTTGTTTTGTATCTCTTTCCTTACTCACAGCTTGTCTGTCCTTTATATGTAAGATCAAAACAATGATGTCTCAAAAGTAGGAGAACATATCCACTAGAAAGATTGAAGGTACTGTAAGGAATGTGGCCCAAGAACTTTATTCCTTTTTGTCCTGTTTAGAAATTGACAGTCTCCTCATTCTTAACCATCATTGCTTGGACCTGATAGTAAAATGTGTTGGAATCTATGTGTGGAATCGGCATGATTCCTTCAAGGTTATATCAGTTAGAACATGAAGTGCGTGAAATGGAAAAGCAAGACTGGCAATTTTTGACATTTTTTTGAGGAGCTGTTCAGAAACTTTGGATAAGGTTATCAGAATATTTAAAGGATGGGTTAAACAGCTATAATGTTGTTCAGCTGCAAATGTGTCTGTTATATGACAAAGGAATTATGACAGAACTTTTTCTAGGGGAGTAGGTAGTTCCTGACCTCCAGTGAGTTAGAATTCCTACATGAGCAGGAGTGGAGATAAGGTACTGTCTCCCCTCTGTCTTCACCCACTCTTCCAGGTGGCCAAGGAACGGATTGGGGAGGTAAACTGTTACCTCATTGCTAAGGATTGGATTGGGTACATACTCCCCAGTGCCACACTACCATGGACTGAACTAGTCACTGGTTCTCCAGAAAGCAGACGTGGGCTGAAAAAAAAGGAAGTCTCTCCAGCCTCTTCATGTTGCTAGGGAGTGACAGGTTCTTTCCCAAGCCATCATTGTGAGTGAAACTGTGCATTAAAAAAAAGTCTATTACGGAGAAGCTAAATGAATTCTTTGCATCGGTCTTCACATTCCCACACCTGAGTCATTCTTTTTAGGTGACAAATCTGAGGAGCTGTCCCAGACTGAGGTGTCAGTAGGGGGGAGGTTTTGGAACAAATTGATAAATTAAATAGTAATAAGTCACCAGGACCAGATGGTATTCACCCAAGAGTTCTGAAGGAACTCAGATATGAAATTGCATAACTACTAAGTGTGGTACGTAACCTATCACTTAAATCAGCTTCTGTTTCAGATGACTGGAGGATCGCTAATATGACAATTTCAAAGAAAGGCTCAAGAGGTGATCCTGGTAATTACAGGCCAGTAATCCTAACTTCAGTACCACGCAAATTGGTTGAAACTATAATAAAGAACAGAATTATTAGACACATAGATGAACACGATTTGTTCAGGAAGAGTCAACATGGCTTTTGTAAAAGGAAATCATGCCTCACAAATCTATTAGAATTCTTTGAGGAGTCAACAAACATGTGGACAAGGGTGATCCAGTGGCTACAATGTACTTGGACTTTCAGAAAGCCCTTGACAAGATCCCTCGTCAAAGGCTCTTAAGCAAAATAAGCAGTCATGGCATAAGAGAGAAGGTCCTCTCATGGATCAGTAATTGGTTAAAAGGAAACAAAGGGTAGGAATTGAAATGGTCAGTTTTCAGAATGGAGAGAGGTAAATGGGGGGCGGGGAGTAACAAGCAACTTCACTCGTTGGGATTTTGAAGCTTGGCTAGTGTGCAAAAATATTGTCAAGTGTGTAATGAACTCAGTGAACTGGAACTACGTGACTAACCACACACCTGCCTTGAGAGGGTTACTCTTCTGTGCACTTCAAAACTTAAAACACTTGTTTTGTTAGATTTCTTTCAGGTGGTCTTTTAAAAAAAAAACCTCATTTGATTTAAGAATAAGAATACAATTTTTTAAGCCAAAAGGAGGCTTTGGGGGTAGGTGGGGGATACTAACACGGGATCAAAAATAAGAGATAGGGCAGAAAAATTATTTCACTTTTAAGCTTTGGAGTCCCTGCTGTAATGCCATAATTAATAAATTGCATGAAACAAATGAACATTGACCCTATGTGGTACTGATACAACAGTGGTGAGCAGATTGTAAATGCATAACAGAGATTGTGCTTTTTCTCTTTGACATCATAATGCAGCATTTTCATGTTTCATTGATGCTGTCATGAACCCATATTCCCATAATGGTTCATATTTTCTGGAGCTAGATGCATTAGCCTTTAAAAGATCTGCTTGTGTTTACTGAAAACCTTTGAAAAATGTTGCACAAGCAGCTTTCTGAGTGCTTTTGGTCCCATTTTGAGTAGCTGGATCTGAACCTCATGCTGTGTGCTTTAATTTCCCTGTACTGTTTGTTGTAAATCAAATACCTATATGTATTAAGCTTAGAAATACATTACATGTAAATATTTAATTAATTGTTTTGGAAAAATGTGTTCTCACAGGGAACTGCGGCCTTAAGTGGAATTGTCGCAAGTGTGTAGTGCCTCTTCAATGTATCCATTTATGAAATTAGTTGGGCATAGACATGGAACTAACCACTTGCTATTATTGTTTCAGTAGGTATACATTTAAAGGCCCTGATCCTGCAATGGGCTCCACATGGGCAAATCCGAGTTAAGTCATTGAGGCCTGTGTGAATGCAAGGATCTGCCTGTGTGGAGCCCATTACAGAATTAGGGCCCAAAGTGCTAAAAAAAAGCTCTATTATTTCAGCAGTTGTGCGGTCCTTAAGTAAACATCACTCTGTTTTCAAAGTTGCATGTATTTTAGCCATGCAATATGTATTAAAATATTAATAGGTATTATGTGGCTGAATCCCAAGTTCAGCATTGGGAAATTTAGGATTTCATTTTATCTTAGCATCTGTGTACTTATTATAATGATTGCCAGATATAGACTTCATGTTTGTCAACTTTTTTTCTTAAAATATATCTCCTGGTCATGATGGGTGAAACTTAATGTCCTTTAAGAGAAAAACATTGAGGTGTAAACATTTATTCCATTGTATCAAGAATAGTTTACGGAATTTGAAGAATAATATACTGTTGCTTGTTTCTGTACTGTAACTATAGATTCTTCCAAGTTAAGTACTTTTTTGTTGAAGTAGAAATTCAATTTAGTGGTTAATTTGCATCATGGAAGGTGAAATATAATAATACGATTATTTTCTCTTAGCTAAATTTTGAAATAAAATTTCAATCTTGAAACTTAGTAATTTTAGTCAAGTGGATTGAACCATTATGGAGGATACACTTATTTCTAGGAGATCTTTTTGATAATGACTCACAAAAACAATTTGGGTAAACTATACAATATAGTATTCTGAATAAATAGACAAACAGTGCGACAGTTTTCCTAAACTTAAATGACTCAACAGGAATCTGAAGCTTCACTAAAACTTGCATTTTTTTTTAACTAGTGTAAGGATTCATTCCATATTAAAAAAAAACGAGGAGTACCTGTGGCAATTTAGAGACTAACAAATTTATTTGGGCATAAGCTTTCGTGGGCTAAAGCCCACTTCATCAGATGCATGCAGTGGAAAATACAGTAGGAAGCTATATATATATGTATATATATATATATATGAGAACAATAAAAAATGGGTGTTGCCGTACCAACTCTAACAAGACTAATCAATTAAGGTGGCCTATTATCAGCAGGAGAAAAAAAACTTTTGTAGTGATAATCAGGATGGCCCATTTCCAACAGTTGACAAGAAGGTGTGAGTAACAGTAGGGGAAAAATTAGCATGGGGAAATAGTTTTTACTTTGTGTAATGACCCATCCGCTCCCATTCTTTATTCAAGCCTAATTTAATGGTGTCCAGTTTGCAAATTAGTTCCAGTTCTGCAGTTTTTCATTGGAGTCTGTTTTTGAAATTTTTTTGTTGAAGAATTGGGACTTTTAGGTCTGTAATTGAGTGACCAGGGAGGTTGAAGTGTTCTCCGTCTGGTTTTTGAATGTTATAATTCTTGACGTCCGATTTGTGTCCATTTATTCTTTTGCGTAGAGACTGTCCGGTTTGGCCAACGTACATGGCAGAGGGGCATTGCTGGCACATGATGGCATATATCACATTGGTAGATGTGCAGGGGAATGAGCTTCTGATGGTGTGGCTGATGTGATTTAGGTCCTATGATGGTGTCACTTGAATAGATATGTGAACAGAGTTGGCAACAGGCTTTGTTGCAAGGATAGGTTCCTGGGTTGGTGTTTTTGTTGTGTGATTGCTGATGAGTATTTGCTTCAGGTTGGGGGGCTGTCTGTAAGCGAGGAGTGGCCTGTCTCCCAAGTTCTGTGAGAGTGAGGGATCATCCTTCAGGATAGGTTGTAGATCCTTGATGATGCGCTGGAGAGGTTTTAGTTGGGGGCTGAAGGTGATGGCTAGTGGCGTTCTGTTACTTTCTTTGTTGGGCCTGTCCTCTAGTAGGTGACTTCTAGGTATTCTTCTGGCTCTGTCAATCTGTTTCTTCACTTCAGCGGGTGGATATTGTAGTTTTAAGAACACTTGATAGAGATCTTGTAGGTGCTTGTCTCTGTCTGAAGGATTGGAGCACACCTTCTTGTCAACTGTTTGAAATGGGCCATCCTGATTATCACTACAAAAGTTTTTTTTTCTCCTGCTGATAATAGCCCACCTTAATTGATTAGTCTCGTTAGAGTTGGTATGGCAACACCCATTTTTTCATGTTCTGTGTGTGTGTGTGTGTGTGTGTATATATATATATATATATATATATATCTTCCTACTGTATTTTCCACTGCATGCATCTGATAAAGTGGGCTTTAGCCCATGAAAGCTTATGCCCAAATAAATTTGTTAGTCTCTAAGTTGCCACTCGTTCTTTTTGCTGATACAGACTATCACGACTAGCACTCTGATACCTGATTCCATATACACTGATCTATATTCCATGCGGAAACTATTGCCGGAGGTAACTTGAGGCTTTTCCTTCCTGAAGTTTATGTAGCTCCTTCCTGCTTGTTTTTTGTTTTTTCCTGTTTGAGGGGATATTATATTACCTCAGCCCAGTGTTGCTCGTAAGCAAATGACTTGGTGAGCATATCTTTATAAATGTACTTTGTTACCTCTCAAAACTTGCTGTTCTTTTTCCAGAATAAAATGTGCAGGATTTTCCCTAATAGTATTAATGTCCTGTAACTGTTCTCATTTTGCATTTTAAGAGTGTTTTAGTTTTGGCATGTTTTGCCACTAAAGCAATAAACATGTCTTCAGAGACAGCTCTGAAGTTCAGTTTTGAAATATGCAGTTAGTTGGCTTTAGAGATCTGTATTTGTTTCAGATGTTTTTCTCCAGTATTAAAGTTTTGTTAGCTTTTACCACAGCAGCAGCATTGATTATAATAAGCCTAACTAAACACAATATTAGGATTACTCACTGATATCACTATATTTACTAGTGCTCTGTTGATTAACCTTAGATAGTTTTCTAATATGCAGCAAACCAATGAGACTATCTGCTCTGGGGCTCTGTCAATCTGTTCCTGTTCTTGCTACTCTGGAGAAAGTCCAAAGTTCACATGGACTTCATCCACGATAAATTTGCTCACACTTCATTCATCTTTGCCATCTTCCTTGCTAACTAACTCTGCCTCTCCTCTTTGGTCGAGGTCTGTTCAGTCCCCACCACCAGTGGTGGATTAAGCTTTTGTGGGGCCATGGCCCAGAGCAAATGGGGTCCCCTCCCCTCCCCACCACTTCAACCTGCAGTCTGCCCCCCGCCCTCTTGCTGGGGAAATGGGGTTGGGGCATGGGGGCTTGTCCCATCCCACCCCTCCCCACCAGCACTCCTGCTGGGGCGTGGGGGCTTCCCCTGCCCGCCTTGTGCTCCTTCTGGGGAGTGGGGGAAGCCCCCACGCCTCAACCCCGCTCCCTGGCAGGAGCGCCAGGCGGAGTGGGGCAAGCCCCCATGCCCCAACCCTGCTCCCCAGCAGGAGCACCAGGCAAGCAGGTCGGGGTGCAGTGGTGCCCAATTGGCTGGGGCCCCTGGGCACGGGACCCGTTGGCCCAGTTGCTAATCCACCACTACCCACCCACCATCTCTTTCTTTCTTTTTGCTCTTTCTCCATAACTGCCCCACACTGCACTTTCCTCCTCCAACCTACTTTCCAACTAGCAGTGTCTCTCCTGTTCTCTTCAGATCACCCCTTCCCTTGTTCCATCACTCCCGTCCCCTCTCACTCCTGATATCTCTTGCTTCTCCCATCCTTACTTTTCCTGTCCCATTCCCTTCTCTCTGCTTGCCTCTCCTCTCCTCAAAACTCTCTTGATCCTTGAGGCTCCAGTCAGGATTAGGGTTCCGATTAATCTTACAAATTAAGATTACAGGGATATATGAAAGGCTGGGGACAGAAATACAGCAATACAGTTTTGCATGCTATAATGGCTTTATGATCTTAGCTGTCTGTAAAGCACTTAGCATGCAGTTGTTAGTAATAGTAACAGTAATTGATATACCTTCTTTCTAAATTTGACTGAGGTTCAAGACTCTTCATTTTCTTTGAATATAATTTTATTTCTACTCCCATTTGACCTTTTTTTAGTTCATTATATTTAAAACAAAATTTTGAATAGTTTGTGTCTAAACTTTAAAAACAAACCATCAAACAAAACCCTTTTCTTCAAAGATCAAACCTGAAAATTTCATCCCAGATAAGGTGAATGGTTGAGAAAAACGAGTGAGTAAAAACTGTGGTTTTTGTGACTAGCACCCTGGTGTAATAATTATGCTCATCATCTAACAGTGTAACATCTTTGCTATAAACTAGTTGGTATAATCTTTGTTCTTCACTCACCTATTTGAAGGATAATCTTGTGAATGAACTGTGGGGTGATTTTTCTTTGCATGCAGCATGTCTGGCAGCTAGAGGGCTGTTTTAGATAACTTGTTCTACGGAACAATGCAATAATTTTGCGGCAGGAAGGTGGGTAGGCTAATTTGACTGTTGAAATATTGAAGTATTTTATTTATGCTAATATTATTATTATTATTATTTCAGATATTTCAAGACTTTCCTTTCCAACAGGTAAGTGCTATTCTCTCATTTATTTAATGTGACATACAGTAGCTTTTAATAGTTTGTTTCAATACCATAGTATTGTGATATATAATCAGAGTTGTTGTTTTTCATTTGCATTGTGTTAAGAGTCCAGAAGTTTCAGTCAGGATTGGAGCCCAAAGCAGTGCTAGGGACTGAACAAACACAAGGAAGACTCAGGGAGTTCATAGCCTCATAAATGATATTTTGACAAATGAGTAGAGGAATTGAGACGAGTTGTTTACAATTTTTATATATCCACATATTTTATTTACTCTTTTAAAATGATGAGATGGAACAACATAGAAAAAGATGCAGAGAGAACTGTGGAGAAGTGGACTAGTGAGCAGTCAGGGCTAGCATCACTGGCAAGGTAGAGGGGCAATGTGAAACAAAACTAGTGGTTAAATAATGGAAGATTAGACCCCAGAAGAGTCTTCACAGTTGGGAATGCCAGAAGTGAGGGGCAGACAAGTTAATTTGTCCTAAATTACAAGGTGAATCAGTGGGGCAGCTGAGAATAAAACCCTCGTCTCCTTACTCTTAATCCAGCACCCCCGTCTTTCATGGGCCTTACAAATTATTCCTGTTTTTAAAAAGAGTAGTGTGTTCTGTTATTTCCTAGATTATGGTTGTAACCTTGTTTGAAACCTTTATGTCTAAACTTTGGTGTTAATCTTAATAACAATTGTCAGTAACTTTACAATAAAACATCATGAATGTGCCTACGGTGTAATGGCTACACGATGTGTGCAAAATGAAGCTACCCTCTTTTTGCTCTTGCAGGATTTTAAAAGTCCAGACGCTGAGCATAATGTGTAACTCTATATAAGCTGTGACTTTCTTTGTCAATTAACAAACACTGGCATTTCTGATACTAAGGAGGGACTCAAGTCATGAGCTTACACTGAATTTACTGTAAATTCAGTGGGGTTTCAGATTGGATGTTCCATGTCAGGCCCATTGGCATTGATAGGGGACCCTGTTTGGCTGTTTTCTGATATAACTCTAGAAGATGGCTGCGGTTCCCTCTAGAATCAAATGCCAATTTGAATTAAAAACGTATGTACTGCAGATTGCTCATTTGTACATGATGTTTTAAAATAGCTGTCCTGAGAAAATGTATGTTTTCTTCAAACACAGTGCAAGGAACACATGGCATCTTTAATTTAAAAGTAAAGTTTTTTTTAAGGAAGAAGTTCACATATTGCATTTTAGGATGCTTAAAAACATGCTGACAAGAAGGCAGGTACACAAGGAGATAACAAAATTGAAAAAAATGAATAATTAAATACCATACAGATAATTCAAAACATGGAAAAAATGTAACAATTCTGGATAGAGTGTCATATTTTTTCTGCAGCTGTTTTAATATGGACAGATGAAAAGACATCTAGCCTCCTATTTGGGGCTCTAAGGTTTTATGTCCACTGCCATGCATCTATGAGTCAGGATGAGCAATGCATCTCTAGACAAGTCTTCTTTCCAGCTTTATTAGTGAGTGTTCTTCCATCTTCAAGGGACATTGTCAGGCTGATTTAGGCCTCATACTTAGATTTTATCCGAAAAGCAATTTTTTGCTGTGTATATGGAAGTTCAAAGGGATTTTTAGCAAATGAGAAGACGGATGGATGTATTTGGCAGCATCTAAGCATGGGGGGATATTATAGATGCATTAGAGACCAGAGCAATTGGGTTTTTTTGGGTCTATTTATACTTTTTCTCTATTTCCCCCACCCCCGCACCCATTCCCCTGGTTTGCAGAGCTGTGTGAATTTTATGTTCAAGTCTTTTTGGGGACTGGCGATCAATCCCAAGGCATAGTGACAAGATGGACTTGATATTGTGGATGTTTGGGGTAAATTGTGCTGTTTTGGAGGCATTGGTAAGGGGTGGGCGGAGGGGGTAAAAGAACAAGGCCCGAAGTTACTAGCTGGGGTTATGGTAAAAGGAACATTGAAAATTGGGGGGCTTGGGAGATTCAAACCACACCAAACAAATGTCTGTGGTTGGAGGAAAATATCAGAAAAAGCACTTTATCCTTTTCATAACAAATAAGATGTATTAAATTATATTTCTGATGACTTAACAGCAGTTCTGCTGTATTGCACTGACTGGAACGAAGAGATTTCTGATGGGCTTTCTGAGTAGGATGCAGGTGAAAACCAAGTAAGAAAAAGTTCAGTTAAAATTCTCTATTTCCATAAAATTCAGTGTAAATTGAGCCTCAGAAATACTGCAAAACTGGAATCAGATCAGGTTGATCTGAAAATAGAATTCAGTTTTAGGTTTGCAAGCAGGGAGGAATGTACAAAAACAAACAAATGAATGAGAGGTTTTTGGAAATCTTTTTTAACTTGACAAATGTCCCTTTTAACAATAGGTCACTATGGTCACTGGAAATGCTCTGGCTTCTGCAGCATCTTTCCCTCAGTGCTGCAAATTTGCATCACAATGCATTGTCTTCCTGCAGTATCTGAAGACTTCACAGTAGCAACAGGGATATTTCCAATGGACTTCCTTGTAGTGTGTAGTTTAAGATAGGATTAAATGTAGATGCTGTGGTTCCTCTTGTAGTCAGTGACATATAAAGGTCATCCAGAACATTTCCTTTTCACTTTGATTTCATAGTAAAACTTTTTTGTAAGAATGATTGTGCGCTGTTGAATGCGTTATTTGATTAGGTATTTTGTTAAACCATCACACAAGGGAGTTATCCTACATTTCTCTAATCTGTATCACTGCTTTGAAGTCTCTGTGCAGCTTACTTTTCTCTTGCTTTTAATTGAGGCCAAGACTATGAATATTGCAGATTTTGGAGTGCAAATCATTGGAGTCTTTGAGAGCAACTTGCTACATTTTTATAATTTCAAAGCTGGATAGAAGACAGCATCCAATGCCTGTATCCATATGTAAAATTGCTTTAGCAAAGGAGTTTGCTCATATCATGCCTAGAGGAATGAAGGACTCGTTTTTGTTGTGCATACAATTCAATTTTGTACTGGAATTCAAAGCTCCAACTGGATTAAAAATGATTCCTCCTGGAGGAAGAGTGTGGCTCGCCTCTTCTGTCCTTAAAACAAACGTTACTTGTTAAAAAAAATTAGTTCTTTGCATGTAGTTAACCACTTTTTACACAGCACTTCGCACAATAGGATCTTTGATCTTGATACTGTAATATAAAAAATTGAAATCAAGAAGCAATTTTAAAATAAGTGTGTGTAAGGTGTCCACACGCAACAACTGAACAACTAGAGGGAAGGAAAGGCATGTGAGAAACGTTTAACCTAGTATATTCTGGCCTCAGCCAGAAATTCTACAAGTACCCTAAAAGAATGAGACCTTAAAGATAGCCAACAATGATGAAGGGGAGAAGCACTCTTACTGGAAGGGTAGTATTTCTCTTGGTGTGAAAATGAAAAAAACAACAACCATAGAAAACGAGTATTTATTCTGTGTGTATGTGGATGCGCCCTCCTGGCTTTAATGGAGGAGAACGTAATACATTTTAAGAGATGCTACCTTTAGTGTAAAACACAGATGTTAGCCAAACAGCATGGTTAGAATTCTTCTTATAACCTTTCTTTCAATGATTTTGAAATATTAAACAGAACTTGGAATTAGTTCAGGTTTTCACGGCTTAATTAGAACCAAAATATCAGAAGTGACACCTTCAGATCAGCCTGAGGAAGTTTTGCTTCCTGCATTATAAATGCATCCTCAGTCAGTACTCCTCTAAGATCTACTTCAGCCTTGACAATTACAGGAAATCAATCAACTAAAGACATACATTAACTTAAAACTACTAGTGCCCTTCCACAAAAATCAGCCCTCCCCTGCCTTACCTACAATATGCCATATGCTAGCGCTCACTGAGAAGCTGCATAATGTTATTGATGCAACCACATCTTCCCTCCCCTAGCTGCAACCCTAAATGTAGCATAACGAACATGAAGCTTTCTGATTGCTGGCCAAATGTTTCTAGACTAGACAAGGGCATGTTCAATGAAACTGAAAGTTGACAAATTCAAAACTGTTAAAAGGAAATACTTTTTCACAAAGCTCCTAATTAGTCTGTGAAACTCATTGCCACAGAAAGTTGTTGAGGCCAAGAATTTAGCAAGTTTCAAAAAAAGTATTTAACATTTTATATGGCTATCCAGAGTTGTCATAATTAACAATAATATACATTTTGGAAGTTATATTAAACCTCATGCTTCAGAGCTTAGGCCAGTCTCTAACTGGAGACCAGGATGAGTCCTAAGGAATGTGGGGAAGGACGGACAGATTATCCCCACATCTTCCTGATGCATGGTTCTTATACTGTTCTTTGAAGCAAGTGATATTGGCCGCTGTCAGTGACTGGATACTGGCCTAGATGAACCTGTGTGTAAGCCAACATGCCAATTCATATGTTCCTTACTATGGGCATTCTGTAGTTTTTCACTGAAATGTAAAGATTGTTCATATTTATGAAATTAGCCTGGTTTGTACTATTTATACTAAACTCAGTAGCATATTTGGACATTTGTATCCTAGCTAACCTCTCTGTTTAAAGTGCTACAGTCAAAATGAAATGTAGCCAAATGTAAAAGAAAAAAACAATGCCTCTGAATCCTTCTGTCACTTCTGGTTTTCCAGTCATGTTTTCCTATATAAACATTTACTTTCTCTCTCCTTTGTTGCTGTATCTAAGGTCCCTCCATGCAGTGTGGTAACTGGCAGCCTAGGGAAGATAGGGAAGATGATTTCACACACAGGGTAAAATTTTAAAAAGTCCTTGGAGTCCTAAATTACTTAGGTGCCTTTCAAAATTTTACCAAAAGTACTGGCCAGTGCACATAGTAAACTGTTGCTTGTAACTATAGCAAACAGAACATTTTTCAATGTTTTAAAATATTGTTTTAATTGTAATTCTAAAGTTCTACAACTTGCATTACGTGAGCTTTTCTCATGTTTTTGAGTCATAGTGATTAGTGGCTATAAATGAGAGAGGACCGGATTAAAGACTTCCCAGCATGAGTAAGATTAAAGTTACCGGATTGGAGTAACCTTCAAAAGGTTCCAGAGGATTTTCCTTGTTCTGTGACTGTGTTTTTATGGTTTTGTTTCTTTTCCTTAGCTGATAGTAATGACAGAATCTAGAGATGGAAGAGGCCCAGTATGTCATGCCATCTCTCCTTCTGTCAGTACAAGATTATTGCCAAGGATATTGCTATTTTTGTCTGTCTAGTTTTAGATGTGTCAAGTAATGGAGATTCCACCAATTCCAATGGGAAGTTCCTTAGGCTAGTAGATTTTGCCATAAGGAAGCTTTCCTTGATGTTTGTGCTACATTTTCCTATTCTAAACTTCATCCCATTACTCCTAGCAGTAGCCCTTTATCATGCTAAATTTCTCTGCTACCTTAGTATTTTTACACACCTCAAATATTTGTAGGATGTTTTATAGCCTTTCTAACTCATTGCGGTTGGTTGGTTGAATTATAATAGTGCCTAGAGGCTCCAACTAAGTTCTGGGCTCTGTTGTGAGAAATGCAATACAAACATAGAGAAAGGGACAGTCTATGCCCCAAAGACCTTGCACTGTAGATAGACAAGACAGATAAAAAGATAGGAAGCACAAAGAGAGATTGAGGGTATGTCTACACTGCAATAAAACTCCCCCAGCTAGCCTGTTTCAGCTGACTTGGGCTTCCGGAGCTCAGACTGCAAGGGTATAAAATTGCAGTGTAGACACTCAGGCTCTGAGACTCCGCAAATGAGTTACCATGTAGTTTAAATGTAATTATCCAAGTTGAAATTTGTGTTAGGACACAGTTATTTACAACCTTGTGTTTGCAAAAAGTGCCATGGGATTTTCAATGATAAGTAGTACGTAGTTAAGTCCATAGTGTTTTTTGTCTCATCCTTGGCACCATGCTGGGGGCATTTAGTCTGATGCTGATGTTTAGAGGCAAGTGTGCCAGTTACAATACTACTGTGTAAATACTACCAAGGGTTGACCCTGCTTAGTTTGAGATCTGATGAGATCATAACCCAATATGTTTTAGCTTAGAAGGCATAATATTAAATACACTTGTGGTTTGAAACAAACAAGTGAGAGCAAAGCTTTCCTGCTGATGTAACCAGTTTTCTTTCTATATTATGAAATGTGGCAGCATCAAGAATACTCAAATTTATTCTACCAAGTACTGCACTGCATTTACCTTGCTTCTTGTTTTCAGTTAAGAGGTTGACTGGACAGAAGTGCATCACATGGGTGGGTGTGGGATGAAGCTATGAAGAAGCATGTGTGTGAACAGAGAATACAAATTTGATAGTGTTTGGAGGTAGGATCCTATGTTTGTACAGTGCCTAGTGCAATGTGGCCTCTGATTTTGATTGAAGCCTTTTAGGCATTATCACAGTACAGTGGAACCCTGTTTATCTGATCTAATTGGGACCGGGACCAGATGAGATAATAAAAAATTCAGATAATCAGGAGAATGGGTGGGACTCGGGTTGTCAGTTAATATGGAGAGATGGATAATGGCGGTGTCAAGGCTGGATCCCCACTTTGAACTTTAGGGTTCAAATGTAGGGGCCTGCATAAAAACTTCTAAGCTTATCTACCAGCTTAGCTTTGGTCCGCTGCCACCATCACAAGAATTCCCTCCCTGGGAAGCCTTGAGAAACCTTTCACCAATTCCCTGGTGAACACAGATCCAAACCCCCTTGGATCTTAAAACAAGGAGAAGTTAACCATCCCCCCTCCTTCCTTCCACCCTCCTTTCACCAACTCCTGGTGAATACAGATCCAAACCCCCTTGGATCTTAAAACAAGGAGAAATCAATCTGGTTCTTAAAAAAAGAAGGCTTTTAATTAAAGAAAAAGGTAAAAATCATCTCTGTAAAATCAGTATGGAGAATACTTTACAGGGTAATCAAACTTAAAGAGTTCAGAGGACCCCCCTCTGTCTTAGGTTCAAAGTACAGCAAACAAAGATACACACTCTGGTAAAAAGGTACATTTACAAGTTGAGAAAACAAAGTAAATCTAAGACGCCTTGCTGTCTTTTTACTTACTAGTTTGAAATAGGAGAGACTTGTTTAGAAAGATGGGGAGAACCTGGATTGATGTCTGGTCCCTCTCAGTCCCAAGAGCGAACCACCCCTAAAACAAAGAGCACACACACAAACCTTTCCCCCCCCAAGATTTGAAAGTATCTTGTCTCCTTATTGGTCCTTCGGGTCAGGCGTCAGCCAGGTTACCCGAGCCTCTTAACCCTTTACAGGTAAAAGGATTTGGAGTCTCTGTACACAGAGAGCTGTTACCCTTCCCTTCATAGTTATGACAGGCGGCTTGGATAAACAGGGTTCTACTGTACTGCTAATAGTAATTGTGCGTATATAATGAGATACATTGTATTGTGGTGTAATGGTTTTATCAACGTATGTTTACACCAGGGCAGAGAATGATGAGTTCTGAAATAAGTTCTATTAAAATTAGTACCTGTATTATAGCAACAGTCAAATAAAGGTGCCAGCTGCACAGTTGTTGTGTGATGTAATAAGATAATTTATTTTTTCTAAAGCAGATATGTACTCTGAATATGCCACATTTTGCAGAAGAATTGTTTTAGAAATATGTTAGTTTAAAAAAATATTGGGATTATTTCTTATCCCCTTTAAAAACATATGCCCTAGTTACTGGAATCTGTCTGTACAAGGAACAAAGGGAAAGAAGAATTAAAGCTAATACAGTTAAAACACTTCTTTATATGACCTAAAATAGCTATTCTGTAAATTAAAATGACACAGATTTGAGGTCTGATAACTCTAGAACCTTATGGACTCGAAGTAAGGGCTGGGACCTCTCATTGGTGGTGTAAAGCAGTGGTTCTCAAACTAGGGCCGCCGCTTGTTCAGGGAAATCCCCCGGCGGGCCGGGCCGGTTTGTTTACCTGCCGCGTCTGCAGGTTCGGCTGATCGCGGCTCCCTCTGGCCGCGGTTCACCGCTCCAGGCCAATGGGGGCTGCAGGAAGCGGCTCGGGCCGAGGCCCGCCGGGGGATTTCCCTGAACAAGCGGCGGCCCTAGTTTGAGAACCACTGGTGTAAAGGCTCCCATTTTTAGCCCAGATGGGTTACAAAATATCACACCTTAAACCTGAAACTGGTTCATAACTGAATATTTCCTGTTCTGACCTCAAGCCATATATTTTTGGAGGGGGTGGGATTGGGAGGGCAGATTTCCACAATCTTGAGAACATTTTTGTGGAAGGGTGGCTTCTTGTATTTTTAAGTAGCTGATTGAATCTGTCTTGGAATTTGGAATGACAGAAAAATGCTACTATGTGAGATTACTGGACAAAGAGTCAAAACAACTTACTACATGCTTGCATGATTTCATATCTATATGCCTATCACCACCATGTAACTGTATGTATAGATCTCCAATAATATTTTGATAGCTGTGGGAATTGCAAAATATTTTTTTAAAAAGATGAGATACTTGAATTAGATTTATTGCCATTGGTGATACAAGTGCCTTCTTGTCTGCAGCTACTGCACTCTGGAATACCTTTCTTGCATGCCTGCTTCTCACCTATTAGTTTCTCACCTATTAGTCCTCTCCATCTCTTTTCAGATTTCAGCTGGGATGTATATTTTTCCTCAGTTTCTCTCTCCCTCTATTAAACCCTTTAAACTCTTTATGTAGGAAGTTATAACAAGTTTACAAATCATTACCATACAAGCATCAGAAATACAATGCAAAAACAGTTTATCGCTCTTTTACAGAACCATTGTGTTGATGTATTTTTAACTGTTAACAGTAACACTGCACGTTGTTTTTGGATATAGCCTATGTGGAAGAAACGATTCATAATAAAATTTTAATTTTTGTTCAGCCTGTTGTAATCAGCTGGTTTGTTTTTTGTCTTAATCTGTATCTTGGATGCTAAATTTTAATTAATTTAAAAACTAATCACAGAGACTTATTTGTCATTTAATTGAAGTGTATAGTAATGTACATGAGGGTTTGCTAACCAGCATTAACATCCTTCTGGTTTGGACTGATGCAAAATGCTTAAGCAATAAATTTGAATGCACACTCTTGTTTGTCGGATTACATTCACAAGTCAGTTGGTTTGAATGAATAAGGTTAAAGTAGTCAGAACACAGAGCATTTGATTAATGCCCTATGACAAATAATTTGATAAATTATTTGGAAGCCTAAAGGAAAAAAAATGTAAGTGTGCAGTTTCTTTCTAAATTTCCACCCTAGCTACTATTTTAAAACTTAGTTGCTTGGAAATGCATGTGTTTGTGTGTAAAATAGATGTCAGCTATCAGCTGGAAATCATTGGAATACTGGTCTCTTGGTCCTTCAGTTTGGGAGGATAAGGATAGATTTCCTAGGGCAAACTGCTGGATTACTTCTATTGGAAGTGACAGACAAGAGTGCAGATGGGAAATAGTGATGGTAGCAGGTCTGATTTTAGTGTCTGGATAAGTTTGCAAATACACATGCCAGTTCTGAATTTAAAAGGTGACTTGCAGAAGAAGAAAATGGTGCACCCTTTCTAGCTTCTTTAGGATAGGGTTTTCAAAGATTTTCTTTATTTTGCTGGTTTATATGAGAAATATCAAGATTTGTCTTCCTCCCGTCTCTCTGAATGAGTGGATGGACAACTGGTGAACTAGGAGGATTGACTGACATTGCAAGAACAAAGAAACTCAAAGCTGAAAAATTTGAGGGGAAGGGGGTTTTGTGACTATTTAGATTTTTTTCTTAAGAACACCTCTGTAACTCCTAAAAACCTTAGGAGTGAGCCTGTCTGTCTTTTTTTTTTTTTTTTTTTTTTGATTCAAACAATTTACCCCTTGAAATGAAGGCTGAAAAAGCTCCTAGTCAAGGTCTGTAGTGTTTCAAGGAGTTTCCAGCAAAAATATGGTAGAAAAGACTCAATATTTCTGAACTATTTTAGGTAAAAGAATGAGCCTGAAAAACCTTTCAGGTCCTTTATTATTTCTATTGTGGTAACATCTGAAAACCCTACACAGGGATTAGTGCTCCATTGTACTAGACACTGTCCAAATAAATCCTGCCACCTAGAGCTCACAATCACTAGGCTGTATGCTATAAAAGGCAGAGGGGGATGTACAAAAATATCCTAAATGTTTTTTTGGGCTTGTTGCCATTAAAATGTCTGCTCTATTTTATTGAAATGGAAAGGATGCCTAGAGACTGTCAATGGGGGGGAGAGAGTATGTGACCAATTCAAATGCAGCTGAGATTGGCAGTAAACTATCATCTACAAGTGGCTGTGCTCTGGCCTATATGAAGTAATTTGGTAGTCTTAGTTCATTTTCTAGTCAATACACCACCAGTGGTACTAATTGAATCCCTGACCAGTAACCTCAGCAGAACAAAAAAGGACATGGAGACAGAGGGTATGTCGGTGCTGTGGGTTTTTTATCGCAGTGTAGAGTCTCAGAGCCTGGATCAGCTGACTTGGGCTCTCAGGTCTATAAAATTGCCGTGTAGATGTTGGACTTGGGCTGGAGCCCAGGTCTAAGAACCTCCCCTTTGCGGGGTCTCAGAGCTTGGGCTGAAGCCTGAGTCCCAGTGTCTACACTGCAATTTTATAGCCCTGTAGCCCAAGCTCCATGAGCCTGAGTCAGCTGACCCGGGCCAGTTGCAACATTCATTTTTATCACAATGTAGATGTGCCCTGAGTGTATCTCTTAACACAGGGGTCGGCAACCTTTCTGAAGTGGTGTGCCGAGTCTTCATTTATTCACTCTAATTTAAGGTTTCGCGTGCTAGTAATACATTTTAACATTTTTAGAAGGTCTCTTTCTATAAGTCTATAATATATAACTAAACTCTTGTTGTATGCAAAGTAAATAAGATTTTTAAAATGTTTAAAAAGCTTCATTTAAAATTAAATTAAAATGCAGAGCCCTCCGGACCGGTGGCCAGGACCCGGGCAGTGTGAGTGCCACTGAAAATCAGCTTGTGTGCCGCCTTTGGTACGCGTGCCATAGGTTGCCTATCCCTGCTCTAACACCTTGTTGTGGACTCTCCATTACAGGATTAAAACATGCTGACAGAAGCAATGTGGGGGGAAGCTTACACAGTTGCTGTCTATTCTGTACCTGCAGTATGTGTAAACATTGAATTGCAGTTTCTAGGACTATCAACACTCACTAACTTGTGCAAAGGACAGTGGTTAGCGAATTGGGCACGTTCCCTAGAACACTTGAGAAATCCTGGAACCCCTCTGGCATAAGTCCATAAGAGATATTTGGCTGCAAATGATTGTAGCAAGAGTTTTGGTGGCAGAAACTATGAAAGAAAGGAAGGGTGGGAGGTGGGAAGAAAGAAAAGTGAAAGGAGGACTCTTGAAATCACATTAGATCTTGTATAGTTACATAAAATGTTAGTTTGTAGAGTTTTGTGTTTCTCAAGGCTTGAATCAGGAGTGGCTTGGAATTTCCGACCAAAATAGAAGCTAAAATTGAAGTAAAATACTATGGGCTACCATAAACCAAAAGAAAAAAAATCACATGCGTGTCTGATTTTTTTTTTTTTTTAACTTACTGTTACACATAAGATGACTATAACTGAAAGACTGGATGAGAAAAAATACTTATTACTTCGGGTAGTGTCAGTGTACGTGATGCGTTTGGCAGCCCTTTGTGTATAGCTAGTTTCACTGCTTTACCGGCATAGTAAGCCAGTTTCCTTTTTAATTCATGTGGATTTTTCACACAGCTGCAGGAAAAAGAGAGACAATTTAAAAAAAAAGTGATCGTAAAATCATAAATATTGGCATGGGAAGTTGAAGATACATGTAGTACCTGCAACTACTTAGAATCATAGAATATCAGGGTTGGAAGGGACCTCAGGAGGTCATCTAGTCCAACCCCCTGCTCAAAGCAGGACCAATTCCCAACTAAATCATCCCCGCCAGGGCTTTGTGAAGCCGGGCCTTAAAAACCTCCAAGGAAGGAGATTCCACCACCTCCCTAAGTAAAGCATTCCAGTGCTTCACCACCCTCCTAGTGAAATAGTGTTTCCTAATATCCAACCTAGACCTCCCCCACTGCAACTTGAGACCATTGCTCCTTGTTCTGTCATCTGCCACCACTGAGAACAGCCGAGCTCCATCCTCTTTGGAACCCCCCCTCAGGTAGTTGAAAGCAGCTATCAAATCCCCCCTCATTCTTCTCTTCTGCAGACTAAACAATCCCAGTTCCCTCAGCCTCTCCTCATAAATCATGTGCTCCAGACCCCTAATCATTTTTGTTGCCCTCCGCTGGACTCTTTCCAATATTTCCACATCCTTCTTGTAGTGTGGGGCCCAAAACTGTACACAGTACTCCAGATGAGGCCTCACCAATGTCGCATAAAGGGGAACGATCACGTCCCTCGATCTGCTGGCAATGCCCCTACTTATACAGCCCAAAATGCCATTAGCCTTCTTGGCAACAAGAGCACACTGTTGACTCATATCCAGCTTCTCGTCCACTGTGACCCCTAGGTCCTTTTCTGCAGAACTGCTACCTAGCCATTCGGTCCCTAGTCTGTAGCAGTGCATAGGATTCTTCCGTCCTAAGTGCAGGACTCTGCACTTATGCTTGTTGAACCTCATCAGGTTTCTTTTGGCCCAATCCTCCAATTTGTCTAGGTCCCTCTGTATCTGATCCCTACCCTCCAGCGTATCTACCACGCCTCCCAGTTTAGTGTCATCTGCAAACTTGCTGAGAGTGCAGTCCACACCATCCTCCAGATCATTAATAAAGATATTAAACAAAACCGGCCCCAGGACCGACCCTTGGGGCACTCTGCTTGAAACCGGCTGCCAACTAGACATGGAGCCATTGTTCACTACCCGTTGAGCCCGACTATCTAGCCAACTTTCTATCCACCTTACAGTCCATTCATCTAGCCCATACTTCTTTAACTTGGCGGCAAGAACACTGTGGGAGACGGTATCAAAAGCTTTGCTAAAGTCAAGGAATAACACATCCACTGCTTTCCCCTCATCCACAGAGCCAGTTACCTCCTCATAGAAGGCAATTAGGTTAGTCAGGCACGACTTCCCCTTGGTGAATCCATGCTGACTATTCCTGATCACTTTCCTCTCCTCTAAGTGTTTCATAATTGATTCCTTGAGGACCTGCTCCATGATTTTTCCAGGGACTGAGGTGAGGCTGACCGGCCTGTAGTTCCCCGGATCCTCCTCCTTCCCTATTTTAAAGATGGGCACTACATTAGCCTTTTTTTTTTTTTAAGTGAGTAGGTTATCACGTTGACAGTGGCCCTTTAAGCCCAAGTTTTAAAAATATATTAAAGCACTGAATACTTTGTTTAAAGGCAAGTCTCTTTGTTTATGACCCACGTTCAATTTTCTTCAGTCCTTGCCACTGTTTTTGTGGTGCAAAGATTTACGGAATTTGAAATGCTTTAGACATTTATTTTGCAAGGCATGAAACTGGTGCTCTTGAAGATTTCATAAGGGAGAGTCAAATGCATTCTATACCATCTGTTAACGATGCTGCTTGCTGAACAGATTTTTTCCTCGGGACCTGATGCCTGAGAACTGGCCACAACATCTGTATAATGCCATAAGGTGTCTACTCTTCTCCCCCCTCCCCTCAGTGGACTCATTTGGGAACCATGCTTAATAGAGATGTGAGGAATAGTGACCCTACCTTTGTTCCTGTTTCCTGCTCTCCTCTTCCAAGATCTTCAACTGAGATTGACCTTGGAAGCAAAGATTACTATCAGGTAATCATTTAGTGTTTTCTGTAAACAACATTTAAGCCTGCTCTCAGGAGTCCATGTTGTAAGCCATTATGGAGGTACTGTAGTTCTGGCATAAAAATCTAGATACCATATTGCTCAAAGGAGAAGCAGAATAAGTTCTACCCTGATTCAGCTTTGATGGTAGCTGTTGTATCCTGGTGTAGAGGATGGTTTTCTAGATAATACTTAGTCCTGCCATAAGTGCAGGGGACTGGACTAGATGACCTCTAGTCATCTAGCCCTTCCAGTCTTATGGTTCTGTATTTTCCAGATACTAGTTCCACACTCTGTAGTTCTTCTTAAAGATAGAAGAGACTTATTAGCTCATCTAGTCAATCTCTGTGAAAATTAAGGATTACTCCCTGTGGTACTTTTTCTGAGGTTTCATTATTCAGCTAACTCTTTCTCCTGTGTTATAGGACTAAGGTAAGACTCATCATAAGAAAGGTATTGCAGCTGTGTTTCCATTGTTAAAATATAATTTTTACTATGATTTAAGCTTATCTGCTGACTTGGATTCAATCTATAAGAGCTAGTTATGCCTTTGCTGTTGTTAACTTTTTCCACCATCCTCAGCTCAGCCAAATATCTGGGTCCAAATAGATCCACTCAAGTTGATCTAGGAGGCAGGAGGCATCTTGCTGGAGCTTTTTCACATTCTCATCTCAACAATGCAATATCAATTAGTGTTGAAGTTACTGCTAATTGTCACTCCGTGATACTAGTTAGATTCCAACCATCCATTCCCCAAGAAGGAAAGTGAAATGTATAATAGTTACAAAGCTTTGGAAACTGAAAGCAGTTCTCAGAAACCAGTGGAACTTGTAGAGTGACCATGTACCTATTTGACATGTACCTATTGAGTTTGATTATTGTTGGCTGTGTTATCTAAGATGCTTGTATTTATTGAATAACTGAGCTTTTGGCAATTTAGGGCAGTGAACGTGCTGACTACATCACTGCTGATCTATGTCTTTACTGGTAACTTTTTATCCGGTTCCTTAGGTTAGTTATCTAAACTTCCTTTCGGCAGTCTCTTACTTGGTTTTAACAGTACTAATATTCAATATATTGTAAGATTTTTGTTAAGAAGGTTTAACATTATAGGCTTGGTTATAGTGAGTCTTGAAATATCAACTACTAGACATTTTGTAGGTAAATGTAGCCCATAAAGAATGCCAAAGAGTGTTCTGTTTTCTTATTGTAAGCATAACAAAAGGGGCTGTTAATGAAGATGATTTTGTATAGAATGGAGACAGTTTAGATTGGGTGAAGACAGCTTTTGATAGCTGTAACACAGCAGTGAGTCACTATCTCAGGAATTTATGCCTGAAGGCATACTGTGTTGGTATCATAGGGCAGTAAGAAATGCAGGTGAACTTCTCTGTTCTGCTTGTGTGGTGAATTGGAAACCATTCTCAAGAGTATTGTGTGGACTCTTTATTTCTCCAGATGAGTCCCTGATAAAGGAAACATGAGAGGAATTGGCAGAGAAGTGTAATTGGTTTGCCCACAAGTAAATCTGTTACGATTTATACTACCAAAAGTTTATGCAGCCCTCATGTCTGGTTAAAGGAATAGCAAATCTTTATTTAAAGAATAATACAATAAAAATGAAGCTACCTCAGGAGTTGTTCATATGTCTGCTGCCTCCTCATCTTATGCTAGAGCCACGCATGCGTGGTCAGACTCCCTATTGCTCCTTGTGACAAGGTGGGGAGGTAATATCCTTTATTGGACCAACTTCTGTTGGTGAAAAAGACAAGCTTCCTAGCTACAAAGAGCTGCTCTTCACGTCTGGGAAAGGTACTTCCAGCGTCATAGCAAACAATCTGGAACCGATTTTTTAGCATAAGTTGTTAGCACATGTTATAAGGGACCATTCAAGGTAGAGCGGCCCGTTAACACCTCTGCAGTCATAGGGCAAAAAGAGGGGTTAGTGGATTACAGATTGTTGTAATAAACCATAATCCAGTGTATCTGGTCAGTCCATGATTTTGAGTGTCTAGCTGAGTAATGAAATTAAGCTCCCAGACTCATCTTTGGAAAGTATTGGGCAGGTTTCCTTTGAGGATGAAGACTGATAAGTCAGATACAGAGTCATCGCTTTCTGAAAAGTGTTCACCAGCAGGTGATAGGGTGTTTTTGTCTTTTATTATTTTCCTGTATGAGTTCATTTGAGAGCATAGTTTCACCCAAATAGTTGTTATTGGGGCATTTAATGCACTGGATGAGGCATACTACATGTTGTGATAGAAATGTGTAGGATCCATGAATCTTGAAAGGTGTGTTGTGGGGGTTGTAGATCATCACAGCAGTGGAGATATGTCTGCAGGTTTTCCATTTGTTGTTCTGGCAGGGTCTGGTGCCGATTTGAGTTGGGATTTCCTGGTCTGCGGGGAGCTGTCTTCTGATGATGAGCATGGAGAGGTTGGCAGGTTTTTTGAAGGTCAAAAGTGGGGGTTCAGGAAAGATTTCCTTCAGGATGGGTTCTCCATCGAGTATGGCTTGATCAACGCCCCCCACAACACACATTTCAAGAGATGAGCCTAGGAGCTTAAATTCAATAAACTGTAACCCACTAACCCCCTGGTTTGGTCCTAAAACTGCGAAGGTGTTAATGGGCTGCTCTATCTTGACTGGTTCCTTTCTTACACTAAACAATCTATTCTACCTTGCATTTTGCTGTGATGCTGGGAGTAACTTTCACAGACCTGAAGAAGAGCTCTTTGTGGCTTGAAAGCTTGTCTTTCTCACCAGTAGAAGTTGGTCCAATAAAAGATATTACCTCACCCACTTTGTCTCTCTAATATTCTGGGACCAACATGTCTACAGCTACACTGCATATTGCTCACAGTGTCATTCGACATCAGAAGATTCTCTGGACTGGGATCCTCCTTTGAGAGAGATTTCTTTAGCAGTAGCTTTTGTGGGAGCTTGCACCACCTTCCCCTGCCTCTTCCCCCGTGAACAATCTGAGATTTACGGTAAGAGCAATGAGCTATAAGTATGTCACAGCGCAGCTGCTGGAGGGAGATGATTAAAACAACACACCTGTGCCATAATAGTAGAATGACCACAATTTGTAAGCTGAACCCTGATGGACAACAACCAAAGCTCATTGCCACAGTCTCTTCCAAACAAGTTTCATACCAGCTCATCCTAAATATAAACTAGTCCTCAAAGCAAAGGTCAGAATGAAACAAATCAAGCAGGAACTTCAGTCGGTCCTCAGAGACAGCAAAATCCACAGTGAGCAACTCAAAATTGAGGAGCTAACACTAGTCATGAAACCCTTGAAATGTGGAAAGGCAGCTGGATTCGATGGTATATCTGATGAATTATTCCTAAACTTCTGGATGAGACCACAGAAGTGGCTGTTTGACTTCTTTAATTCCTACATAAAGACTGTGACAGCGTACCCCATAAGGCTTTATGGGAGGGGTGCTTATAAATGTATGTATGACATAACGGGAATATGTTTTGTGCTGCCTGTGCCATGTAATATATCTCCGTAAAGGTTATGGTCTACTGTATCTATTCATCCTATTTGTACATATATATCATTTTCTACTTGAGGTTAAGAATATGGGCTGTATGCTTGCTTGGTTTCTAAGTAAGCTTTGTAAGGCATTTGGTCAGCTTCTTTAGGAAGGAATTTGCCAGGTTAAGTACCTGATCAGGAAACACTTGGGGAACAATGCATCTTGGAATGCTCCAATCCACATAAGAAGTCTTCCTGGAGACATGCAAGATACCATGTGGACAATGGCTTCGGCCTGTAAAGACTGAGTCATGCAGGGACATGTGACTTGCCCAGGTGACTCCAAAACTCCATCTTGGAGCTGGACTTTGCATAGGAGGGAGGAGGGGGGTCTCCACCCACAAGAGAGAGTCTATTTAAACCCGTGGGAGACCCCTCCATTTTGTCTTGAGCTGGCTAAGGAAGGAGCCTCTCCACCCCCCCAGGATACTTGAAGGGAACTGGAACAAACGACAGTAACTACAGGGGGTGTGAGTGATTGCTGGACCCAGGCTAAAAGGAGATTGGCCTGTAAAAGGGAGCATTCTGGAACTGGTGAGGAACTTATCTGTATTTAGTTTGATTAGACATAGATTTGCGCATTTTATTTTATTTTACTTGGTGACTTACTTTGTTCTGTCTGTCACTACTTGGAACCACTTAAATCCTACTGTCTGTATTTAATAAAATCACTTTCTACTTAGTAATTAACTCAGAGTATGTATTAATACCTGGGGGAGCAAACAACTGTGCATATCTCTCTATCAGTGTTATAGAGGGCGAACAATTTATGAGTTTACTGTGCATAAGCTTTATGCAGGGTAAAACGGATTTATTTGGGTTTAGACCCCATTGGGAGTTGGGCATCTGAGTGCTAAGGACAAGCACACTTTTGTGAGCTGTTTTCAGGTAAACTTGCAGCTTTGGGACAAGTGATTCAGACCCTATGTCTGTGTTGGAGCAGACGGGAATGTCTGGCTCAGCAAGACAGGGTGCTGGAGTCCTGAGCTGGCAGGGAAAACAGAAGCTGGGGTAGTCTTTGCACATCGGGTGGCAGCTCCCAAGGGGATTTCTGTGATCCAACCCGGAGTCTGGTGGCACCTTAAAGACTAACAGATTTATTTGGGCATAAGCTTTCGTGGGTAAAAACCTCACTTCTTCAGATGCATAGAGTGAACGTTACAGATGCAGGCATATCCCCTGATACTTGTGATCAAACCCGTCTCAGAGACAATGCACATACTCAAGCTGTGGAGACAAGCCAAAGTGTTGGCTCTACTCAAACAACCTAGACACTATTCTGCAAATAGTTATCACCCAATATTCTTATTTTGCTCAACCCAGGGGGAAGGATAGCTTGGTGGTTTGAGCATTGGCCTGCTAAACCCAGAGTTGTGAGTTCAATCCTTGAGAGGGCTATTTAGGGATCTGGTGCAAAAATCAGTACTTGGTCCTGCTAGTGAAGACAGGGGGCTGGACTCGATGACCCTCAGGGTCCCTTCCAGTTCTATGAAATATAGGTAAACGAGTGGATGATTATAGGTAGAATAGCGCCGATAGTGGAAGGGTGGCTGACTGATGACCAAGCCGGTTTCCTCCCAGAACATTTATGCTGTGGCCAAGTTGTAAACCTAACTCAGTACATTGAAGGTGGCTTTAAAACCTGTAAAATTATAGGGGCTGTTTGTTGCTTTGTTGGCTGTTTGTCACTGTGAACAATCGTGACTTCTTCTGAAATTGGCAAGAATTTTGAGAAATACCAAGATGGACCAGGTCATCTCCTCCCTGATTGAGACTCGACAGGTTCTTTCTTGAGATGCGTGGTCAGAAAAGTTGAAATAGTTGACAGAACGGTCTGCTCTAAAGTTTGGTGCCATTACCCTGGCTATTTAATATCTTCATGAATAACTAACCAGAATTCCCTGATGTGCGAAGATTCATTTATGCAGATGATCCTTGCATCGCTACCCTGTCAGAAACATTTGAGGACAATGAGCACATTCTAAGAAGTTCACTGAGTATACTTTTGCACATGCTTCCTGTTCCTGAATGCTAATCCCCTAACAAAACTCATGTGCAACTTCCACCTGAAACACCATTAGGCCAAGCAAAAGCTGCAAATATCGTGGGATGGTACTATGAACATCCGATGTACCTAGGGGTTACATTAGACTGAACACTGACATTCAAAGAGCACATCAAGAAGCTGAAAAAGAAACTGTGTACTTCAGTAACAGGCTAGCACAAAATGGGGAACTCACCCCAAAACACTCTGAACAACTATTCTTGCACTTATGTTACTCAACTGCAGAGTACTATGACCTAGTATGGTATTGCTCAGCCCAGGCACATAAAATTGATATTGAACTCAGTCAATCCTGTAGGATAAACAGAGGGACTTTGAAACTAAACCTCACACTGTTACTATACTGTCCTGTGGAGATTGCATCACCGTCAATGGGTGGGATGCTTTCAGTAAAAAGGGGAGGCAAAAACAGGTGCATAACCCAAGACATCCGCTGCATGGATACACTTTACCACCTACGCTGCAGAAGTCCAGAAAGAGCTTTGCCTCTGAAAGTCCCTTAACCCAAAATACCACTGTCTACAGAGAACACCATGACAGGAAATGTGGATGATCTTGGAGAACCTGGTTCCTTCAGAACAACTCCCTTCAGGCACTGAACTTAAATGAAAGCACTGATGTACTCTGACTTGATCAAGAGCTGAGTTGGCAAAGACTGGTGACAATACCACCAAGTGGATCTGAGGAACGGCTGCAAATGTGAATGCGGAGAATCTACGCAAACACATGAATGCTGCCTGATGCAGTGCCCCCTGTCAACAGCTTCAGGTAAAGTTACTAGTACTGAAAAGTCATGTGTGTGGTGGGAAATGTGTTGCCCTGTAGCTATTGCTGTTTCTCTTCTGGTTTTCCCTGCCTCTAAGGTATTCAAAGAGTTGTCTGGGTCACCCATTTGAGTCAGGTCTATACTGAAAAAACAGTGATGTGATTTTTAAGGTAGAATGCTGCCCTGGCTTCTTTTTGAGTTGTGTTCTACAGTAATGTTTTTGTTAGAAAGGCAGATGAAAACACACAAGCAGGTTTGGTTAGTTTAAATCCTTGCACTGTAGGACCATTTGGTCTATTTTGTAAATTACTATTTACAGATTTTAAAAATATGTTTATAATAAATATGTATCGAACCATTGAGCAGATATTAAAAATTGTATTACTGGTTTGGTGCAAAGCTTGGGTTCTTACCTTTCCCCGTACTGTAACAAGATATAACAGGAAAAAGTCCTGGGAAGAGGGTGGTCAGAACCCTCTGAAATCCATTTGTTCAGAGTGTCACTACTTCTTTATTAACATCCATATAAGCTTTAAAAAACATGAGCCAGTGCATTCTCTTCATTCAGATTCTTCTTGATAACCCACTTTTCCACAAACTTACTCAATAGGAGTTTTTATTCTATTAAAGTAACAATTAAATAAAAACAAGTCCAAAACCAATCTTACCTCCTGGATTTACTAGAACATCCTGTTAAGTGCTGTCTTCTGTATGTGTCTCTTTTGGATTGTAAACTCTTCATGGTAGGGGACATATTATTTATTTGTATTCCAGTAGCGTCTAGAGGCCCAAACCAAGATCACGGCTCCGTTTTGCTTGAGGCTGCACCTACACATAGTAAGAAAGTTCCTGTCCTGGGGAACTTACACTCTAAATAGACAAACAGGCAAAGGGTGGGAGAAAGGAAATGTTGTCCTTAATTTATAGATGGGGAACTAAGGTAAAAAGAGACTGTGACTTCCTCATGGTCATAAAGGAGGTCGGTAGCCGAACTGGATATTAAAATCAGCTTCCTTGAGCCCCTGGCCAGAGTCTTAATTACAAGACCATCCTTCTTCTGCCTCTTATCTTTGCCTGTTGCACAGAACCAAGCACATTATCAGCCCTGAACAAGTAACAGTAACAATAACAATAATTACCTTGTACCAGATATATGGCTGAAATGAACAAGAACTGTTACCTGTACTATTGCTTGTGCTGTTATGTCCTTAAAGGTAAACATATAAGAACCCAGAGTTGACAGGATTTGGATGCTTCTGCCGTATTGTGTAGTTTCAAAAACTTTCAGGGGAGGAGAGACCCTGCATTTCCCTACGTCTCTTTGGCTCTCTTCAGCCCCAGAAAGCGCTTTGGTCATTGTGCCTGGGCACTGATGCAGAACATCTGTGGCTTGGTTGTGCTCTAATCTCTATTTTTGCAGTGGATAACTTTTCTTTTAAATTTAAAAAAAAATTGTACTTTTGGAAGGAAGCAACAGTATTTGTTACCTCGAGACTATAAATGGACCCTTCTGGTTGTCTGCATCGAGAAACCAAAATGGCAGTGATGTAATCTGTAAGCACATAAATTTAATTAAATACGTAATTGAAAGTATTGTGTGTGCTGTTACACCTAGGCAAATGAGTCAGCTTGGTGATTGTGTTAACTTAAAACTAACTCTTTTGGTAATAGTCTTAGTTATTTAAGCTCTATGTCTTACTATTGAGGATTGTATGTGGTGTTGTTGTAGCCATGCAGGTGCCAGGATACTAGAGAGACAAGATGGGTGAGGTAATACCTTTTATTTGACCAATTTCTGTCTGAGAGAGAGAGAGAGAGACAAGCTTATGAGCTAACACAGAACTTGTCTCTCTGACCATAAGAAGTTGGTCCAATAAAAGATATTACCTCACTCACCTTGTCTTTCTATCGAGGAGTGTACATTAGAGATGGCTAATATGGAATTTATGAATAGTTTAATGATAGGAATGGTATATTTTGTCCCTAAGAGTTTATAATATTTATTTAGGCTGAATCTACTTTTTTGTTATGTTCTATAATGAAACATATGTTTATAATGTGTACGGTGGAACCTTCCACTAGAAGAGAGAAGATGGGAATTTTGTAATTTTTGTTTGTCTACATACATGCTATACACGTACCACAGGCACACCCTACCAATAGTGCACACAGCTTGTTATAGAAAAAGGGTTTTACAACACAGTTAATAAACATTTCATTTCAATATATAACATGAACAGGTGATTCAGCAGAAATGAATTCTACATGGTATATTGCATGTGCATAAATATATATTAAACATAATGTAAAATATCATTTTTTATTCCTGATGCCCAGACATTGAAAGGAAATCAAATCTATCTTCAGTTTAACCTTTTATATATGAAGTGTAATATGTGCAGATAGAGAAGTATATGTGATGACCTATGCCTTCTCTCAGCTGCAAGAGAACAAAGTAGTGGTCATATTTTTAGAGGGGAGCTAGCTATGGTACTGATTATAGTGGACATTGTGGTGTCCTATTTCCTTAGTGTTAGCTCACCTTTCACCAATGTTTTGATCTATCATTGTTTCTCCTCTAGTTTAATTCTAAAAAATGTGGTTAAGTTAGATTCCTGATCTAGAGCTCAATCCTGCTTCCTTTGAAGTTTAGGGAAATTTTAATCAGCTCTTGCTGTACGTTTTATAAAGCTAAATTTACTGTAAAATAGTCTCTAAATCTGATGGAAAATATCAAGCGAGTAGGCTTTTTTATTTTTATTTTTTGTATTGTTTTGTTTTTACTAAAATATTTTTGTTTGCTGGATACTTCAGGATACTCTACATTTTCAAGTTATTCATTGTTCAGTTTTTCATTGTTCTTATCTTATTAGGGAAGTTATTGAAAATCAAATGTCAGGCTAGGTTGGTAAAATACCAGAGGCATGAATTTAAAACAAAAACGGTTGGGGGAGCACCTCTACAGACATGACCTGGGTCAGGCTTGATTTGCAGCTTAGTCAATTTTAGAATCTGCTGTCAGTTTTGTAAACAGGAGTCTGCTGTGTGAATTGAACAGAAGGGTGAGATTAGCATATTAATAAGGTGCTTGCTAATCGCCTTCCCTCCTGCCCCTCCTTCCCTCCCTCCTCCCTCCTGAATGAATCTAGGAATACAGACACACACACACAGTCACATTACTGGCTGGTAGCATTCTGTTCAGTAGCTCACCCTGGAAAAGGATGATCTGTGCTTTAAATTGTTGAGGCATGAGACGATTCTGTAACTGAAAGGCATTCTTCGTGCTGCTGGAATATATTACCAAAGGAATACTACAGTATTTTGCTTCTACCTTTCCTGCAAACTAGATGAAAAGAGACCAAATGTAGGCAAGGTTAATAGTTTTCTCCTTGCTTGTGGATTGAATACATTCAAGTGGCTGGCTTCCCAGCCCCCCTGCAGGAGCAAATAGTATTGGAGCACTGAATTGGGACATTGTATGCTGAAGCCTGGCTTGATCTCTATACGATTGTGTGTATGTTGTTGTTGGAATTGGCAGGCCAACAGGCCCGGAAACAAGCAGGTGCTATCTATATGGAGAAAAGCGGCTGTAGTCCATTCCCAATATGCTGGGCTAAAGGTACACACGACTTAATTATGTTTTTTTCTGTGTCGAATTAATGTTTTACCACCGGTGAGTAATAGTGAAAGAAAAAAAAATTAACACAAAATACAAAGTAAAATTGATGTATTCTGGGCATGCAAGTCTAAGGTGAAACAATCAGCTGAATCCTCTTTCACCTGACAGCTGTAATGCTTTTCCTTAAAAAATGTTTTGAAATCCGTGAATGGCCATTATTTTAGCTATTTTGTTTTTAGTTTCACTGACCTTAATGTAGTGATTGTTTTGTTTTAATATTTGTGCAATTTTAAAAACCGCGGATGAATCTATTCCTGCCTTTCACTTTCCTTTGGGGAGAAGTTCTCAATCTATTTTCTTTAAAAGCGCTGATTTCAGTGAAACGAATCATACAGGATAAAAGACTGACGGCTATTATTTGTTTTCTTGATGGTTGAGAAGTTGATATCAACATTTATTAGCGGTAATAAAAATAACAGATGTGTACTTTATAACTAATGTAATGATAGGCGCTGACTTGAAATTGAGCAATAATGAGGCATAAGGACAAAACTTACACGGTTGGTGTATTTCAACTGAATGTCAAGGTATTAATATTTACACTGTAGTTCAGAAGACATTTGTGTACTTCTTACATGGATGGTGGTAACAGAAACCACTATGTATGTAAAAATATGTGTGGGTCAAACACAATTGTATGCTAGCAAAATATAGCTAGTAGCAAGAAAACTGAATCTTCTGTTAGGAAAAGAAGCAGCCTGTAAAGCATGTAACATAACTGACACTAAGTATAGATTTGGGATTTATTTTCATATTCACATTCATCTCAATGTGGATATTTAAAAGACTAACGACATGAAATAGTGCCGTATTGTTAACTTAGATCACAGAGTGATACATTTAGTTCAGAAGCTGTAGGGGGAAATAAGTATATGTAAAATAAGCAGATGGTAATTCTGAGGTTTGTAAGCAAAACCTACAGAATATCTAGTAGCTAATACCATGTCTGTTGGCCTAGATTAAATTAATGGTAAATTTATTTATTTTTATGTTAAAAAAATAAATCGTTAAACATGGACATACTGCATCACTGCCATTGGCTTCATGTGTGACCTATGCACTTTAGCCCTTTTGTGCCTCTGTTTCCTTGTCTGTGAAATGGGAATAATACTTCTCTGTGTCATAGGTCTGTTGAGGGTAAATTCATTAAAGTTTGCTAAGTGCTCAAAATACTATTGCAGTATGCATCAGAGAAAAAAAACCCTATACTTAATAAACAGCCTGTGTGAGAAATTGAGTACCACACTCTGATAGTATCTGAGAATATACAGAGTATGCCATTTCACTATGGAGTAATATTTGACAAAAGCAATTAATTGCATTTATTTTCAGTTAATCTGTACTTTACTGTTATTAGAAAATTGATGATTGGTGGGAGGAGTTGATATAAGGATGACTTCTATTTATACACCAGAAACTACATAGCTATGGCACAGTTTAGCCTTAGGATTCAGTCCCTGTTCAGTGACCCAGGGGTCTAAACTCAGATGCTTTTGCAGGGAATAACTTTCAAAGCTCCTGTTCATATCAGACATAGCTGTAGTCAGTTTTGTCTACTGATCTTTTTGCCACTAAGATGCACCAAATTTGTGTACCACTTTAAAAGAATATCACTCTTTTTCTTAAGCTATTTTATAATTGAAGCTCTTGAATACAAGTGGAAAAGTCAAGAGAAAACTTTCCAAGAGGAAATAATGAATTTTGTTACTTATTAGAGGAACTAGAAAACTGTTGACATGGCATGTTTGGTTTTGATTTCCCCCCACCCCCCCACTTTTTACTACCTTAAAGGGACCACCGCAGGCTAACCGGTCCTTCCAGCTGAGGATTGCTGGATGCAGCTCACACTGGAGTAAGTCAGTGTTGCTCATTGAGCTACTAAACAAATGAAAAGCTGTCCCTCCCGCACACACTTTCCAGTGGCTGAACACATTTCCTGTATCTAATGAGATCCTGTAATATAATTTCTTTGAAAACTTCCTTATGCAGCCTTCTCTTTCCTGAAATAAATTAAGAACAGTCCCACACAATTCCCTTTTTTGTTTTGATTCAATATAGGTGGGAATTAAAGGTTATGACATATGAATCTGGGAATATCAGTCATTTCTAGAATACACTATACCACATTCCCACCAAAGAAAATAAGACAGAAGAGAAATTGCTTGCACTATTTTTGCAATTGGATGATGACCATTCTTCAGCTGATGAATACTCCATGTACTGTTCATCAGCTTAACCTTAGGGAAATGAAACTGATCTGGCCTACTTTGATAAGGGCTGTGAGATATCTACAGTCAAGGAAAGGTAATCTGTTAAAGAAATAAACATTCAGATGGATGTCTTTATTTTGGACCATTGGCTAATCTATTAAATTGATTTTATAGCTCCCTTCACTGCCTCCAGTATAAATACTATGTAATTCACATCTAACATTTCATCAGATATTTGGTAATGTGCCCATATGTCTTAATTCATGTTCTTGATTTTCCCCAAAAGTTCCTAATTCAGTGGTGGACAACCTGCGGCCCGTGGGCCGCACGCGGCCCATCAGGGTAATCAGTTGGCGGGCTGTCACAGTTTGTTTACATTTGCGCGGCCGCCTGCAGCTCCCAGTGGCCGCGGTTCGCCGTCCCGGCAAATGGGAGGTGCAGGAAGCGGCGCGGGTCACAGGGATGTGCTGGCCGTCACTTCCTGCAACTCCCATTGGCTGGGAACGGCGAACCGCAGCTACTGGGAGCTGCTGGCGGTCTTTCAAATGTAAACAAACTGTCTGGCAGCCCGCCACCGGATTACCCTGATGGGCCGCAGGTTGCCCACCACTGCCCTACTTTTTCTGTTGGTAATTATTTGTTTGAATTTTGACTAATAAAGCTTTAAGTGCACTATACATAACCCAGTGGCAAGCACTGATTCGTTAAATGCTTCACAATGTTTCACTAAACTGTATTCCTATTCAGTGTGGTTGTTCAGAACAGCAGCTCCTTTCTCTTTTGTTATTGTTTTAAGACCTTAAAATCTGCTTCCGACCTACTCACTGATACTGAGTGCTGACCTAATTGCAATTAGTTCTCTCTGCTGCCAGATCTCTGGCACTGCTCTATAGTTCATGTAGCTGTTGCCCTTTCCCTGTAATCAGCTATTCACTACTTACTTTCTGTACAAAGTATCCATGATGAATAGCACTGTTCTCAAATTCTGCTGTGTTACACCAAGGTAAATTCCAAGTAACTTAACTGCTGTTCATTGTTTCTCCAGATTCATGCCAATCTGAGAGCAGCATTTTGATGGACAGGTTCATAAATAGGGCCCTACCAAATTCACAGTCCATTTTGGTCAATGTCATGGTCATAGGATTTTAAAAATCGTACATTTCACGATTTCAGCTATTCTGATATTTCATGGTGTTGTAATTGTAGGGGTCCTGACGCAAAAAGGAGTTGTGATGGTGGGGTTCCAAGGTTATTGTAGGGGGTGGTTGTGGTACTGCTACCCTTATTTCTGCGCTGCTGCTGGTCGTCGCGCTGCCTTCAGAGCTGGGCAGCTGGAGAGCGGCGGCTGCTGGCTGGGAGCCCAGCTCTGAAGGCAGAGCCGCTGCCATCAGCAGCGCAGAAGTGGATAGCATGGTATGGTATTGCCACCCTTACTTCTGCACTGCTGCTGGTTGGGTGCTGCCTTCAGAGCTGGGCGCCCGGCCAACAGCCATGGCTCTTCAGCTGCCCAGCTCTGAAGGCAGTGCAGAAGAAAGGGTGGCAATACTACAACCCCCTCCCCTAAAATAACCTTGCAACCCCCCCGCAACTCCCTTTTGGGTCAGGACCCCCAATTTGACAAACGCTGGTCTCCTCAGTGAAATCTGCATAGTATAGGTTAAAAGCACACAAAAGACCAGATTTCACAGGGAGAAGACCAGATTTCACGGTCTGTGATGTGTTTTTCATGGCCGTGAATTTGGTTGGGCCCTATTCATAAAACATATATTTGTGAGAGCTGGAATCTCTGTCACCTCACAATGCAAATCTGCGTTACTTTACTGATTAGGTTTGTTTTTTGTTTGTTTGGAGTGAGGGGTTTTGTTTTTGCTTAAACTTGTTTCCCTTCCAGTTGCTATTATATCTCTGATCTTGCAAACTAAGCAGATTTAGGCTTGGTTAGTACTTGGATGAAAGATCTTCAAGGAACACTTGGTGAATAATATTAGTCATTCAGTGGATAATGCTTTTCCTTCTGAATCTGTACTAAATCTAGGTCCCAGCCTGGTGTAAGGGGTGCTGCTGCAGGTACCATCTTTCTGATTTAACTGTAACAGTAGTCTAGGTAGTAAAACTGATTGACAATTCAAGCACCAAGTCATTTTATAGGATAACTAACAATCTTAGCAAAGTTGTTAGAGACTAATTATCAGGAGACATGTGAAGTATGAACTTTTATATCATTAGGATGTTGACTTCCTTCACTCCCTACCCTTTTACTCTGAGTTTTGGATTTTATATACCCATCTTAAGGTTACAGAAATAAGTCTTAGCAAATCTGATGTGATTTTAACACCTAGCAGTGAGTGCTCACTTCAGGAAACAATAGCGTTTTAGAAAAATGACAGCTCATGGCAGTTGTTACCATGAACAATTCTTTATTTCTTAAGTTTCTTGGTATTTTATTCTAAATAAAACACACAGTCATTATACAACAGAACTATTTTTGAGACCCTAATTCAATATTATTAAACAAAGAGGACATATTTATTTTTGCACAGAATTAATATATTTGATATATAAAACTTATTTTAAACTGTTCCCTAATAATTTTAATAACCTGCTATCTATAAGTTGGCTTCTCGTCACTGGACTTGATTTAACCATCTCTGATTATTTTAGTAAAGGTGACTGCAATTCTTAACTGTTAACATTAATAACTGGTCTAAATTAATTAATGAAAAAGCCATTCTTATCCCCACATAGTCAAATGTTCACTCAGTCTTTCTGAAATCTTAACCAGAAAACATAACGTGAGGTAGGATTTTTTTCCGGGAAGGACTTTCACTCCTACTTACTGCAATCTGTTACCATTGCTGGGGTTTAAAGTAACCTCCAAACAATGTAAGAGTGTTGAGTTAAAGAGTTATTTTTCTTTTCAAAGTCCTCTTACTGTGTTATTATTCAAATAGTAATTAAAGGTCACCTAGCAAATAGAATCATGAGTGTTAGGTACACAAAATAAATGCTTATAAATATATTGTGTCTCAGCTGTCTCTAGTTGATGATTCTCAGTTTATTAGCATCTGAGAAGGAGGTGGCCCATAGTGACTTAAATGAAGTCTATCTTTTACTGACAAGACAGTCACCTGGATCTTTTGAATTAAATAATCCCACCAAAGGGAGCTGAATGCTCATGTAAAGTGGTCAGCTAAGGAAGAGCCTTGACACAAGACTTGTTTCACTCTTCAAGTAAACTAATTGGTCTACTCCTGAGCAACATGGGGTTAAGAAAAAAGAAGCTGCACCTTCAGAAGTACTGTGACCCTTAAATGTTCTCCCAGTTCAACCCTACTTTGTACTAGCTTAGCTTCCAATTGGGATTCAGTGGAAGTAGAATCTGATGAAATTAACAAATGCTGCTCCTGAGTTGGCAGGAGGGATAACTAGAGAATGATGTGGAACACTTCTTCCTCAGTTTCTGAGGGCCTGAGACCAGGGGAAGAGAAGTCTATGTATGATAGTTTACCAGACTACAAGACACACACACACACACACACACACACACACACTCCATAATTTAACCTAAACTTGTAACTGTTTTTAAGGGAAGAAATTTACGAACTGTTAAAGCATCTGTCACCTTAGCATCTGAGCCTGGTTTGTTATTGGAAATGTTTCACAAACTGCAAGAGGGAGGTGTGCAAAGCTAGTCAAACATAAGTACCACTTTGAAAAACTGGTGCAAAACAGAGACTAATTTGAGCTGGAATGTGTTTTTTTTTTTTTTTTAAACTAGCTAGAATAGACGTGTTTTGATGCAGTAATATGGTAAATCATGTGGTAGGTCTGATGTTCTGCAAAGGAGGCATATGGCTTTGATAATACTGATGCATTTCCATTAGGATGATGGTTTCATTCACAGAAAGAAATGGAGTGGAGAATAGAATTTGAAATAAGGTACAAATAGTAGAAATGAGTATTTTGAGCAGTCTCTGAGAACTGAATGTTACCTATGAGTAAGGCTACAATTTTGTCACGGAGGTCGTGGAAGTCATGGAATCCCCAAAGACCTCCGTGACTTCAGCCCCGGCGTTCGGGAGCTGCAGGCTGTAAGGTATCCCCACCGCCTGAAGCAGCGGGCCTCCAAGCTCCCAGCTGCTGCAGGCAGAGGGGTACCCTGCAGCTCCCGGTCTCTCTGGGATACAGGGGTATCCCCGCCAGCCGTGGCGGCAGGGGTACCCCCGCAGCTATCCAGCGCTGCTGCGGGGCAGGGATTCCCCGGGAGCTTCCTGGCTGCCGCAGCTGTGGAGTATGAGGACGCTGGGAGCTCCCTGGCTGCTGCCGCCACAGGGCAGGGGGACCCTGGCAGCTCCCTACTCTGGGGGCAGCAGGGGGATTTCCACAGCTTCCCATTGCTGGGGAGGGGGTAGGGGGACCCTGGAGCTCTGAGTCCCCACAGGTGGTGGGGGCCCCAGAGCTCCCAGCCACCCCGCTGCTGCCCAGTCCCTTCCCATTTTATCATGGATATTTTTAGTAAAAGTCAGGGACAGGTCACCGGCTTCTGTGAATTTTTCTTTATTGCCTGTCCATGACTTTTACTAAAAATATCCATGACAAAATCTTAGCCTTAGCTATGAGCCATATGGTTGGTCTCCTTGTATGGGTCTCGTTTCTTGCTGTTGTTTTCTCTCACCTTCTTCTGAAACATCAGATTGGACACAACTGGAGAAGGGACACCAGAAGGAGTGGACCAATGCTCTTGTGACATTGCACTCTATATGATTTTATGAAAATATGCTGATGTAACTGGAATATGCTTCATGCAAAAGGTCTCTTGTAAGGTATCATTACAAAGCTTATAATCTACTGAGTGTGATCATCCTATTTGTATAAATGTATCACTCTTGTATCTGAAACTAGAAATATGAAATATAACTCTGAGGGCCTATTGTAATTATGCAAAGTGTGGGCCATTAACGGTGGTTTGGAATCTTGATGACTCCCATTAATCAGGACAGTTGACTGCAGATGGCTCTGTTTTACCTGTAAGTCTTCCTGTATACGTGTGTGCTGGCAAGTGGGTAATGAAGTCTTACAGTGACGTGATCATGTCACCTGAACTGGAATCCATCTTTAACCTGGAGCTTTTCCATTGAGAAGTGGGGGGTGGGAACCCAGAGGGACAAAGGATTCCCGCCTTATGCAAAAGATATATAAGTGAATGGAACAGAGAAAAGGGAGAGCCATCATGAGGAATCCCCTAGCTACCACCTGAGCTGGAACAAGGGCTGTACCAGGGGAAATGGTTGTGCCCAGACTAGGAAGGCGTCCAGTCTGTGAAAGAGACTTATTGAAACATCTTTCAGGGTGAGATTTTATCTGTATTCAGTTTGATTAAACATAGACTTGCGTATTTTATTTTGCTTGGTAATTCACTTTGTTCTGTCTGTTACTGCTTGAAACCACTTAAATCCTACTTTATGTACTTAATAAAATCATTTTTTACTTATTAATTAACCGAGAGTATGTATTAATACTGGGGGGAAGGGGGGCAAACAGCTGTGCATATCTCTCTATCAGTGTTATAGAGGGCGAACAATTCATGAACTCTGTATAATCTTCATACAGGGTAAAACGGATTTATTTGGGTTTAGACCCCATTGGGAGTTGGGCATCTGAGTGTTAAAGACAAGAACACTTCTGTAAGCTGCTTTCAGTGAAGACTGCAGCTTTGGGGCAAGTAATTCAGACCCTGGGTCTGTGTTGGAGCAGACGGGCGTATCTGGCTCAGCAAAACAGGGTGCTGGGGTCCCGAGCTGGCAGGGAAAGCAGGGGCAGAAGTAGTTTTGGCACATCAGGTGGCAGCTCCCAAGGGGGTTTCTGTGATCTAACCCATCACAGCTCTGTCTTGGATGCTTAGCTAGTGAGTCTTGCTCACATGCTGAGGGTCAAACTGCTCATCAGATTTGGGGGCAGGATAGAATATTCCCCGAGGTCAGATTGGCTTGGACCTTGGGGATTTGAGCCTTCTTCTGCAGCATGGACCATAGTTCACCTGCTGGAATCATCACCTAGTTATTTCCCTGTCATTGCAGGGGCCTTGGTCATTTATGGCACCTTGGCACACAGCTTAGTCTCCTGAGGACTGAACTGCTTTTGTCTAAATAAAGTATTTGGACTTAACATAGAGGATTCTGGGTGACAATGTCTGGTGATATATAGGAGGTCAGACTAGATCATCTAATGGTACCTTTAGGCCTTAAACTGTGAAACTCTCTGTGTGTTTAGTGATAAACCAGTGAAGACCTGCTGAATAAATTCAAAGCTGCCTTTGAAAGACCAAATTATTTAAAGGGGGACTACACAAAAATGAGGATGCTAGTTAAAAGGAAATTAAAAGGTACAGTCATAAAAGTAAAATGCCAGCAAGCTGCATGGAAACTTTTTAAAATCGCCATAATAGAGGCTCAAATTAAATATATATCCCAAATTAAAAAACATAGTAAGAGGATCAAAAAAAGTGCCACCATGGCTAAACAACGAAATAAAAGATGCAGTTAGAGGCAAAAAGGCATCCTTTTAAAATTGGTAGTTAAATCCTACCGAGGAAAATAGAAAGGAGCATAAATTGTGGCAAGTCAAATGTAAAAATATAATGAGGGAGGTCAGAAAAGAATTTGAAGAGCAACTAGCCAAAGACTCAAAAACTAACAGCAAACATTTTAAAGTACATCAGAAGCAGGAAGCTTGCCAAAAATGAATGGGCCACTGGATGATCGAGGTGCTAAAGGAGCACTCAAGGAAGATAAGGCCATTGTGGAGAAGCTAAATTAATTCTTTGCATCAATCTTCACTCTAGAGGATGTGTGGGAGAATCCCACATCTGAGCAATTCTTTTTAGGTCACAAATCTGACCAATTAGGGCTGTCAAGCAATTAAAAAAATTAATCACGATTAATCGTGCGATTAAAAAAATTAATTGCAATCAGTCGCACTGTTAAACAATAATAGAATACCATTTAAATATTTTTGGATGTTTTCTACATTTTCAAACATATTGATTTCAATTACAACACAGAATACAAAGTGTACAGTGCTCACTTTCTATTTATTTTTAAATACAAATATTTGCACTGTAAAAAAAAGAAATCTTATTTTTCAATTCAGTTAATACAAGTACAGAATTCGGGTAAAACAGAGCAGAGGACATACAATTCCTCCCCCAAGGAGTTCAGTCACAAATTTAGTTAACACACTATTTTTTTAACGAACATCATCAGCATGGAAGCATGTCCTCCGGAATGGTGTCTGAAGCATGAAGGGGCATATGAATGTTTAGCATATCTGGCACGTAAATACCTTGCAACGCTGGCTACAAAAGTGCCGTGTGAATGCCTGTTCTCACTTTCAGGTGACATTGTAAATAAGAAGCAGGCAGCAGTATCTCCCGTAAATGTAAACAAACTTGTTTGTCTTAGCGATTGGCTGAACAAGAAATAGGACTGAGTGGACTTGTAGGCTCTAAAGTTTTACACTGTTTTGTTTTTGAGTGCAGTTATGTAACAAAAAAAATCTACATTTGTAAATTACACTTTCACGATAGAGATTGCACTACAGTACTTGTATGTGGTGAACTGAAAAATAGTATTTCTTTTGTTTATCACTTTTACAGTGCAAATGTTTATAATCAAAAATAATATAAAGTGAGCACTGTACACTTTGCATTCTGTGTTGTAATAGAAATCAATATATTTGAAAATGTAGAAAAACATCCAAAATAGTTGTTAAATTTCAATTGGTATTCTAGTGTTTAACCGTGCGATTAATCATGATTAATTTTTTTAATCGCAGTTAATTTTTTTGAGTTAATCATGTGAGTTAACTGCGATTAATTGACAGCCCTAATTAGAATTCTTTGAGGAGTCAACAACATGTAGACAAAGATGATCCAGTGGATACACTGTACTTGGACTTTCAGAAAGCTTTTGACAAGATCCTTCACCAAAGGCTTTTAAGCAGATTAAGCAGTCATACAGTAAGAGGGAAGGTCCTCTCATGGATTAGTAACTGGTTAAAAGACAGAAAACACAGGGTAGGAATGAATGGTCAGTTTTCAGAATGGAGAAGGCAAATGGTGGTGTCCCCCAGCGATCTGTACTGAGAGCAGTGCTGTTCAACATATTCATAAATGATCTGGAAAAAGGGGTAAATGGTGAGGTGGCAAAAATTGCGAATGATACAGAATTACTCAAGATAGAAATCCACAGTAGACTGTGAAGAATTACACAGGGATCTCACAAAACTGGGTGACTGGGCAACAAAATGACAGATGAAATTCCATGTTGATAAATGCAAAGTAGTGCACATTGGAAAACATAATCCCAACTATACATACGAAATGATGAGGTCTAAATTAGTTGTTACCACTCAAGAAAAAGATCTTGGAGTCACTGTGGCTAGTTCTCTGAAAACATCCACTCAATGTGCAGTAACAGTCAAAAAATCTAACAATGTTAGCAAACATTAGGAAAGGGAATAGATAATAGAGAAAATATCATACTGCCTCTATATAAATCCATGGTACACCCACACTTGGAACACTATTTTTAGTTCTGGTCACCCCATCTCAAAAAAGATATATTAGAATTGGAAAAGATACAGAGAAGGACAACCAAAGTGATTAAGGGTATTGAATAGCTTCCATATGAGGAGAGATTAAAAAGACTTGTACTGAAAACAGCTTGGAAAATTGATGACTAAGAGGGGATATGATAGGGGTCTATAAAATCATGACTGTTGTAGAGAAAGTGAATAAGGAAGTGGAAGCCGCGATCGGCCGAACCTGCGGACGCGACAGGTAAACAAACCGACCCGGCCCGCCAGGGGCTTTCCCTGAACAAGTGGCGGACCGGCTTTGAGAACCACTGCTCTAGAGATGCCTGCATGTCAGAGTGATGGGTGAATTAGAAAACTATCAACCAAAGGGTAGTGTCTGAAAGTATACGTGTTTAAGAATGCCATGTGCGCAGTCTGTAGTATACATTTAAAGAAGTATATCTTGATCCATTTTTGTCCAAGAGCATCAGAGGAGAGTATACACTTTTGTAACATTTCCTTGTTAATTTTGTCTGAAAAATGATTTGATTCACTGACTGTATTGGTTATTAATTCCTCATAGACTGCATGATGATTTTTTTCTCCCATTTAGTCTGGCATAATTTGCAATGTTTAGGAATAAATATCTTTAGAAACCAAAGGCGATCTTTTGCTATTTAATCTCTTCTAATGAGCAAAATCCATCAAGCAACTGGATTGGATGTACAGCTCTTATTGGTGGGATTAATGTGATCAAAATAAGTGTTTTAACAGATTTATGTTTGTTACAATCAGTCTGCTCATATAATTTTTCCCCTCTGCTGCAGTCTTGTTAGTACATTTGCAAACCTTATCTATCTTTGTACAGAGAAACTTGATCCTATTAGCTAATTGCATCTAGTTCTTATCAGTTATTTGTTTTAGAAAACACCTCAGTATTTTAAAATTTATGACCCTGAATGTATTTGTTTAAAATAATGTATTAAAAATTCAGCACTTTGCTTTATAAACTTTTACAGACAGTAGTTGCTATAGAACTAGCAAGTTTACTGAGTTTTACAAACTAGCATAGTAAAAAACCCCCCCAAAGATAAGGCATCTGAAAATGTTTTGTACATTAATTATGGCAATTATACTGTAGTTTTATTTCATATGATAGTAGGTCATAGTATACTAATAAAAGTATGTAGAATATTTCATAAAAATAACAAAATCTTAGCATAATGAGACATCACTCCAACATCTACTGTTAAATCTTTGCTAAGAAGTGAGGCAAGGGTGCCAATTTTCTGAGCAGATTACAAAGCATGGAGATTAGTGAAGTTCTGAAATATTTGATGTATAGCTAACATTTGAGGTCATTTGCTATCTTTACTAGATTATAAAAAAATAAGCTGCCTGGTACTAAATGCGGATATAGGTTTTGTCTTTTATATCCTAGATTCGATTTGGCAAACAAATAAAATGACTAAGAATCTGTTTAAAAATTGGTAAAATATGTTTCATTCAACTCTGAAAAGCTTTTTACTTGCCAAGATAATTTAGGTTGGCTTCCACTGCCGTGACTTCACTAACATCTAAAACAAAGCTCTCTTAGTGTTCTTTTTAAATTGGACCCAGGATTTTTGTAATATTTGACAGTCTCTCATTCTTTCAGGAAGTTTTAAGGAAAGTGGATCTTATCCATATGAGGTCTCCACATATTCTTTTGTATAACAATAAGATTGATGTCCTTCTTAGACTCCAGTTCTGCAAAGACCTATGCACATGGTTAACTTTACCCAGGGAGTCTGACATTTTCAGGTAGAAGCTAGCAAAGAAGGGTATGGGGGAGGGTGTGACATGAACAGAAGGAGAGGGTAATCAGTTCAGCTGTAGCATTTTGGACAGACTGGAATAATAAACATTGACAGGAAGAGACTATTTCTTTCAGATCTGAAGTACGATTTCAAGTTAAATCAAAGATAATTCTTGCTCGTCATAAAACTGCCCCCACATACTCCACTTGACATTCCATGAGTGAGCCAAGTATGCCCCAAGGTATTAGAGCAATTCCTTTTTAGAATCAGAAATAAAAGAACAGGAGTACGTGTGGCACCTTAGAGACTAACAAATTTATTAGAGCATAAGCTTTCGTGGGCTACAGCCCACTTCTTCGGATGCATATAGAGTGGCTTACCTTTAGTCCTTTTGGTATGATGTCCATCTGCTTGCATTTGGAAAGGAAGATGATGTCTGTCTGTATCTGTACGAGTTTTTTCATGAAGTTGATGGATTTCCACTACATACGGCTAAATGCAGTGCCTTGCATAATGACAGGTTTCAGAGTAGCAGCCGTGTTAGTCTGTATCCCAAAAAGAACAGGAGTACTTGTGGCACCTTAGAGACTAACAAATTTATTAGAGCATAAGCTTTCCCACTCTATATGCATCCGAAGAAGTGGGCTGTAGCCCACGAAAGCTTATGCTCTAATAAATTTGTTAGTCTCTAAGGTGCCAAAAGTACTCCTGTTCTTTTTGCAGATACAGACTAACACGGCTGCTACTCTGAAACCAGAAATAAAAGAGGAAACTGAGGGATACGTCTGTCTGTCCCAAGTAAATGACGACTACTTCTGGTTCCTTACCCAGACAGACCTCATTTACCATCACGATTTTACATACTCATTGCAAGATAAGCTATTTGGTGTACCTTCAGCCAATGGATTAAAGAATGGGGCCCTTCCTGTCAATCTGGATCTTTTGGATCCTGTGAGGAATAATTGCACTCAATTGGTTTTATTTACAGTGGTGTTAGGAGAGCCAGACAGGCTGTACCGTGTAAATGAACAGGACTGGAGCTACTTCTTTACACACCTAGCCCAGTTGTTTTTCTGCTGCTAGTAGAAGATCATAGATTCCTAGGTCTGTTGATTTTAATCCTTAAAATAATTTATCTAGGAAACAAGATCATCATGGCAGAGAATTTATTACTGCTGAAAACTTGACATATGGGTGATGATCTAAAGTCATGGTATGGTTTATACTACAGATGGTTAAGAAGCTCTCTGACACTCTTAAGCTTTTAGAGGTGTAGTGCAAGAAGGTTTGGAATATATGGTACATTTATTCTTTATAGGGAGTCTTCGATGTGTGTGGCCCAGCAACAGTCTGGTGCCTTTGTTATTAGGAGGTACTTTTGGCTTAATAATTCTAATCTCACTCTTGAAGTTCAACACAAAGTATACCATTTGAAGGACTAAAGTTCTATTCCATGCCATGACATTGGACCTCTTGACTAAACAAAAGTGGATTAGATCCATGACTATATCTCTTGGCTTGGTCTTCATATAAGAAGTAACAGAGTTATCAAATGTACTTAAACTGCAGCCACAGCTTTTTCACTCTGGTCGGAATCACTGGTTAAGATATTCCAGTGGTGTGCCACCAGCCCACTTAATGTATCCTCTGAAACATCAACTTTGTGTCCATTTTCAACTTTTTTTGTTACAGCTTCCTTGAATCAAACTGGCATAACTTTCCTGTGCTTAAAAGAGAGTTAGACTCATTGCATGTCCTCTCTTTCCATATCCCACCACAAAAGTTAATGTGGAAATAAAAGCATTATCTTACTTCCTTGCCGCTGTGTCTTTACCAGCAGATTCTGCATCTGTGGTGTTCTGATCTCCAGTAAGAATTTCACAAGAAGATATTTTTGAAAGCTTAATACAACTATAGGAATTTTTTCCCCCCTGTGCAAGTATTGGGCCATTTCATACATAGATCAGAATGGACTGTTGAATGGTTGTCAGCAATGCACTGAAAAGACAGCCCTGCCAATGCCTCTAATTGGTTTCATGGATAATATTGTGAATAGCCCTGTGTCTTGCTTTCATTAGCACTGTCAGTGCGAGTGAGTTCCTTTTCCCATTATAAAATTATAACCTTAGAAACACTAGAATTAAAGCTCTGCTAAGTGAGGCAGGATTCCATGAACTGGACTTTTAATTCTTAGTGATATAATGTTGCCTTTTAATATTTGAAAATCAGTAGTTTCTGATTTTTAAAAAAACCTTATGTTTAGTGATAAAATCAGGGGTTAATTAAAGGTATTTCTTCAGTTTTTCCTTTTACTGGTGTGGGGGAATTCCATTTTTTGCCTTTAAGTCAAAGACTTGCTTGAAAAGACATCTCTTGTGAAAATAATGTGCCTTCAGCCATACTGACTTGGACATTTTATCTCATCAGATCTAAACTAAGCAGTGTTGGGCATGGTCTGTGCTGGGATGGGAGACTCAAAGAAAAACACAAATGGTACATAAAGTGATATTAGTGATTCAGTAGGTGGTTCTGTTCCCTCTAGTACTGAACCAGTGACCCATCATTGTGTTGCAGAGCACCACCAACATATTTCCACTGACACTTAAAATATAGAGCATCATCCACTGTTGTCAGTAAAAATTCCAGGGCTCGTTTTACAAGAGTCAAGTTTGCATGGCTAAATTTCACTTCAGATAATTATGTTCTGTCTATGTGAAAATGCAGGATGAATTTAAATGGTGAAGATATTTTTGTTTTGAGTGTTCATGTGATGTTACTGTTGTATGTTTGAAGTCTGTAGCTCTCCCTTGGTTTTTGCATTTATTTGAGGTCTGAAGTGGTGTGGGGTGTGTGTGTGTGTGTGAAAATAATAATCTTTTGACGTGTTTTTAAAGTTTGTCAAATACTTTATCATATTTTGGTGAAACAGCTATGATTAAGGTTACATAACCATTTCTATTCTAATCCCACTGCAGACTTGATCTCTGCCAAAAAGTGAAAGTTTTAGTGGAAAACTGTTATACCATTTCTCAGTCAAACCAGAGAGTTCCATAAAGGAGCAGTGACTGTTGGGAGTATTGGTACAGATAAGTTAGCAGGACAGGTGAGGGACAGCCATGCCCCATTAATACTCAGAGAAATTGACAGAGGAGGAGGAATGTGAAGTGCTTTACAAAGGGGGGTAAGTGCTGTTATCCCCATTTTACACATTGGGAAACTGAGGCATAGAGTGGTTAATTTGCCCAGGATATCACATTAAATCAGTGGCATGGATAGGACTAGAACCAATGGCTGTAGACTTTCAGCTCATTGTCCACGGGATCACAGTTAGGAATGCTGAGCTGTGATTTTGTTTCTCTTTGCTTTTGTGGAGTTATATTAAACTGTTACCTAGTACACACTTTTTTTTCTACACAGGAAGAGAAAATGTGTTCATCCATCCATCCATCAGTAGTGTGGGTATATCAGTGGTGTGCAACCTGCAGCCTGCGGGCCGCATGCGGCCCATCAGGGTAATCTGATTGCGGGCTGCGAGACATTTTGCTGACGTTGACCGTCCGCAGGCAAGGCCCCCCCCCGCAGCTCCCAGTGGCCATGGTTCTCTGTTCCAGGCCAATGGGAGCTGCAGGAAGCGGTGGCCAGCATGTCCCTGCAGTCTACTGCTTCCCGCAGCTCCCATTAGCCGGGAATGGCGAACCGTGGCCATTGGGAGCTGTGGGGGGGGCGGTGCCTGCAGACAGTCAATGTCAGCAAAATGTCTCGTGGCCCGCAATCAGATTACCCTGATGGGCCGCGTGCAGTTGCCCACCACTGGTGTATATACCACATAATATACATTAAATGTACCAATTTTGAACATGTTTTACTCTTGCTACTGTGACCCAATATTTTCAGTTATACTGCTTCTGAACTTTATTTTCTGCTGTCTTGAGTTCCAGGTTTAGGCTAACTGCAATCATCTTGTGCTCTAGTTAACAATTGCATAGTTCATTGGGCACATTCCTTATTCTTTATTCCTACATCTGAAGGTAATACTAATGTAAATATTTGGTCTGGTTTGGCCTTCAAAGCTGCATCATCCTTTATATAGGTATTTTTAGGTTGTTTGGCAATTTGCTTAAATTGGTACTTAGGTTTTTTGTACGCCATTCTGTTAAAGGAAGCCTTCTGATACAAGACTGCTGTATTGTCTCCCCAATAAAATATGAATGTCTGATTCCACTTTAACCATTTTAAGTTACTCCTGTATATACTTTTTCTCCCCCAAAAAAGTGGAAACGGAAGAAAAAAATCATTAATTTGTTGCTATTTTCCAGTAGTTAACTTTTTAGCATGGAGATAAGATAATTTGTGTTGCAGATCAAAGTAAGCAAGAAAATATTATTAAAGTGTGGTCATTAATTAAATTTTTTTTTATAGAATGTAAATTGAACAGTTTAAACTGAGCACATTAGGTATTCCTTACGCCACTAAAGAGTGCTAATTCCAGTGCAATTGAATTTTCTACCCTTCTGTATTCTCAGACCTACAAAACCACCTTCAGCCAAGTATCAAATAATAACAAATGTACACAAATTTAAATGAGCACTTCTGAAGATTCCTAGAGACCATTCCTTTCCTTCTCCTCCACCTCAGTAATACACACCTTTATCTGGAACCCAGGAAATCTGGCACACTTTAAATTGGGGAAAAAAATCATATAGAGTTGCTTATCAGAATTTCCAATAAAGTACACTGCTACTTTTAGAAAGTAAGTCTCTAAAAATAACAAGCCTTTCATTTTTATGTTAGTTTCATATTCAACCAAGTGTCTTGGTGACATTCGTTACCATCTGATGACTGTTCAATTACTTACCTGAAATGAGCTCTCTGGGGGCTTGCCTACATGAGAAAATTGCACCAGTTTAATGAAGGTGTAATTTTAAACTGATTTAGTTAAACCATTGCAAAAAGTTGTGTGGACACTCTTATTCCAGTTTAAACCAGACTTATTTCTATTTAGCATTAGTCAATTAAGAATTGTAATGAACTAAGCCAAAATAAAGGTCCAAACTTTTATTTGCACCACTCAGAATCAGTTTAATATTGCAACTTCAGTTAAGCCAGCACCGCTTTCTGATGCAGACAAGCCTCTGTCAAGTTCCCAGTGGACAGGTGCTCACATTGTTAAAACCATCATCACAGTTTGCATCCTGGCTGGCCCCAAACATATGATGATTTACCACAAATCCATGCTTCCAGGATACAAGGCTCCCCACTCTGTCTGCTTTTAGCAAACCACATGTCTGTTGCTGAGCTCACTGATGGGTCCTCTAACCAGACTTTATGGTTTTGCAGAGTGGGGAGCATAACAAGACCCGAGTGTTGGATCTGCCAGCCCTCATTCTCTCCTAATGACCATGCCAAGAGATAGGGAGAGAAGAACCCCTGTGACTTTCCAGTGTAATCCCATCTTCCAGCTGCTTTTAACCTTCTGAAATGGTCCTTTGATTGAAGCCAAGCCTGAAAAATGTCATTCCCAGAGTTTGAATTTAGAACAAATGCAGTTCAGCTGTTTGAGTTCCATGTGTTTTGTGGGTGGGGGTGGTGATCACACCAAACCAAACCCCACTCTTCCCCGATATATTGTACTCAGACAACTTATGCATTTTTTTTCTGTAGGTTTAGAAAGTCTGTGCTTGCATAACTTCGATATTTGATTTCATTTAAAACATGACTTGTTTTATATGTCTCAGAGAGATCTAAGGAATAAGCTAAACTCAAAATCAGTTAGGCGGAATCTCCAAACTGGATTTGCATGGGCACATCCCATCATTGGGGCTCTGCACAGGTGTATGAATCCACCAATTTGAATCCTGTTGTAGGATCAGAATCTTAATTAGTTGTAAGTTTATTAATATTTAAATCCCCGACTGTTGAAGATGGCTAAACTACTTTTGCTATGAATCAGTTTAAAAAAACAAATGAAAAAAGTTTCAGCTTGCTGAATGTAAATGTTCATAACTCAGTTACCTTACCAGTTTTGAAGACTCTGTATGGTAGATTAACTTTAATTTCCAGTTTATATTAGTAAGATTTGGATGGTTTGACAAATTTGATACAAGGAGACCATATTTTAAGGCATAAAAACAAAATACGTGCGGTTAAGGTAGAATGTTCAACCTTAATATTAAATTTCATGACTTGGATATTTGATTACTCTTAATATTGCATATGAAATTATGCTGTTGGGTTGTAGGCATATTTGAAATCGATAGAGTTGTAAAACATTTCTTTTGGTTCTGATATCTACACAGTTGTAAAAATGCCTAATTGCCTTTGGCTGACTGTTAAGAAAGAAAAAGTTGTTAATTATGCAGTCCTGGGGTGTGGTGTGAAGAAGACAAGAATTTGGGTGGATCCAAGTACCTTTTGAATGAATAGTTGGTCTATTGAGTGACTTTAATTCTTTTAGGTTCTTGCCTTGAGAGACTGGATGGTGGATAGAGGTGTGAATGGTGCCTAGATACCATCACTATCATAAACTTGGACTTTGGTTTCCATATCAATACATGATGCTTTACACAAGCTCTGAATTCACTGCAAGTATTGTTTATTCAGGAGTTGGTTAATCTTGTATAATTTTCTGTACTTTAATATATAATACCATGAGGTACTTAGTGCAGTATATTTCTTATGTCCTACAGCTTTCTTCAGATCCTCCTGTCCCTGCCCCTTTATGTACAGTCCACAATAATCCCATTAAAGCTGCCCAAATTCTGTTTGGAATGGAAACAAAATGTGGCCTCACACTTCTTCCTCCAACAGACAATTTTTTTAGTGTAGATTGCAGCTGTGATATAAGCCATTACCTTTCTGTCTCTTGCAAGGACACTCAACCTCCTGTAACACAATTAAATTAATCATAAAACGTGTCCTTTGTGCCCAACTATGCAGTATCTTTTATTTACTGTCACAGGTTTCAATCCTGCAAGGTGTTTGAGCACTCTAGCCCTTCTGATCCGGTAAAGTACTTCTGCAAGTGCTTAACTCTTAAGTATATGTGTACTCCCACTGACACTTTTTCTGGATGTGTATGAAAGTGCTCAGCACTTTGCTAGATTGAGACCATAGGGAGGAAAAGTATGGCTTAAGGATAGGCTAGTTTACAATAAGAATGTGGGATGCGTGCCATTTTAAGCTGTTCTTGAATACTGGTTCAGATAATATTTTCTGTAAATTAAGGCTTATGTTTTATTTAAAATTGGTTATATGGTTCTGTTCAGTGATGATGTGTTTAACATAGAACACTGTTTCTTGTTTTAGGACCCTGTCATCTAAGGATTAGGAGTACTATTTGTTTTTCTGCTGAGAATGACTGTGATGTTTGGTGTTCTGTTAGAGTAGGTGACAGAATGATAGTGAATGAATGTAATTTCATGGGTTATAAATAGGGATAGTATTTTAGGGTTACGTCCAAAAGAATTCCATTACATTCTCCTGAATGTGAATTCCTGTATTTTGTGTTTAAACATTCTTGCTCACAGTAAAAAAATAACCCCCCCCCCCCCCCCAAAAAAAAAAGACCCACCACAACTCACCAAGGAATTAGATATCTGATAGAAGAGATGCCTGGAAGAGTTGACCAAACAACATTCCAACTGATTCCCTTCTGATTCGAATGATTTCTGCTGCTGCTGACATGCCTAGCAAGCATTAGATATGTGGAGTGTTGCTTCTGTGTCTGTCATTCCAAAAACCCTGACTGGAACAACACAATAATGCATAAATTAGAGATATAACTACTGGTGTGCATCAGCATGTTTCAGTCATTCATTTAATTAATTTAAACTTTGACAGAACAAACCCAAAACACATTGATTCTAGAAATCCAAATTTCACCTGAAATATGAAAACAAAATTGACTTTTACCCAACAGAACTTGATTTCTAAAAACAAAAACCTCATGTGCAACCTTCAATGAAAGTTCCCAATCAACATGCATTGCAGTTGATTAAAAAATAAACCACATTTATAGTATATATGCCAGTCAGAATATAGAAATTCTATTTTCTAAATCCTTTTATTTTAGAGACTCATAACAGAAAGCAGTACAGTTCAGCAGTATGTATATGATGGATGGAAAAGTAGATTTGTTACATAGGAGAAGGAAGTAATTAAAAAAAAACAACCATAGAGTCACAAATATGAAGTAAAGGATAAGCTAAAAAACAAAAGATGCTTCAGTTTGGGTATCAACTAGAAAAAGAACTTACATATTGAATATCTTCTGCCAAACCATTCCCATTTGCTCTACTACCCCATGAAAGTCTTGATTCTATTTGATTCATTCAAAGAATTATTAAATGATTTCTTGATTAATTAAAGAAAAATGGAGCCTGAATGGAGTGTTCTGGTGAGAGCAAGGTGTCCAAAAGTCCCAAAGCTAAGGATGTAGGCCACGGACATCTTTAAATGTAAGTGAAGACATAGAATCAATAGAAAACATATGGATGACTGATCTTCGCAAGAGTGTGGTAAGAGATGATTAAAACAAATACGAAGGAAGAGACAGGAGACTCAGGCCACATCTGCACTACAAAGTTAAGTCGACTTTATGTAAGTCGACATCGAGCCTCCAATTTAAGCATGTTGATCTTGCGTGTCCACACCACGCTCATTGTGTCGGTGGAGTGTGTCCTCCCTAGCAGAGCTTGCATTGCCACATGGAGCACTGGACTGTGGGTAGCTATCCCACAGTGCATGTAGCCCAATAGAATTTGGGTAGGGCTTGCAGTGCCTCATGGGACCAAAACATTGTTGCAGGTGGTTATCGGAATATGGCATTAACCTCCCATGATGCACATACCTTCTCCCCTCCACCCCCCCAATATCAACGGCAAACAAACCAAGGCTTTTTCGCACATTTTTTTGAAAGCCTGGGTTAGCCGTGTGGACTCCATAGCACGATAAGCATGGACCCTGCTCAGCTGTACACTCTTGTTGTGAACATTACAAACACGCCGCGCCTTATCCTGCTGTATTTCCACAGCCAAGACAGGAGCTGCTGCGCAGAACAATGCGATGTTACGCAAGCAGCCCCTGCTGCAAGCTATAGAGCAAAACAATTTGCAGTTGCTGGCGACAGTCACGCATCATCTGAACACAGTTGAGTGCCGTTTCTGGTCCCGGGAAACAAGCACTGACTGGTGGGACTGGATCGTTATGCAGCTATGGGATGACGAGCAGTGGCTGCAGAACTTTCAAATGCGTAAGGCCACTTTCCAGAAACTCTGTGCAGAGCTTTCCCCAGCCCTGAAGTGCAGCAATACTAAAATGAGAGCTGTTCTGACAGTGGAGAAGCGAGTGACGATTGCTCTGTGGAAGCTTTCAATGCCAGACTGTTACCGATCAGTGGGGCATCAATTTGAAGTGGGTACATCTACCGTGGGATCTGTTGTGATCCAAGTTTGCAGGGCCATTAATCGACTTCTGCTAAGAAGGGTAGTGACTCTGGGCAATGTGCAGGACATAGTGGATGGTTTTGCCACAATAGGGTTCCCTAACTGCAGTGGGGCGATAGATGGAACGCATATCCCTATCTTGGCACCAGACCACCTTGCCAAAGAGTACATAAATTGAAAAGGATACTTCTCAATGGTGGTGCAAATGCTGGTGGATCACAGGGGCTGTTTCACCGACATCAATGTCGGATGGTCGGGAAAGGTGCATGACGCGCATCTTTAGGAACACAGGTCTGTTCAGAAAGCTGCAAGCAGGGACTTTCTTTCCAGACCGCAGAATAACCATTGATGATGATGACATGCCAATCGTGATCCTGGGAAACCCAGCGTACCCCTTGCTCATGAAGCCATACACTGTCCACCAGGACAGCAGTAAGGACTGGTTCAACCATAGGCTGAGTAAGTGTGGAATAGTGGTGGAATGTGCCTTTGGACATTTAAAAGGTCGCTGGCGCTGTTTGCTTACTAGGTTAGACCTCAGTGAAAGCAATATCCCCATTGTTATTGCTGCCTGTTGTGTGCTCCATAATATCTGTGAAACAAAGGGAGAAAAGTTTCCGCTGGGATGGGGGGTTGAGGCTGATTGCTTGACAGCTAATTTTGAGCAGCCAGATACCAGGGCACTAAGACAAGCCCATAGATGGGCTCTGCGTCTCCGTGAGGCTTTGTTGTTCCTTACCAAACTATCCCCTCCTATAAACTCCACCCCCACCAACCACCATGTGTGGAATGAATAAAGAGCTTTTATTTCCTCAATCAGTTTTATTTTATTATGCACACAAATCCACAGACAGCAAAGAAAAGTTAGATAACCTTGGGGAAAAGGGCTGATAACATTGTGAGGGGAGAAACAAGAAAAGCTTGCTTGTAGATGCACTGCAATAACCATCACAAAGGTCTGGGAATGGGCACCTTCAGTTCCTTCTACCCTCCCCTGGTGTTGAGTGCAAGGGATACTGAACCACCACCCCCTGCCACATAGGACATTTGTGGGAGGAGGATTGAGAACTGGGTGATGATGGCAGGCAGTTCTGCATAGGCTGCAGAGGGAGTCGAGCATCCAGCTGCTTTTCTTGAAACTCAGCCAGATGCCTCAACATGTCTAATTGCTCCTTCATAATCTGCAGCATCTCATCCTGCGTGGCACCCTCCTGTTCCCTGCATGCTTTCTTATCCTCCCTGTCCATGGTCAGGTTCTCGGACAGTGAAATCCTTCATGCTCTGAGCTCCGTCTCAGCTGTCTTGGAGGTGTGCATTAACTTATTGAACATATCCTCCCTAGTCTTCTTTTTCTGCCTTCTTATCTGGGAAAGTCTCTGTCCCGCTGTGGAGGATGCGCCGAAGGACGGGGTTTCAACTGCAAGGAATGCAAACCACAAGGGAACCATTCACAGTGCATGCATTGTTTCTGGTGCAAGGTTGATTATTTTTATTTAAAAAAAACCACTCCTTAATGCACTTCACTGCAAACCACAACGTAATCAGAATCGCTAGCTATTGCAAGTGACTGTTTGCTGCTCCAGCCGTAGTAAGTATAGCCACGAGGCATGGGCAACAGGTCTTGTGCTGCTACTTTTGCAATTACATCAGTGGGAGCACAGTTGGCACTTGAGAAATACCCTCTTCCCCCTAGCAACCTGGATGGTGCTTGAGGACATGCACCAGTGTAAAGCTCCCCAAATAGTTTGTTTTTTTACAAAGGCAGCACTGGGTTGCGGGGGAGGGAGCCGTCACTTTTTCAATGCTGCTTGAAATACACGGTGATCCTTTCCAACCACAGCCAAGGCACGTTAGGGAAAGTGTAGTTGTCTGACTCAGATTTCACCAAAGGTGGGTGGATTACTTGTTGTATTGTTTGTGGTTCAAGGGCTTGCATTGAAAACTTCACCCATTTCCCCTAGGTAACCCTATGCAATATCAGTCTTCTGAGGGTAACAGAGGTGGCAATGGAGAAGATGCTGCAAGCGTCTGAGTACAGACCTGGTCCTAATGCTGTGTGCTGCAATGATGCCAGCAGAGTTAATACTGGAGTGATGTGGGAAAGTGTTCTACCGTGAAATAAGAAATAAGGCAGCCCTTCCCAGAAACCTTGTGCAAAGGATTGCAGAGTACCTCAATGAAAGCTTCCTAGAGATCTCCATCGAGGATTCCCAGGCCATCCCTGTGCACATAAACAGTCTTTTTCGGGGAGCACCCTCTGCATAGCTGGAGTGGCCACCGGGAAGCAGATACCCACTACACCTTCTTTTTTGTTCTGATTAAACATAAACAATAATAGCATGTAACCCCTACCGCTTGCCTGCCTCCCATTCTCCTCCTCCTCCTCAACAATGTCCTCCTCGTTGTTGCCCGAGGTGGCCTGGGACTCCTGGGAGGTATTCATGCTACGTTTTCGGGCAGTGGTGGGGTCGCCACCGAGAATCACATGCAGCTCCTTGTAAAAGCGGCATGTCTGTGGGGCAGAACCAGAATGACTGTTCACCTCCCTTGTCTTCTGGTACGCTTGCCGAAGCTCCTTTACTTTCACGCGGCACTGTTTCATGTCCCTGGTGTAGCCCTTCTCCCCCATGCCCTGCACGATCTTGTCATAAATGTCAGCATTTCTTCTGCTGGATCGGAGCTGTGCCTGCACAGACTCCTTTCCCCACACAGCAATAACATCCACCGCCTCCTGTGTACTCCCATGCTGGAGCTCATTTGCGGCGTGGAGTCTCCATGATCAGCTGTGCTGACGAGCTCTCCGTGCTGATCAAACAGGAAATGAAAATTCAAAAGTTCTGGGAGTTTAACAGGCGAGGGGCTGTTTCCTGTGTACCTGGCTGCCGTGCAGTGGAGTTGAAAGTGTTCTCCAGAGCAGTCACATCAGAGCACTGTGTGACACCACCTGGAGGCCAATTCATTTGAATTACACAACGCAGTATCTACACTATCCCCATGTCGACTCGTGGATGTCGAATCAAGTGCTGCACCTCTTGTGGACGTGGAGTAAAGAAGTCGACTTTATAGGTGACTTAGGTCAGCGGAAGGGACTCGGTAGTGTAGATACACACATTATTAGATCGACTTAACGCGCCTTCTGTCGACCTAAGTTTGTAGCATAGACCAGGCCTCAGTTGTGATTCTTCCAATAGAAGATCTGAATGCATCTATTGCTACTATTTCTCCCAACAACACCCTCTTCATGTGGATCTTGTTGTTTCTGCTGCAGAATATGCAAAGTACACAGGCTATTAAAATACATGCAATGAGTATTCTTTTCTCCCTAACCACAGCTATTAAAAAAAGAGTTTATATGAGAGAAGAGGACTGTGGAAAGAGTTCAGTCTTCTTTCTTTTTCAGCTTGGAAAAGAGACGACGCGGGGGATATGATAGAGGTCTATAAAATCATGACTGGTGTGGAGAAAGTAAATAGGAAGTGTTGTTTTCTCCTTTTCATAACACAAGAACTCGGGGTCACCAAATGAAAATATTAAGCAGCAGGTTTAAAACAAACAAAAGAAAGTATTTCTTCACACAACACACAGTCAACCTGTGGAACTCTGTGCCAGAGGATGTTGTGAAGGCCAAGATTATAACAGGGTTCAAAAAAGAACTAGATAAATTCATGGAGGATAGGCTCATCAAAGGCTATTAACCAGGATGGGCAGAGATGGTATCCCTAGCCTCTGTTTGCCAGAAGCTGGGAATGAGCAATAGGGAATGGATCACTTGATGATTACCTGTTCTGTTCATTCCCTCTGAAGCACCTGGCATTGGCCACTGTCAGAAGACAGGATACTGGGCTAGATGGACCATTGGTCTGACCCAGTATGGCCGTTCTTATGTTCTTTATTATCTGCAACTTGGATGGGAAATTACAGTTGCACAGATTGATGTATGAGTTTACTGGTTCTTCTAAAAAGCTTCTGAGTATACAGCCACTATGTAAGTGAAAGATTATTTAAGAACTATTTTTCACACTGGGGATATAGCAGGCCAAAAGATCTAAATATTTACTCAAGATCTAGACATGGTGATCTGTACTTTTTTTTTATACTACTGTAACACTCTTCTGTTGAGTTTTTCACCTGGGAAAATTCAGTTCCTTCTGGTGGTGTAAAAATCTGCATCTTATTTACTCAAATCAAATCGAATGGGGTGGCTGTTACTTTAGGATCTGATTCAAACAAATGCTGAGGATCCCTCTTGTACCTGTGTCAAGAGCCTGAAAGTGGTTGCTTCCTCTGTCTGTGTTGGGGGTGTACTGGTTCTCCTCCTCCTCCTTCTCCTGGAGGTCACACACTGCCATTTTTCTTCCCTGTTCTACAGCCCCCACTGCACTGCTCTCTCCGATTCTTTGGCATGCTGTGCCCTCAGTACCAAATCCTGACTACTGTCCCAGAAGTCTTCATTCTCTGATGCAACACAGGGTCAATACTTGGGCCTCCAGTCCTTTTAAGCTTTTCTTCCAGTATGGAGACTAGCTTGCACTTGGTACAGACAAAGTTGCTTCTGTCCTCTGGGACAAAGACAAACATAGCACGTCCTGTGCAGGTCACAACAACTGATCCCTCACTATCTATATTTTCTTCCTTGTAATGTATCAAGAGCCTTTTCACAGGATGTATTGTATCGTACATTTTGTAGGAACATAGTTGCACTGAGTTAAATTCTTGTGTTGTGTGCTGCAGCTCCACCCTAGTGCATCCCTCTTTCCCCCAGTACACCACCAGTGCCAGGGACTTCCAGGGGGTCTGTGATGTTGGCAAACGAGGTACCAGCTCTTGTTGAGGTTTAGGCCTTAGCTGAGCACTGACAATTTAATTGCTGGAAACCAGTCCAGCTCACCTGTGTATATCTTTATCACATGCTATAAGATAATATTTAAGTTTTTGCTCTATAACAGTAAAAAGTGTTTGCCCCTGAAACTGTCAATCTGTCGGAAGGGATTGTCTCCTGCTCATTAAGAAGGCTATCAAAAACTAAATGGGCCATTTGTGGGACATCATAATACAAAGACTTTAATTGCCCCTTCACACCCATGAAGAGGCTAGGTGGCAAAGGGCTTATCCCATCCACTTGAATTTTGGAATAAAGAAATAAAATAGTGAACTAGAAAATCTTTAATCTCTTTTGCTGTTTGGACTCTGATAGGGCCAGAGCTACAAAACAGAAGCAGAGAGCCTCACGGTCAACCTAGGTTAGCCCTAAAAGTCATTTGGTGCTGACAGATTATTACAGCTCTATCACCTTTTGGAACCATAGACCGTAAATCATTTGTTTATATAGGTTTGCCTTCTTTAACCTGGAAATAACTCTCATTTATTTTCTTAGTTGTTAAATCCTTTGTTAGTTTAGTATAGGATTGCCTACAAGTGTTCTCTTAGGTGTGAGATCTGAGGTACTAACTGATGCTGGGGTTAGTGACTGGTCTCTTGGGACTGGAAGCAACCTGAATCTTTTGTGATCTTTGGTGTATAGCAACCAACTATCACCAAGGCCAGGTCTGTATTGGTATAACTATGTCATCCAGAGGTGTGAAAATCCACACCCCGAGTGACGTTGTTATACTGACCTAACCCCTCATGTAGACAGCAGTATGTTGACGACCTTCTCCTGTCGATACAGCCTACTACCTGTGGAGAGGTGGATTAACTACACTGAAGTTCTCCTTTCGGTGTAGAGCATCTTCACTTAAGCGCTACAGCGGCACAGCTGCATCAGTACAGCTGTGCTGATGCAGCATTTTAATGTAGACTTCCTGACCAGCTTGCTTTGATGGCAAGATAGACTGGAGTGCCCAAGGGGACTGTTTGTGACTCCATGGTAAGACTGTTACAGTGCTGCTGGAGTTCCCATTTGTTATTGGGTTGGTGAAATCTAATTATAGAACATACCACCCCTTTGGGATCTCTGCCCTGCCTTTTTTGACAGTCTGCCCTGAGGTTGGCACTCATGATAGTGAACCACTCCAGAGAGAGTGACAGGGTCCTCTGAAGTAGCCTCATAGATGTGTTCTCCAGTGTCTGCATTAAAGGAAATCCCATCCAGCTGGGTCCAGTGCTTGTAGGGCCCTTCATGCTGCTCTGTCCCTTTTTAGTTGGTGTAAAGAGGCCAAAGTGAAGGGTGAGCATCTCTCCTACCATGTTTAGCTATTGGAACAGTGATAGTGGAAATAGACTGGATTTCAATTAGATAAAGGGCCACTCACCTTTGTGAATGCAGAGGAGTGTAAATGGCATCTTCATATACCTGCAAGGGCTGCGATGCCATCGTTGTGGAATTACACTCAGGGGAGGTCAAGCAGTGTTTCCACCAGAGGGCTGGAAGCAGGGTCTGAGCCTGCTAGTGAAGGCTTCAGCAGTCAGGTTAATCCCAACTGTTTTAGTGCTGCCATCTGTGCATCAGCACTGTCCTTTCTGTGGGCTGTTGGCTGGCTACATGCTCCCTGACAGAGGGGATGCTACAGGCACATTGCACTGTTGCAACACCATTCTGGGTGGACCTTCTGTTGCCAAAAGGCCATATTCAGTGGAAGCTAGCCCAGAGCCTGTAATGAATCTGGCCCAGTAGCTTTTACTCAAATAATAGATTGCATTAAACAGTTGTGTAATTTTTGGGGGGGGAAAAACCATACCAAACACCTTTTAGGTAAAGTAAAATATCCAGCCTTTAGTAGGAACATATTGGAGCCAGGACTCCTGGGTTCTGTTCTCAGCTTAGCTGATAACCAATTTAATTCCAATTCACAGGTGTACAAAATTTCACTTGTATTGCTTGGATTCTGCTGACAGACTATGATTTAGTTTTCATTTTTAATTTCATATTGTCTAAAGGAAGGACATTAAATGTAAAAATAACATAACATAGTTGAAAACTTAAAGGGACACACAAGTTAAAATTGATATTGTAAACCAATTTCTTTGTTACCAATAATACCTTAGAGTATTAAAACTGAAAAAGTTGCAGTTACTTTTCATTATTTTTTCCTTTTATCCCTTTCTCTTAGCTTGGGCACTGAAAACCACTTTTGTCAATTTCAGATTTTCAGTGGTGCAATATTTGGGCTGCAAATTCTACATGAAATTTGTTTTGTTAAAAGAGCTGCTGTTTCGATGAGACTTGTAAAAAAAAAAAAATTCACAAACATTATTAGTCTTTTGGGGGAGATTTCAAACTTTCAAAGGGCAGTTAGACACCCAACTTGTATTGAATGTCAATGGGAGGTGGATGCCCTTCGTTTCTTTGAAAAAATCTCTCTAGTTTTATACCAGCTCACCCTTTAGAAAATACAAATTTTGGGTCAAATTTAATTGTTCTGTTTTAATAATGCAAGTCTGAAAACAAGTTCAAGCTATATTTAAGGTAAATATTTAACTGCATAAACTTAATTTAAAAAATTCTATATGTAGGCAGTGGGATATCAACTTTTTTGAATTTTGTCATGTTTGTTTAAATTCTCAACCTTGATGTTGTATTAATGTAGACATTTGAATTTATATAAATTTTTGTTGATGCTTTCAATCAGTGGGGCTGTGTTTTCTAGCTTCATTACTTAAGCCTCTCGAGTTGATAGTTGCAGGGAAAGCTACCAAGGCTGTTAACTGTTCTTGCTTTGGATGCTGGGATTGGAATTTTTCAGGGCAGGACATTGGAAACTTTCTAGAATCTATTTCATTCCCTGAATGAAGACCGAATGTATTCTTATGTGCGAAGCCTAATAGTAATAATACATAACAGTTTTCAAAGAAGAAATTGTTCAGTGTTTGCTTGAACCTTGTTTTCCATGCAGATATGCTGTCAACCATCTTGAAATTTAGAGAATAGTAAAAGTATAAGGAAAAATGTCCTATTATTGAAAGTCACGTGCCCTGCTTTCAAGAGAGTAACTGTTCTTTGAAAAGAAACAACTCTTTATTGAAATGTTAATGTTTTCCATTGTTCATTACAATTTGGGTAAATCTTGTACTTAAAATGTTTTGGAACTACTTGAAAAAAGTTTTAACAGTAACATAACTTTGGGTCAGACTGTTCTATCAGCTGTTGAATGCAACATCAAAAGTAGAAAATGTTTTTTCCAAAATACTTAACTCCGAGGTATCCATATAATACACACAATTATTTGAGAATCTTTTTGTATTCATTAGAAGATCATTTCTTACCCCAACTCAGCAGCATTATTACCATGCAAATAGGAAGAATGTAATTAATTAAATGCAGTATATCTAAGATCAGATCTTGTATGCCCTTTGGTTCTTTTCCTCTCATTGACATGAAGTAAAAAAAAGTCTTTCCATTGCACATATTGAAGCCTGGAATTTCTATGCTTCCTCTAGCAATAGTTGACTACACAATAAAGTTATAAAAAAAAAAAAAAAAAAAAACAGGCGTAAGAGGGTTTCCAGAGATTGCATGGTCAGTTTATTTGAATTTTTGGCTAAGATAAGTTGACTATACTTCAATTTAATACTAGGAGCAAAATCACAATAGTTTAACGTATGAATTGCTTTTGTAGCCATATTGGTTGTAGTTCGTCGTTGGCTGTATGCGTGTGTGCCCAGTGTGCTGTCCCAGTTCTGCACAGATAGCTGACACAACAGGCCTCGTTCTAACTGCCCAATAAGACCACAAGACTTGGTTTAGTAGCGAAGGGACCCAGCCAGGTTTATTGCTGAAGAAGCATAGTGCTAATGCCCTGGCTCAATGGTTACAGTACACTAACACATGTAAGAATTTTCAAACCCGGGCTTGAACTTGGGGCTCTGGTGTCCACACTGCAGCACGCAGACCTGAGACAGCCCAACCATATCCCAGAGTCCCTAGCACCAACCCAAAATGTGGCTGCTCTAGCCCTTTGAGTGTAGTGCACTGTGGGAAAACTTGACTGTCCACCCTGCACATTACAAGAAGATTGAACAGCCTGCCAGTACAGCCTGCCATGGAGTCCTTTTGATCAGTGCGTTCCCAGGTACCAGAGCCAGCAAGATGGAGAAGGCACTTTTTGAAGAACTTCTGTTGCTTGTGCTTTGAGTCCTGTGTTAGGAAATGGTCAGAGCTTCCACGAGGTGCTGGTGGACATTTTCGCAGTGTTTTCTGACCCACCTACGGCACCTGACACAGCTTATAATGGAGGAGGAGGGGATAGAGGAGGAGGAGTACCCAGGCATGGCAGACTTGAACTGGCTGATGCTTCTCAGAACACCCAATACAGCCTCTGATGCCCCCCTATGTAGACCGGTGCTATGTAGACAAGGCTCCATGCTTGCCGTGGTATGTCGTCTGCACGGGTAACCCAGGAAAAAAGGCGAGAAACAATTTTTTGCCATTGCTTTCACGGAGGGAGGGAGCGGGGGCCTGATGACATGTACCCAGAACCACCCACGACAATGTCTTTGCCCCATCAGGCATTGGGAGCTTAACCCAGAATTCCAGTGGGCGGCGGAGACTGCAGGAACTGTGGGATAGCTACCACAGTGCAACACTCTGAAAGTCGACACTAGCCTCAGTACTGTGGATGCACACCGTCGACTTAATGCACTTAGTGGGGACACACATAATCGACTGTATCAAATCGATTTCTAAAAAACCGACTTCTATTAAATCAACCTAATTTTGTAGTGTAGACATACCCTGAGTTTGGACCCAGGAAGTGCTGCTGCTGCTCCTTTTCCAAAGCCTGCTCTGGAACTAGTGTCAGCAACAGAATGACTTAATTGTCTCTACTTGGTGCCTGCTACTGGCTCCCATCAATCCCCATGCTGGGTTCTGGGGCCAGCGGGGCACCATCTCAGCTGACCAGGTCATTGTGCCAACCACCCAGTCAAGATCCTCATAAAACGGGTATGATTTTGGCCAGTTGCCCGAGGTGCGGTTCTTGTCCCTGGTTTTCCAGTACTCACCATTGAGCCGCTTAATCCACTCCCTGCACCGGTCACTGGTCCGGTAAATTTGCAAAGCTGCCGACTTCTTTGCTGTTTGCTAGGATGCATGGTCATTCCTGGTACTCTTACTAAAGTCCACAGTTTTACTGGACTTGCACCCAAGATTTACCAAAATCAGGGTGTGCTCCTGTGATCATGAAGCAGCACACTTTGCAAAATGCTCATGCTGTTCAGTCTCCACTGCAAACATAGAAGGCTCTCTGGTGTGTTTGCAGATCAGTGGTAAGTAAAGTCTTTTCCAGAACAAATCATCCCAGGCAGTCACTGTCCTCTGCCTGGTCTGTGCCATGTCCCCATTGGCTGGTAGGGGAACCCAGGCCCACCCTCTACTCTGGGTTCCAGCTCAGGGGTCCTCTGGTCAGCAGCCAAGCCCTGCACTGTCCTACCTTGCTGCTTTCACCCTCTATCTTTTCCGACCTTCCTAGCTTCCCCCTCCTCTGGGTTTGCCAGCCTCCCAACTCCCTCCTCTCAGGGAGTAACTCTGGCCTACCCTCTAGCCCCTAACACACCTCCCTTCTCTCAGGGAGTGATTGCAGCCTACTTCCCTACAGGCCCTTTTGTTGCCAGCTTTCTGGCTTATATAGGCCCCTCCAGCTGAGCCTGTTGCCAATCAATTCCTGCTCCCTGGCTCCTCCTCCAGGTGTTGCCTGTGGACTTAATTGGCCCACCTGGCCACCTGAATGCCTTCCAGTCCTGTTTGGACACCCCAGGGGGTTAAGTGGGCTACAGATTGTTGTAATAAGCCATAAATCCAGTATCTCTATTTAGTTCATGATTTTTAGTATCTAGCAAAGTTATGAATTTAAGCTCCAAGACTTATCTTTTGAAGGTGTTGCGCAGGTTTCCTTTGAGGATGAGGACTGAGAGGTCAGATATAGAGTGATCGCTTTGTGAGAAGTGTTCATCTACATGTGATATGGTGTTTTTTGTCTTCTATAATTTTTCTGTGTGAGTTTGAGTGTGTAGTGATTGTCTGGTTTCATCCGCATTTAGTGCTAACAACATGTGGTGATAGGCACACGTATGACCTGCGGATCTTGAAAGGTGTGTTGTGGAGTGTGCTGATCATTGTAGCAGTGGAAGTACGTCTACAGATTTTGCATATGTTATTCTGGCAGGGTCAGGTGCTGCTTTGAGTTGGAGTGTGTGGAGCTTTCTTCTGGTGATGAGGTTGGCAGGTTGTTTGAAGGCCAGAAGAGGGGGTTCAAGAAAGATTCCTTTCAGGATGTGGTCCCCTAATTGTATACAGGATTGAAAGAAAGATTATGTAAGACTAGAGACAGGTCCAAGTTGTGAAGTAGGAATCTCTAAGAAATGTGATTTGGTTTTGGAGGGAAGAAGCATGAGTGCTATGCTCCAGCTCAACAGTCTGTTCTACTCTTGGGCAGAGAAAATAGTCTCAGAACCCATCATTAAAACTGGGTTCAGTAAATATTCAGCATATTAAGAAGAGAAATCCTCTATGTCCCTGTTCTCTTTAGCTGTATGATTTCTTCTAGCTAACAATAGATTAACATCTTTTAACAAGTACTAATTTGAAGCTTAAAATTCTTGTTGCTTACTAAAATACATGTGTGTTGCTCTTTGATTATTGGGCTTTGTTGTAGCAGTCTCTGATATAAATCTCCAAGGATTGTTTTAATTGGAAGTGGGATTTTACATTTTAAAGGGGAAAAAAACAGAATGTTGTTTATTTCTGCACTTTCTAAAAGGGATTGAAAGGAAATGGGATAGGCAGGTGTGGGTAGAAATGAGTTATAATAGTTGATGGAGGTGCTTTGTTTAGATCAGGGCTTTTTAATTGATTATCAGCTGCTGTCTCTGCAAATGGGTAGATAGTAGTGCATAATTACATGTTTCGTCATTATGACATGAAAGGAGAATTAGTTTTTATTTCTGTGGAGAGAATTAAATAGGAAAAAATAGCAGGTTTAATGTGGCAGCTTTAGCTTCTTGAAAACGTACGTGTGTGTGTGTGATTGCAAACTCTTCAGGGCAGAGACCATAGTTTATTTGTGGGTATATAATAGTGTATAGCACAATGCAGCTCCAATCAGGGCTGATGCTGGTAGGGATCCTCCTAACACAAATAAATAATAATGTATGTGTGCATGTGTATCTCTCTAGGCATTATATCACCGTCCTGTTTATATTTGTTGAAGTGATCCTGACAGCATTCCTATGAGATGGGGGAAGTATTATCCTCATTTTACACTGTGAAACTGAGATCATGTGATTTACCCAAAGTCACATGAAGTCTGTCGCAGAGTTGGGAATTGTACCCAGGTATTGTGAGTTCTAGTCTAGTATCTCTAAGACCAATCCTTGGCCTCTTAATAATTTTTTCTGATATTGGGTTGCTTTTCTGGAGGTTTGCATTAAAACCATAAACTGGTTTTAAAATTTAAATTTAAAAACTGGTTAGTTAACAAATTGGTTAAAAGTTTTTGTTGTTGTTTTTTCTTAAAGGTTTGTTTTATGTTTATTCATTCAAGCAAAAGTCTGACTGAGGTTATCTTGACTTATTCTGTTATATTCTTTGGCTCAGAAGTCTTAACTCTTTCCTCTCACGATCAATCGTCCCTTCTTTCTTCTCGCCATACAGAAATCAGTTAAATTTTTCACTGAATATATTAAGGCTTGTTTAATGAAACCGTATTAAATACAGGCAAGCCCAAATATGAAATAGTTTGAGTAAAATACATTGACTGCTATGAGAGATGAATCTTTCCTTTTAATTCCCTTTTTCTTTCTTCTCTCCTCCCCCACAACCATATATACAAAACACATATTCCAAAGTAATACCCTTATGAGTCAGTTCAGTGAAAGTTTTCCTAACTTAGATGTGTATTCAGTATTTTTCACTGCTCTGCAAAATTAGGGTTGTAAAACCTCTAGAAGGTAAACAGAAACAAATATTTTACCCATTGCTGTTGCTCTCTCTCAAAGTGAAATTTGTAAACTATTACTATATTAGGATTACAGTATTGCCCACAACATGTTAAGTACTTCTTAATATTTATTAGCTGCCAAAGAATTTACAAATCTAAAATAAGATAAGTCCCAGGTTGGTGTAATAGAAAAGGTGGGAGATGAGGGTTGAGGGTAATAGTGATAGGAACAGGAATTGCATATACTAGCTATAAAATTATGTTCACACCATACACACAGAGACATAAAGTATTCCCTGCTCGAAGCTGCAGTGTTACACTGCTTTATTTCTTAGAGTTCAGAATGATAACACAGAAGAACCCAAAACCAGAGAGAGAGAGAGCTGGCTTCTCCCTAAAACAGAGGCACAATTCAATCCACTTTACTCTAGGGTGACTTTCTCCATACTGACTCTGATTACATAGTTCTACACAGCACCCCTTAACCTGCAAGTAGGACCCAGAACCATCCCCTCTGCGCGCACACACTCTTAAAGTGATAGTTTGCAATTCCAGCACATTCCTCAATACAACACAATAATTTGCATGTCTGAAATGAAAAGAATGTTTGTTTTGTTTTTTAAAATATTCATAAATCAGGTTTATGTGCTTGTGGGAGAATCAGACAGACAGAGGATGGAGGCTGGCATTGTTGGAGCCAAGAGGCCAGTGAGTTAGTGTACAATAGAATGTGCAGTCCCTACTCCAAAGTGGTTGTGTGAAAATAAAGAATATGGATTATGATGGAAACCTGGTTGTGGCTTTAACTGTAATCCAGCCACCATCCTATTTTCTGTAGCTTTAATACATCCAAACTGTAGACATCAAAGCAGAAAAAACAAAATGTGTTATGTAGTGGAAGTGGTAAAATCTGTCTTTGTCAAACATACTTTTTTGTCATTATCTAATTCTTCTGGAAGAAATAGAGAGTCAGATTCATGAAAAATTATGCTGTTCTTTGTTGAGTATGTGTCAGTGTGGTTCACACTGCAGGTGAACATGCTCCTGAAGTGTGAGAGATTGAAGTATTTTGAATTGCCATGTCCGCCAGGACTGCGCAATGTACTCTGTGCCTCCTTGTGCTCCTGCAGGAGGACATAAAGGATGAGGGGCACAACCATCACTTGGTTTCTTCTTACCACCCGTGACAACAAGATGGAACCTAGCAAGTCTCCATCCCCTCCATCCTTTAGCTCCAGCTAAACTCTCCAGAACTCTCACCACTCACTGTAGGAAAGTACACCAAATACACTTCACCCATCTGGACTAATTCCTTATTTTCGGACCATTGTACATACCTCCCCCAGTACAGATTCTCAGGTACAGGGCAGCTCAACCACTTCTGTCTCATGGTAGACTCCGAGTCTTTGGGCTTCAAGCCCAGCCCTTCCTGTGACAGGATAATCCCACTAACAAATGGGCATAGCAAATGCTTCTTGTGCTTGGGCAAGAGTCATGTGTCAGATAGATGCTCAGTATGCCAGTCATTCTCTTTGAGGACTCGCAAGTCGTGGGACACTATTGAAGTTCCACTTACTGGAGTTGTCAGTGAAACTCTGTTTGGATCTGGAGGAGTCAGGTACCAGATTAAACAGTGTTCATAAATGCCCTTTCCAATAGCCATGCAATGACCAAGGCTGAAATGGAGAGAATCTCAGCACCGTAAAAGAGATCCAACACCAAAAACAACTTTGTCAGCAAGGAAGCCGATACCATTGGCACCAATGTCAGAGCCAAGTCTACCAGTAACAAGTGAGGCCATTCCAAATGTAAGGACAACGACTCTAGATGGGATTCTAGTGTTCTCCCATAGAGACTACATAAAGAAATGACTAAACCCCACACCAAATCCAGGGCTAGTGACAAGGATCTGACCTATCACGGCACTGACAAAACCTGCATTGGGACCGACCCCATTGCAACTGATGATTGGGCAGTCAAAAACTCCAGCAGAGTCCTTTACAGTACCAATATATATATATATATATTCTTGGAGATTTCCAGTCCTATATTGGAAGCAACCTTGGTACCAAGACTACCTCCAGCACCAGTGTAGACCCCTGTACCGAAAGCACCATATGTTATGGTACCTCCTTTAAATGACATCTATTCCTCATCTCCCTCACCAGGATATGACTTCTCAACTCCCTCAAGCATGGAACCCTCTCTCTGAGTTAGACTGAGACTGTGGACCGAACATGCACTTCTCCTTATAGGACCTTGACTCGCCAACAGAAGGAATGGCTTTGACTGGCCATCATCAGACAGGTTAGCCATATCCTAATGGAATTTTTACCATGGTCCTCCTTTGAGGAGCCCACCTCATCCCATTCTAGAAAGAGGAGGAAATTAGACTGCCTGGTAGCATCGTTGACCAGGCCACTGATATTGGGCCAAGAAGAATGTCAGGAACTGTGGCAGGATATGAGCCCCGAGGAGCAAAACATTTCTACTTTGCCTCCCAAAGACTTTTTGTCATTGTCACCAGGCAAAGTGGTAGGCCCAGTACCAGCACTGGAGGATTTTAATACATTTCAAGATCTGTTTATAAGATCTAAGGCCAGAAGGGACCATTTTGATCATGTAGTCGGCCCTCCTGTGTAGCACAGGCCATAGAACTTCCCCAAACGAATTCCTAGAGCAGATCTTTTAGAAAAATATCCAATCTTGATTTAAAATTTGTCAGTGATGGAGAATCCACCATAACCATTGCTAAAGTGTTTCAATGGTTAATTACTCTCACCATTAAAAAAAAATGTATGCCTTATTTCCCATCTGAATTTGTGTACTTTCGGCTTCAGCCATTGGATCGTAATATACCTTTCTCTGCTACATTGAAGAGCCCATTATTAAACAGTTTTCCCCTAAGTATAGCCTGTAATCAAGTCATCCCGTAACCTTTTCTTTGTTAAGCTACATAGATTGAGCTCTTTCAGTCTATCACTATCAGGCATGTTTTCTAATCCTTTAATCATTCTCATGGCTCTTCCCTGAACCCTCTTCAATTTATCAACGTTCTTCTGGAATTGTGGACCCATGAACTGGACACAGTATTCCAACAGCAGTTGCTCCAGTGCCAAGTACAGAGGTAAAATAACTGCTCTACTCCTACTTGATATTCCCCTGGTTATGCATCCCAGGATTGCATTAGCACTTTTGGCCTCATCATCACACTGGGAGCACATGTTCAGCTGATTATCCTCCATAGCCCCCAAATTTCTTTCAGTCATTTCTTCCTAGAATAGAGCCCCTCATCCTGTAAGTATGGCCTACACTTCGTTTTTGAGAATAGCAGACACTTTAGAGGTAGAGAAATCAGTTATCCAAGGAAAATCTCATAAATTGTTCAATATACTGATGATTTTGGGCCCAGCCAGAATTGCCCTTCCAATAAAGGCTGGTCCCAGTGGAAGACACCCTCTCATTGTTCAGCTAAGCCTCCTTGTGAACTATGAGAAGTCATCTCTCTTCCCGTCTCAGATGATAGAGTTGATAGGGGGTAGGATTGACTCTCAACGAGCAAAAGCCTACCACCCAGAGGGCAGGTTGCAATCTCTCCAAATATAAACTACCTAAAGCCAAGTCCCACAATGATGTGTACTTGTTTAGGCCTTTTATGTCACATGTTGGCATGTCTGTATGTGACGCTGTTTGAGACTTTGCCTCTGGCCGAGGTCTGTGTACTTCCCATTCCCAACATCTCAGGGTCTCACTTTCAGTCCTCCAGGAGCTGTGGCTGTGGTTAGACCCTAAGGATGCATGAAAAGGGGTTTCATTGGTTGTCCCCTCTGTGACCATGACAGTCATCACAGACACATCAGGAACAGGTTGGTGAACCCATCTAAACCATCTGCAGATGCAGAAGACCTGGCCCCAGGAGAACTTGAATTTCCATACAAACACCCTGGAGCTCAGAACCATAAGACTGGCCTGTACAGTATTCCTGCCCATCCAATAGAACTCTACAGTGCAGATTTAGACCGATAAAGCATATAAATAAGCAGGGAGGAGTTTGGTTATCATCCCTCTACCAGGAAGCTATCAAGCTATAGGCTTCATGTTATCAATACAAATAATCCCACTGGCTCTGCATCTTCCTGGAATGCAGACTTCTTGAGCAGACATGCCGTAACCAGCCAGACATGCCATAACCATGCTCACTGCAGAAGTCCATCATAGAGCCAGTATTTGATCGGTGGGAGATTCCCACAATAGACCTTTTTGCTACCAAAGACAACAGCAAATGCCCCAACTTTTGCTTCAGAGAAGGAATGAGTTTAGGCTCATTGTCAGATGCCTTCCTGCTACAATGGACTAACGGCCCCCTATATGATTTTCCACCAATCTCCACTTTGATATCCAAGGTTAGACAGGATAAGGCCAGAATGATCCTTATAGTTTCTTATTGGCCTCTGATCTTGGTTAAATATTATGCCCTTGACCTAACAGCTAGATGTGATACCAAGTTTGGGAGAGCAGTGCAGCAGTTCTTGTTTGAATAAAACAGTTGAAGCACCTTATTCCCACCATTCAGGAAGGATACTGCTTGACAGTACCTTACTGTGGGCTCCATGCTGGCACATACTCAAAGAAGAAAGAATGGTTGCTTACACTAAGAGTAACTGTGGTTCTTCAAGGTATAGTGGTCAGTGCGGAAACCATATTCCCTCTATCCCTGCATTTTGGAGTCCTCAGCAACATGGGCTTTGGATCGTTAGGGAACTGACAGATGGTCACACTGTCCAACCCTTTATGCCTTCGTATGGGAGCATGTGGATGCACAGGATACATGTATGGCCCCAACAGACATGGCTACATGTCTACAGTAGGATCTGTACTGACAATATTTTGAAGAACCACATTTTTGTAAGATAAGTAATTGTTCTTTCTCAACTCTGCCACTGTGTGACGTTGGGGTAGTCACCACTCTGTGCCTGGTTTCCTCATCTGTAGAATAGGGTTAATTATATTTACCCACTTTTGAAAAGCAATTTGAGATCTTTGGTTGAAAAGAACTATATGAGTGCTAAATATTAAAATGATTAATCATTTGGCTAACATTATTATTTATTTCCATTAATGCCCGGTGTGTGCTACATACTGTGCAAACATATAAGAAGGCACAGTCCCTGTCCTGAAGAGCTTACAATCTTAACAAAGAAATGCATTAGAAATTTGTATTTTGATTTCCTTTGTTTTCGCTTGTGCTAACTAAGGGGTTGATAGCTATGGACTAACGGCCCCCTATTGTATTCTGCGTCTGCAGATGTCAAACGGATTGACCAGACAGCCATTAGGACCTTTCTCTTGTTAATAATCTGAGCTTGGGAAGTGTCTTTTAAACATGTTGCCCAAGGGGAGCTAAGAGTTAAACATGCTGTTCTGTTTTTCACATGGAAATGGCAGTTTTCAGTCTCTGGGCCACCATTGAAGCATCATAGAATCTGGGTATAGAAAGACCTATTGATCATCCTTTCCATTTAAAAAAAAAGTATGTGTTGTTCATTTGAACACTTCAAGGAAAACCAAGTGTTTTCAATATGAACTGTTAGATGCACAAAGGAGGAATGATTACCAGGAGCATAGTATTCTGTGTATGGTGGTATGTGACACTATTGCTATAAATTTTTTTTTTTTACCCTAGAAATTCCTGCTCTTTAGAGAACTAGTAACTCAGCAATGTTAGTTTGCATCAGGCTTAACATTAAAATGCTGTACAAGTTCTGAATGCCATGCAGAATTTTTATTTTTATAAAACCTAGTGTAATTTAGTTTAGTCAAGTTTTATTGGTAGATCTGGAAAAATAATTTTGTTTTAATAGCTTTCACTTTTTTTGCTTTAACTAAAATAGAATCAACTCTAAAAATGTTACAGGTTATTAGTTTATAATAGGCTGTTTTCATTCTACATGAATAATAGCTGCTATTGTGTATTTTTAGGACAGACTACTCAGTGTGTATACTGCAAGTGTACATGTTTATAAAATTCTGAGGAGACCACTGATTTCTATGAAAAATTGACTAAGGTTAGTGACATAAATCATAGACAAAAACTGTGTGTTAAGAGTTAAAGTTGAGAGCACACATCAGTAATATAGACTAAAATACATAACAGGGATGGTATAATTATCTCAGAACCAAGCCTTATAAATCTAGAAAAGTCAGAGTTAAGAGATCCAAACATGTTAAGAAATGGAAATGGATCTTTATGGTAACTGGTTTCTTTTTTCTACAAATTCCCCTAGGGAGGGTTCTTGCTCTTGTCTCTGTGAAGATGATTTGGATTACCTGCCACCATTTTGCACTAATTTACCCTTTATGTTTTGAGTGTTTATGGTACTTCCAGAGCACAGTTCTTCAATTTGTTCCACAGAGTGCTGCTTAGAAGACCATCTTGAGCTGCTTAGGGAATTTATAGAACAAAGCCAATATGTGTTGTAAAGAAAACTGACTTCAGGTTCAGATGGTTTACTTTGCCAGTTTATTTTGTCACCTTCATGGTTGGGGATGTTGCCAGGATATGATGTGACTTGAAAGCATATAATATTACATTTATTTTTAACTAGATTCTGTAGAAAATTTAGAACCTCTGCCGCTCATTTCCTTGTGATTTATTTAAGAAATGTATATTCCCACTATTCTCAATGACTTGCACTTTCTATAAAAGTAGACGACAAATAAGAGATGCAAAAATGAGATTACTTGTATTTTATTACGGTGGTATCTGGGCACCTCAATGAAGGGTCAGGGCCTCATAGTGCTAGCTGCTGTGCAGACAGATAAAAAGACAGTCCCCGGCGCAGAGAATTTACAGTCTAGTTGTCGGACAGGATGTGACAGCTAGACAAAATACACAGGATGGGAGTGGGTTGGAGGATGAAGTAACAAATAGTACAGAGTTTAGAAGGAAAATGGAAGTCTCAGCTTGCCAGTAGCCTAACTAGTGCCAGACAGTATCTGTTGAAGCAATAGTGTATCAGATAAGTCATAATTTGATTAAAATATGATTCATCTGGCTGAGTTAAGAATTTTTTCTTCAAAAGACAAATTTCAAGGGGACTATGGGCAAAGTTAGTATGGTTACCTAAACTCCATAGAGATATGAAAGCAAACTAAGTAGTGAGAATTAACCATTCAGGTTCTTCAAAATTAGTATCTTTTTTGCAGAGGAAAACGAAATCTGAGCCTAACTGGATACCTTGTACTAATTAAAGTTAATTGACATTGGTTTCCTTGTGTTCCCTGCTCAGTGGATTACTAAAATCATTGGTGCAACTCCAAAGTATGGTACTTGCAAATGGAAATTGGTGCCAACTCCAGAGGGAGTTGCTGAGTAGTGTAGAGCAAGAAATAAGAGGACAGTAAAACTGGGTTAAACTAAATGTTTAAGAAATGTCAGTAGTTAGTCCTGTGGGATAATTCTGCCAGGGGAGGGGGACATTTTGAGAGTCAAGAGATATTTAACACTTACTTCTTCATATCAAATTGTTAGTAAATATATTGAGATGTTAATCCAAAGTACAAAGCCGTTTGGCCAGTTGTGTCAACGCTATTTAAATATTCATTTCTCAAGATCTATTTTAGTCCCAAAATACAATGCTCAATACACATATTCAGTGAATAATAAATCGGTGACAGCTAATCCTTCAGTAACACTTAGCAAAGGTGGCATACCAGCCATTGAAGTAGCCTGGCTCAGCATAAAAATATATAAATGAATGTGTCTAGTTTAATAAAGATTTAAATTAGTTTGGGGCTTGTACGAACTTATAAATAGATTTTTGCCACGATGGGACTTGTTAAATTTAGGACAAATGCATGATTAACATGTGCATTGTGTAGTGATCATAGTGCTTCAGAGCTGCCTGCTCTGAATAGCTGTCTCGTAGTCCCCCAGAATATTAAATCACCCAAAGTATTCATACAAAGGAAATGCAGAAATCTTTATCCTGAGGTTTTTGTGGGTAACTTATACTGCTAAATCTCTGTTGATATTGTGACTAATTATTTGTAGTATCTTTACAAGTCTGCTTATTACAATTTGCAAAACATTTAACTGAAAAAGTGAATACAGTAAATCATTTGTCTGAATCATTGTCAGGTAAAATGAATTTGAAGATACAATCTGTATTTAGGCAATAGTCTCTGAACACAATGGGCAGCTGAATTCTGATTAACGGTTCTATTTTTTAATTCATTTAAAAATGCCATGCAGTGAATCATTCAGAGAGTCATTCAGGTGAAGTTTAAATTAATGCTTTAAAACAAATTATAAAATGCAAGCAAACTCTTTTTTGGTGTGGTGGTGATGGGAAGGCTATGCATTTCTGGATAGACATATGAATGAAAGCTATTATTATACCTTGCTGTGGTACAGATCTCTCTCTTTTTTTTTTTTTTTAAACAAAAACCATTGGCTACTAGCGTTGGCTGAACAAAAAATATGGTAGATTACTTTTTCAAAAGCCCACTGAGGAATAATGGGGACATAACAGTTTTCAAGTACATAAAAGGTTGTTCTTTTTAACATCTGAGAATAGGACAAGAAGCAGTGGGCTTAAATTGCAGCAAGGCCAGTTTAGGTTGGACATTAGGAAAAACTTCCTAGCTGTCAGGGTAGTTAAGCACTGAAATAAATTGCCTTAAGGAGGTTGTGGAATCTGTGCCTAATCTGCTCTTAAAAATCTCCGATGACAAACTCCGGTCAGGGATGGTCTAGATAATACTTAGTCCTGCCTTGAGTGCAGGGGATTGGACTAGAAGACCTCTCAAGGTCCCTTCCAGTCCTACGATTCTATGATTCTTGAAGTAAGTGATATGAAGTAAAGTTACTGAAATCCTGCTGATACGCTGCTTATGATAACTGCTCTGAAGGCAATAAGTGAGCATGAAAGAACAGCCATTTTTTCTCCGTGTCTTTCCCTGGCTTTATTCCTAACTTTAAAAAATAAATAAAATAAAATAAACTAGACCCTTTAGAAGTGTCTCATCCTCAAATCTTGACCAACTTTTTATGTTGCCTTGATGCTATCAGGTCTGCTGCTGTACTTTTTTCTGCTTACTGCTCATCTTTGTCCTATATTAAATACACATTCAGAATGAACCCCTTACCTTTCCACCAAGTATGTGAACTCTTACTTCTCTGATTCACTCCCTTCTCTTTCCAGCCAGATGGCTCAAAACACCTTAAACCAGGCCCACAGTAGAGTCAGACTCTGACCAAAACCAGCCACACCACCCTTCC
>NW_020664409.1:105519847-105575512 GCF_002925995.2 Terrapene triunguis | reverse complement strand
CTGACCAAAACCAGCCACACCACCCTTCCACTCTTGCCTCAAGACCATCAATTCCCCCCCCCCCCCAAGTCCTGGACCATTAAATCCACCATTTGGAGCCCAGGTTTCAAAAGAAAACTTCACTTCTTCCCTTCAGATGACCTGCTTGCAGGCTACACAATACCTGGACAACTTCCTGATAATCTGTCTGTGCCTCTTCCATGGTACCAAAAAGAGCTCTTCTAAGAGCTTCCTGAGTGACAAATCTTCCACAGTAGCAGCAGAGAGGCTTAGAATTTAATGTCCATCAAAACCAAATTATTTCCTAGTGTTTTTTCCTCTAGGGCAAATTTGAGGAAACGTGGCCGGACAGTGTGGGAAAGTTTTCAAGTATGCATTGTCTTCCTATGTTGTACTTCCTACATGGACAGCCTGAATCTTTCATTCCTCGGTACTTCACACCAGTACTAAAATCACATAACACACCCCAACACAATTGCAACTTGCTACTATTTATTTAATGCTATAAATGGCTGAGCTTACAGGGACGTTGTCCCTTGGTGGATGCCAGTCACTGAATTCTAGGGTTGCCAGATGTCTGGTTTTCAACTGGAAAGTCCAGTTGAAAAGGGGACCTGGCAGTTCCCGGTCACCGGAGTAAACATGATCAGCCTCCTTGCTGAGAGGTGGGAAGAGTAGCAGCTGATCAGCTGCAGCTGCTCGCAGAGAACTGGTTGGCTCCCAGGCCTGGCTGCAGCCTCTCCAGCAGAGAGGTAGGTACTGGCACTGCCGCCTAGGGTTGCCAACTTTCTATTTGCAGAAAACCAAACAACCTTGCCCTGCCCCCTCCCCGAGACCACGCCCCCCACTCACTCCATCCGCCCTCCCCGCATTGCTCACTCTCCCCCACCCTCGCTCACTCACTCATTTTCACTGGGCTGGGGTAGGGAGTTGGGGTGCAAGAGGGAGTGAGGGCTCTGGCTGGGGGTGTGGGCTCTGGGGTGGGGCCGGGGATGAGGGGTTTGGGCTGCAGGAGGGGGCTCCAGGCTGGGGGATGGGGCCGAGGAGTTCAGAGTGTGGGAGAGGGCTCTAGGCTGGGGCAGGGGGTTGGAGTGTGGGAGCGGGTACGGGCTCTGGGCTGGGGGTGCAGGCTGCAGAGTGGGGTCACAAATCAGGGGTTCAGGGTGCGGAAGGAGGCTCTAGGCTGAGGGCAAGGGATTGAGAGTGCAGGAGGGAGCTCCGGGCTGAGGCAGAGGGGCTCAGAATGCAGGAGGGGGCTGGGGTATGGGAGGAGATGAAGGCTCTGTCTGGGAGTGCGGGCTCTGGGGTGGGGCTGGGGATGAGGGGTTTCGGGTGCGGGCTCAGGGTTGGAGCAGAGGGTTGGGGTGTGGGAGGGAGTTCGGGGTGTGGGCTCTGGGTGGCACTTAGGCGGCTCCCGGATGCGGCCGGCATGTCCCTCTGGCTCCTAGACGCAGGGGCGGCCAGGTGGCTCCGGGCGCTGCCCCCGCCTGCAGGCACCGCCCCCGCAGCTCCCACTGGCCAGCGCTCGGGGCGGGGCAGTGCGCCGAGCCCCTGTGGCCATCGCTGCACGTAGGAGCCTGAGGGACATGCTGGTCACTTCCGAGAGCCACGGAATCTGCCTTAGCCCCACTGCAGGTGGCCAACCGGACTTTTAAAGGCCCGGTCAGCACCACCAGGGTCCCTTTTGGTATCTAATAACACATAGAGAACATAATAACACATAGAAAAGAGGGGATGGGCCTTTAACCAAATTAGAGGAAGATTTTAAAACTTTTTTTTTTTTGGGGGGGGATATTAGTGATGGTGGTACTTCTCGCTTAAGGTAGATGCATGGAAACCTGTTTAACCCTCACTTAAATCAGTTTAGTTTAATTTAGTAGTTTACTAGTACATGCTAAACAAGGGTTAAATGGGTTTAAGTGCATGTACGTTAGGGGTGAGCTGTTTAACTACATAGACTTCAAATTAGTTTAGTTAAGACTGTACAGCTTTTCTAATATAGACAAGCCCCAAGTATTAGAACACAATTGCAAATAGATGCACATTGGGTAAATGTCAATATGTATTTGTATAATACCACACTGAATCTGCTCATTAGGTTTGCTTCATTTGAGTGTGCAATCAATTTTCTCTTTTAAAAAGAAACAAAGACTCTGAGAAGGTATTTGGGGAAAACCTACCTATAGAAGAGGTAAGACATTTAATGAACGCTCCTAAGGCTAGAGGTTTTTTCTACATGATTTTTCTGTGGAGAATTTTGTTGTAGAAAGGAATCAAGTATGAGAAAAAAGTTTTCCAAAAGGCAAAGAACAAATATTTCTTTTAAACCTCTCATTATGTTCTGTGTCTCATGAATCAGCACCATCTTGCTCAATCACACCAGCTTCCTGAGAGGGGGGAGTGAGCGATGGGGGCGGGGCAGAAGGAGCGAGCAGGGGGTGTGTCTTGGGAAGAGTTGGGGTGGAGCCTCAGGGGAAGATGTTAGCGAGGGGCAGGGCCCCGGGGGAAGAGGTGGGGCAGGGTGTTCGGTTTTCAGCAATTAAAAGTTGGCAACCCTACTGAATTCTACTGGGGCCCTCAGTGGCTCCCAGATCTCCATCCAGGATTTGTGTACACGGGGCATTTTCCAAACAAGTAACATTCTTAGTAGAAGCACTTTAAGACATATACTTTTCGTGGGTCTAGCAATAGAAATTCACAGATAGCATTATACTCCCAGCCCATGAGGCAAGGAGGTAAAAAGAATAGGCAAGCAAAACCAGAATAAAAGCAGCAGCCTGCCCACTTTTTCGTCTGTCTATAAAATTCTTTGCACAATGTAGAATAACAAAAAATGTGTAGGATACCTGCCACATTCTTGAGAGGATGAGGGAAAAGAAGTAGAATAACAAAAGCAGTTATCAGAAGGCAATTGTTTGTTTTCAACTGATTGCTTTTTCTCCCATCCTACATCTTGAATTTCTGACTCGAAAGTGGATGTAGCAAGATTTGTGATTGAAGAAAGAGGGACACTGTTACAAAAGCAAATGCACCTTTACCTCCCCAATGGTAGATGAATGCATGGTTAGTGACTGTGTAGAGAGAAGCAATTCAGAGTACCTCTGTGTAACACTGCTCATTAAATGGTCATTAAAACTATTCAAGAACCTTCTTAGCTTGGGGCCAAATCTGGCAAAGGAGAACTTGCATTCAGATAGATGGGTGGTGGAAGGAGTCATCTGTGTGTAAAATCACATGCAGACTATTCAGAGTTTTGATTTTCTATCATAGAATAGTATTATTAAAAATATCTCTGAATTCCAATTAAGATTCACACTCACCTTTAGGGTTTAGACACACAACTTAATACATTCAGGCTAAACTATTGTAGGGTTTAATAGTGCATATGAAAAAAATTGGAGAACTTTTGTTTTTTATGAAATGACACATTTTCTTTCAGATACAGGTGACACATAACACAATCTTGATCACTTAGAGGAACTAATATCTTTACTCAGTACAGGAAATTTAGAGTATGACTAAAACTGTAACAAGTAACCTGATACATTTTCATGTCAGTACTCAGAAGGGAGAAGCTTGATAAAGTTGAGTGCAACAACTTTACATTATCACCTATGTCTGAAGTGAAACTACTGTGTTTTCTAGGATGTAGTACATTATTTCTGGTCAATATTTCATTTTTTTCCTCATTTTGAATACAACAACAGACTGTTTTGCTGGTACAGCAGCAACACGTTTCTACAAGACCTTCATTTGTCTCTGTTGCATTAGCAATGCAGATAATCTAAAAGTTTAGTTTCCTCTCAATAACTTAAAAATTTGTCATCTAAAAGTAACTTAGAGAGCTTTGTAAAAGACTTTGAACATGGCAACAGAAAGAAATGAAGTCTGAATCTTGATTATAGCTGTGAAGAGGCAGGTGATTAGATTTTTAAGGGAGAAATGAATTTCATAGTTTTGAAGTGAAATGGCTAAGTCATTTATCTGAAAAGTGACCTAGCAGGGGCATAAACTCATATATCTGAACATCTTCAAGCCTAAGGTAGGAATCAGAGGATAGAAATAATTTTTATTATAATCCGTATAGATCTTTGTGAGACATTCAAGTGTTAATATGCAGTTGCAGTGTGAAGAATGACTAAAAAAGGTGGTTCAAATAGTATTTGAACGTACAAACAGGACATTCTGGGCCATCTACCCTTCTTTGTATAACAGATATTAAACCAATATAGTCCCAGTTTCGTGCCTCTTCTAATTTATTATTGAATTGACTCAAATTCATCAATATGATTATTGGAAAAGAAAAGATTTTTCTGAAAGAAAGCCCATTAAAGGACCACTATACCTATTCTATTTGTATTAATCATTTTTAAATCAATTGAAACGATTGATTTAATAATTTTTTAATTGTCTTAACTTTGTGACCCACATTGCTGGGAAATCCTTAAATCAAAGCACTAAGTCTTGATAGTGAGTTACATAACACTGAGCTTTATTGATCATGTCTGCATTATATGATTATTCACAAGCACTGACTCTTGTCCATGACCCACTCCTCTGGGAATAAGCAGTTCACAAAGGCTAGGATGAAGTGCATAAGAGGGAGATTGTGGTTTTGGTTGAGGCGGAAACGGTCTCTGGAAATGAGGTTCCAGAAAGGATTAGACTAATTCAGTCTTATCGCTTTTAGGGCATGCAGAAAGATGTCCTGTTGGAAAATACCCTCCAAATGTAACCAGAATGCTGCTGCTGATGATTTGCTTTGTTGTTGTTTTTATTAATCCTATAAGCAGGGAAAGTAAGAGGAGCAGAAGAATCCTGATAGTCCACTAGGCACCTCATTGTATCCTGATTTACCTGGGAAAGGCTTAGGTACTACCTTTCTGGACATTCTAAAAAATAAGAAGACAGCTATAATAGAATGTAGCCATCCTCTATTCCCCCCATACCCATGTGACACCCCCAAGCCATGCACACACTTTGAGCACTGTGGCAGAGTTGGATAAATCACCTGGCAATGACCTGCTGCATGATCTGATAAAAATCGAAACATCTCAGCAGGGCTACTTGATGCTAACAGTCCAGGGACTCTGCTTCTTGATGATCCATTTTTCTCCTCTCTCTGCTCCATTCTAGCATGTTGGTAGGATATTGAGAAATATTAGTGTTGCTGTCTAAAGAACCAGGAATTTGGAGAATAGGACTTCTACCTAAAACATTGCAGATATCGAACAAGAGGACAGTATAGCTAGACACACAACTTCAAATCCAAATGAGAGCGACTAGCATAATTGTAGACATGTCAGCCTTGATATTGTCCCATTCTAAAATATGGATACATTCGTTAATTAAATATTATGGAAATACGTCTCCATTTGTGCTTCAGATGATTTTTCATCCTTAGTAACTTAGTAGTTTTTCTGTTGAATACAAAGAGGGCTGAATTCGCACTGTAAACCAAAAATCTGTCAGGGGAATACAAAAACCAAGGCAGTTTTGAGTTTATACAAGTACAAATAAGCATATAATGCTGGTAATCTTATCTTTCTTTATAACTTAAAATAGCCAAACAAATGTTTTATAAACATTTTAACTGTTTTTGGGTTACATCCAACAGTACACTACCGGACGTTAGCACAGGGCAAAGTCTTACAGCCACATTATAAGCTCTTGAAAATAGGGGGCTGGTTTAATGGAAATGTTAATAGACCCATAATAAGAAATGTAACGTGTTGCTATAATTTAAAACCTATCAGAATTATTGTCCTTTTGGCACCTAATAAAAGAGGAAATTTAGGTTTTTAAACAAAATTACAATGAATCATAAAATGATTGAATTGTTATTAAAAACTGCTTTCTTATTTTTGGAATACTTTCTGTCAATCTTGGTTAACTCTCCAAAACATAGCCTTATACTGTGAAGCTTTCAATATTCCGTGTAGTTGAAAGGCAAAGTTAATGGCAAGATTCAGATTCTCTTACATTTGGTAGCACCTGGCTGCTCAGTGTAAGTAAAGGTATCAGAATTTGGCCTTACATTATTCGACCAAGGTCTGTCAGCTAAGAATAAAACCCAGCTGTCCTTACTCTCCATCCTTCTAGTCAGTAGACTTAAGAATATAGGTTTTCCTGAGATACCACAGTTTAACAGCGTTTTCTAGGGTATATATATTTTTTTTATTTTCATCCCTGCTTTTACTAGTGACCTTTCTCAAAACAAATCTGTGCAATATAACCAGAAGACAAACAAGTAAAATATCCTGCATATTTGTCCACAATTCAGTCACTTGTCCTTCAGAAGAGTGTTCTGAAGTGCTTTCAAAGCTCACATGAATTTCCCTAAATCCTATCCTCATATGAAACAGTAGTGGCTATGATATCCATCATTATTTCCCATTCTCTGGGACTGAAAACTCATTAGCATTTAATGATGAGGTAAAGAGTATTGTTAGAATTGGAGGGCTGTATCCTCAGATGTCTTTGCAGTCTGCATGAGATGCAATTCAACAAGCTATGTTAGTCTGCGGTTGGATGAATAGGAAGAAGGGGTTGGAGTTGTAGCAGCTTTCTTGATGGAGGGCATATGTCTACCATTTGTTACTCAAGCTGGTTTTCAAGCTGCAAATCATGTCTCATCCGCATCTGCTCATGGTTGACTTAAGAGCAGCAGCAACCTTTTCTTTCAGACCTTGCCACAATGATCCATGCCTTTCACCACCAGGCAGAATTATTCTAATGTGCTGTATGTGGGACTGTGCTTAAAGACCACTTAGAAACTTCAGCTATTACAAAATGCACTTCCATGCCACTTACTATGCAGTATTCCATGTAGCGGGCACATTATACTTTTTCTCCATAGTCAGTAGTGACTTCTTTTGGTTTCTGGATGAAGAACATGGGGTTGGTTTTGACCTACAGTATACAGTTCTAAATGGTTTGGGTCCTGACTATCTTATTTTTTCCTCACGCAATAATGTAACACTCACAATTAGCATATAGTTTTGATCTGTTAGAGCCTTAGTCTAAACAGGAGGGGCTGGTGACTGGACACTTCTTCTACAGATCCCTCAGTTGTGGGACATATCCAAATTGTTGACCTTCACAGAATGGTGCAAAGCTTATATAGAGGGCACTTCAGGATGTAGCCTTCCAATTTTGACAGGAATTACAGCCCTCCCACAGGTCTACAATCACAGTAAAACTAGAGCATGAGCTAATTCTTTATAATTTAGATACAACATGTCTGGTCTCTCAGACCTTTTTTAAGAGGGGTGGGTTGATAGAAGTATGAGGAAGTTGAGGGGAAATGATCTTGTTAATGGCAGAAGGAAAAACTTTTGTGGATATTGAATGGTTTGAAGAGAGAGAATTTTGTTTAGGGATGAGTCAGAGAGTTTTCCTGAATATTAATCCACTAGGATTTTTGTAAACATATTTTATAAAATATGTGTAATGGTTACAGCTTTGGGTAGCAGCTTGATAAGTAACAGTAAATTAAAATAAATAACTAATCCTTTAAGAGTCTGAGTTAAAAGTCTGAAAAACATCCTCTTTCTTTAGGATTTGCCATAAAGATTTTTATGTATATATGAAGCAGTGTGAGGTTGAGGTGCAACCAAAATAATTTATTTTCTCTTTTTCCCCTTTCCCAGAATATGACAGATACCTAGCATCTAGCAAAACGATGGCAGCAGCTTACCTTGATCCAAACTTGAATCATACACCAAGTTCAAGTGCAAAGACACACCTCAGTACTGGGGTGGAGCGTTCCCCAGGGGCCATGGAACGAGTCTTAAAGGTCTTCCATTACTTTGAAAGTAGCAGTGAGCCAACAACGTGGGCCAGTATTATCCGGCACGGAGATGCTACTGATGTCCGGGTGAGTCTGTTTCCAGAATTCTTATTCTCTAAAGGCTTGTGTATGTTAATATTAAGAAAGTGTGGCACAGACAATTCTAATGGCTAAGGAACACAGATGTTCTACAGTTTATTTTAAATCTTTATCTGACACATGCTGTGAATCATTTCAGGCAAAGCTTTAATTTCTAACAATTTTCTCAGAGAGAAGGCAGACGTGCAAATTGTACCTTAACTTGACAGGGCTGTTGACATTAATTTAGTTCTCATTTTCTGTGGCATAAAGACTTCAATATGGAAGAACAGCAACTGAGCTTGATCACACCTGCTTAGATTATTTTACCACTGTGTATTTCCAAAAAGGCATTGTGGGGACTGAGTGTGACTTAAGTGAGTAACAGAAAAAACTGTGAGAAGCAGACCCTTAAATTATTTATTCTGGAGTGGATGGCAGAATAGAATGAGCAGGGCTATATGGAAGGCACAAGTAGCAATCTAATATTAAGAGACCATTATTTTAAGATTTCCTGGAAGAGGATTCTCTCTTTGAGGTCTCAATGCTGTTTATTAAATTAAAGGAAGGAGCCAGAGAACATCTGAAAATGCAAGGATCAAATTCTTTACTTGCTTGGTGTCTTTGTTTTCCCCCAAATTCAGATTTTTCTGCGCGCCTCCCCCCCTCCCCTTTTTTTTTTTTTTTTTTTTTAATAATCCCTCTTCAAGTGACATATAATCAGGATCTGCTGAAGACAGGTAATGGGTAGGGCAGAAGACAAGGTTCAGAAGACCTGGGTTGTATTTCTAACTCCTATTGACATTTCTGCAAGAGAAAACTCTTATTAAAAAACCAAACAAAATGTGAAGAGTCTAGAATGCCCTCCCCTCTTCCCATGGTTTCTCTTAGCACTGCTGTGTATGGAAAGAATTAACAGCATTGTGAACCGAGGGTAAATTTTATGGCAGTAGTTGTAGACTTGCGAAATGCAAAGTTCCAGTGGAAATTACCCAGAAAATGTCTGAATCTTATCAATGTAATAAATTAGCACCTAGTGTTCAGAGGGATCTAGGGAAGCAGGCAAGGTATAGGAGCAGAAATCAGAGCCAGCCTTAGCATTTTTTTCATGTGGAACACTTTTTTGAAATTCTCCCTCCCCCTTTTAAAATGTCACCAATTCCTGTCCATGATTATCTTACCACCTAAGGGTCAACCTAAGTGGTGAATTTAGTTAGTGAAATTATTTGTTTAAACCCCAAATTAGCTCATTTTATATAAAATGTGTGTGTGTGTGTGTGTGTGTGTGTGTGGTGGGGGCATAAGGGGAGGGAAGGCAAGTGTTAAGAGGGTCATATCTCCGTGCCTCCTACTGCAGAAGTGGATACCAGCTGGTTATTCCTTTCAACACCAGCAATCTATTTACAATGCTTTAATTTTTCAAGGCTATCTTTGAATGGGGAGAGGGGCTAAAAACTGTTTCCCCCCCCAAATGAAAGCTAACATTCTTGTGTACATTTCTCATTCCCCAAATCAAAAGTGCCTATAGTTGTGGGATATGTTGGGTCCCAAGCACTAACTCTAATACTAGTAAATTCAAGAGTAAGCCCATATTCAGTTACTTGTGGCCATTTAAAGTACAACAATCAAAGTCTTAATTTTATAAAGGCTGAACAAATCAAAAAGTGTGTTTAAAAAAGAGAGAGAGAAAAAATAGGGCCCACATGACTCAATTAGAAGTTCTTTTTTGTTTGTTTCAGAATGACTTCTTGAGCATATCCAAAGCTTCAAGGCTTTTTCAGATGGCTGTGCAGGTTTTTTTTTTTAAAGTTTTCAAGTCTTTTAACCTGTCAGTCTGTTTTATGGGATCTTAGCAGGGGAACTTTTCCAGTTTTCAAAGGAAGTCTGTGAGTTCTCCTGGAAACCCCAAATCCTTCTATTAGAGGTATTTCTGCAGTTAAAGTGGTAGATGTTTGTGGCACGCACTAATGTCAAGGTGATGGCATTTCCTTTCCCACTTCCTGATATGTCCGATTCCCTAATAATTTTGGACTACCTTTATTTTTAACCAAATCAGGTTTACCTTTATCCATGGCAAGGGTGCATTTGACAGCTACTGCAGCCTCCTGTATTCCTGGAAGGGACTTTGGTTTTCTCTCAACCCTCTTAATACTTTTTCGTAAGGAATTGTTGCACTGATTTGTAAACCTTTTGGATTTTAATTCAGACTTTACCGGCTCAGGAACGATCTCTTTGAATCGGTTAAGGTATGTCCTTATCATAATCTGGTTTTGAAGATGGCTTTTCTAATAGCCATCACATCAGATAGAAGAGCGAGAGAGATTCAGGCTCTCAGAGCTGATTCCCATACATGCCTGCACTATTTCCCACAAGGATAAAATGTTCTTTCTCCTAAAACCAGTGGTGTGGTTAATAGTTTTTACTAGATATCCTTTTAATTTCAGTGAATCTCTCTATTTAATTCCCCATTATGTTTCCTAGGCCTGATTACTTAATGGGATTGGCTGTGTTGCACAGGCTGGGTGTGAAATGAGCCATTAGTATTTATTTGCACAGAACCAAACCATGACACAGACGACTTCCAGTTATGTGCCCTTTGGAGAAAAATTAAATGCCAGGCTATTTCTGTTCAAAGACAGCCAGAGTGGGTCAAAGCTTTGTGTCCTAGCCCGTAATCACTAGGCTGAAGTCCTGGCACAAGAAGGCCTAACAAGCAAATGGAAATAATTGGCACTTACTTTATCAGTTTATTATAATAATCAAAAGCCAATGTATATATGTGTATAAAAATCGTATCCATTTCCTATTCCTCTCACTCCATACTTGGTAACTCAATTGTCTTGTTAGATTGCTAGCTCTTCAGAGACTTTGTCTTCAGCACCTAGCATGATAAGGGCTCCTTCTGCAATAGAGGGGTAGCTGCTTCACGGGCTTGTCTCGGAAATGTGTCTGTTGCTGAAATTTGTAAGGCTGGTGCCTGGACTTTCATTCACACTTCTACAAAGTATTGTTTTCCTGGTGCTGGAGTCTGAGCAGTTGCTTGTTTCATGAGGGCAGTAATTCAGTCTCTTTCATTACTCCTTCCCTGTTCTCTCCTTGTTGCTTTCTACTGCTTACTAATATACAGTGGGCATCTCCAGGGCCAGTTAAGAAGGTTGTTCCGTAATACTCATGAGCGCGCTATCTGTCCCACTGGGCACGTTTGAAGGGAGTTGAGAACTGTTATTCAGGGGGCTCCAGAATCCCATCCTCTAGGTGCATGCTCCTGGAACCAAAATAGTTTTAATTTTTCCGTTTTATTAGTTAATTTTAATAGTGACATTTCCTGAACCATTTGGTTGCCAGTGGTGTTTTGGGGACTTCGAGATTATTGGCCTGCAGTTTGCTGTAAGCATTAAGGATTTTGTACAAAAACCTTTTCCTGGTCCTTTGTTTTGGCTGACTGGGGTGAAGAGGAGGAAACCCAAGAAGCCCTGTAGCAGCAGGGAGAAACCAAGCTGTGCCCAGACTGTCAACAAGATTCTCACTTGCAAATGCTACTACCACAGAGTCAAAGGCAGCAGCTGAATTTCTCCACTTCTTGACAGGAGTGGTTGGGTCTCAGCAGACAGCTGTGGGAATCAGGCACTACAGAGTATGCTGGACTGGCAAGACTCTCTCAGGCCCATACCCTACACTTGACTCAGGACTGCAGCAGTATCCCTCTAGGTCGTAAAAAGGTGTTTTTTGGGCTATGAGTGGAGAGATTGGTGTTCCACCTCAGACCAGCACGGACCCAGTGCAGATGGTCTCAAAGGGAGCCTTGGTAATTGTGACAGGTTGGATCACAGAAACCCCCTTGGGAGCTGCCACCTGATGTGCAAAGACTACCCCTGCTTCTGTTTTCCCTGCCAGCTCAGGACTCCAGCACCCTGTCTTGCTGAGCCAGACACTCCCGTCTGCTCCAGCACAGACCCAGGGTCTGAATCACTTGTCCCAAAGCTGCAAGTTTACCTGAAAACAGCTCACAAAAGTGTGCTTGTCCTTAGCACTCAGATGCCCAACTCCCAATGGGGTCTAAACCCAAATAAATCCGTTTTACCCTGTATAAAGCTTATACAGGGTAAACTCATAAATTGTTCGCCCTCTATAACACTGATAGAGAGATATGCACAGTTGTTTGCTCCCCCAGGTATTAATACATACTCTGAGTTAATTACTAAGTAGAAAGTGATTTTATTAAATACAGAAAGTAGGATCTAAGTGGTCCCAAGTAGCAACAGACAGAACAAAGTAAGTCACCAAACAAAATAAAATAAAATGCGCAAATCTATGTCTAATCAAACTAAATACAGATAAGTTCCTCACCAGTTCCAGAACGCTCCCTTTTACAGGCTAATCTCCTTTTAGCCTGGGTCCAGCAATCACTCTCACCCCCTGTAATTACTATCCTTTGTTCCAGTTTCCTTCAAGTATCCTGGGAGGGTGGAGAGGCTCCTTCTTTAGCCAGCTGAAGACAAAATGCAGGGGTCTCCCACGGGTTTAAATAGACTTTCTCTTGTGGGTGGAGACCGCCCCCCCCTCTCCTATGCAAAGTCCAGCTCCAAGATGGAGTTCTGGAGTCACCTGGGCAAGTCACATGTCCCTGCATGACTCAGTCTTTACAGGCCGAAGCCATTGTCCACATGGTCTCTTGTATGTCTCCAGGAAGATTTCTTATGTGGATTGGAGCATTCCAAGATGAATTGTTCCCCAAGTGTTTCCTGATCAGGTACTTAACCTTGCGAATTCCTTCCTAAAGAAGCTGACCAAATGCCTCACAAAGCTTACTTAGAAATCAAGCAAGTATACATAACTTTGAACACACAAATGGTGCCTGCATACAACTAGGGTGAACATAACCAGTAGATCATAACCCTTACATCGATATGTTACATGGCATATGTAGCAAAACCCTATTCCAGTTGTATCATACATACGTTTATAAGCACCCCCCATAAAGCCTTATGGGGTACACTGTCACAGTAATATCACAGCCCCTGCCATATACCTGACCTGGAAGGTCAGTCTGCTGTGTTTCTTCATGGGGTGCCCCCCTTACATGGGATGTATGATGGAACAGGATGGTGATGTTACTAGACCCTCACCTTTAGTCAGAAGAGGGGAACGTGCTCAGGCTAGAAGAGAGTGAGTCCTATACTGATTTCTCCTCCCTTTCATCATCTCTCTGAATTAAAACTAATGAAATATTTGGAAACGAGAGGGGAAAGGCACTGTCCAAATGGTAGAGAAGTCCATCCCTTGGATCCTGAGGTGGTATCCCAGGGAGATGGAGAACTATCGGACTCAATAAAGTCATATACTTGAGAGGTTATTTCCCCAGGAGTGTTCTTGAGCAAGTGTTCCAAAGGTAATTGCTCTAGACCCAAAAGAGAGTTTCTTCTTTGAGTGCTTGCTCATGTCGATTCCATTCTAGGTGGAGCTTCCCGTCAAAAATTGCCATGGCGCAAGTCACCCTTGCCCAGATGGTCTCCCAGATGTCAGTCCTCACCGGGGCCGGATCGCTCCCAGTCACGGCATCGGTCTCCATCTCCCTGGTACTGCTTGTTGGACAGGCACCAATCCTCGCCTTGCAGGTCGCCGATCATGGTCACTTGGCAGACTCAGGCCTCGACAGCTCCGCTCTGGTCGCTGGAAGGGCAGTGGTTTGACTCGGACCGGGAGTTCAGCCCCTTGCCAAGGAGGGGTGGTTCGCTGCCGACCCGCGAAGCTGGCACGGCGCCTGCAGCGACAACGTGGCAACAGCAAAGTGGCCTGCTCAATGGCTATACAGGAACCTGTGGGGCATGCCCGTAATGCCGGGCCTGTATTCCCACCAGTCCTCCTTGGCTGCCTTGGACAAACTGCCTCCAGCACCGCTGTCACCTGAGTCGGAACATGGTACCGAATCTGACGTGGGGGCAGCGCATCAGACTCCAGCACCTAAGGCGCAATCCCCGGAGAAGGAAGGGGAACCCGCTTCTCCCCGGCGGTGCACTCATCATAGTCGTCTTCGGACAAAGAGGTGGCGGGTCTCTCCCAAACGGGCAGCCCTCCCCCCCGGAAAAATTCAAGGAGCCCCAGGCCCTCCTTAAGAGGGTGACTACCAACTTCAACTTGAAAATTGAGGATGTCGCGGAGGAGTCCAATGACCTCTTTAACATTATATCCTCCTCCATCCCGGCCCAGGTCACCCTGACCATCCACCCAGGGGTCCTTAAGATTGCCAAATCGCTGTGGCAGACCTCTCCCTCTTCAATTCTGCCTACTTCTAAGAAGGCAGAAAAGAAGTATTATGTCCCTGCAAAAGAGTTCGAATATCTGTATAAACACCCTCCAGCGGCGTTACTGGTTGTGTCCGCTGTTAATAAAAGGGACAGGCAGGGCCAAGTCACTGGCATGTTGAAAACAGAGACGCCGGGAGATTGGACTTATTTGGCAGAAAAATTTATTCGACTGCAAGCCTGCCATTTTTGGTGTCTAATCACCAGGCCCTGTTAGGCAGGTACAGTGTTAACCTGTGGGCCTACCTTAACAAATTCCAGGAGGTCCTCCTTCAGGACCAAGCCCAGGAGTTCGCCACTTTAGTGGACGAAAGCACAGCGGTGGCAAGGGGTCCCTTCAGATGGCCTGGGACACTCCACGGTGGCCATGAGGCGCAGCTCCTGGTTGCAGTCCTCCAGGTTATCCCAGGAAATGCAGGCCACTATACAGGACCTCCGGTTTGAGTGAACGGGGCTCTTCTCTGAGCTCACGGCCTCGAGACTCCATGGCCTTTAAAGACTCCTGTGTCACCCTCCTGCTCCTTGGGCCTCCATACTCCTCAGCAGGCCAGGAAGCCGTTTCGCCCTCTGCCACCACAGTCTAGGACCTGGGGGACTCCCCGGCTGGGCATCTACAGGAGAAAGGATAGAGACGACGAGTCTAAACAGCAACACCCGTCATCTTCCTGTTTGTCTGCTCAGCCTGGCCCTTCCAGAAACCAAGGAGGCCAGAAGCAATCATTTTGAGGATGCACTCGAGGACAATGCCCTACTCACCTCCCAGAATCCACCCTCTCACTCTTGCCTCAACTGCCTCCACCCCTTCCAGTCACCATGGTCTCAGCTGACCTCAGACCGTTGGGTGCTCAAAATAATATCCTGAGGTTACACCCTGCAGTTCGTGGCAGACCCTCCCTCTCACCCCCCTTCCCCATCCCTTTTCAGGGACCCTTCTCATGAGCTACTCCTCGTCCAAGAGGTTGAGAACTTCCTGCATCTGGGGGCGGTGAAGGAGATCCCTCGAGACATGAAAGGAAAGGGGTTCTTCTACTGCTACTTCCTGATCCCAAAAACCAAAAAGGGCCTCAGAACCATTTTGGACCTGCATCATCTCAACAAATCTCTCAAAGTTGAAGTTTCGCATGGTCTCCCTGGCCTCCATCATCCCCTCCCTGGATCTGGGAGATTAGTATGCCGCCCATGACTTGAAGGATATGTATTTCCATTTTCCCGGGGCACGGGCACGTCCATAGTTTTACTCTGGGCCAGCACCATTTCCAATTCACAGCATTGTCATTCAGTCTCTTGTCAGCTCCAATGGTGTTCACAAAGTGCATAGCACCAGTGGCTGCTTACCTAAGGCGCCGGGGTGTTCAAATTTACCTGTACCTCTACAATTGACTAATAAGGGTCAGACATGGGATCAGGTGCGGCAGCATCTCGGTGAGATTTGTTCCACGTGTCGCAATCTGGGGCTGTTAATAAACGAGAAAAAGTTGACCCTAAGTCCAGTGCAATGCATAGAGTTCATTGGACTGGTCCTCTCTTCGCCTCAGGCCTGAGCCTTCCTCCCCAAGTCTCGGTTCCAAGCCACAGCGGACCTCATCTCGTGCATACAAGCCCACTCTCTCACCACCGCTCACATGTGCCTGCGATTGTTGGGCCACATGGCGGCCTGCACTTATGTGGTCCGACACACGTGGCTCGGTCTCAGGCCCCTGCAAGCAGGGCTGGCATTGGTCTGTGTCCCCAACAGACACCACATGAGCGGGTTGTCAGGGTCCCGGACCACATACAGTCATCACTCACCTAATGGCAGAATCCTGCATTGAAGACCCTTGTCTCCAATGCCTCGGACCTGGGGTTGGGCGCCCACCTGGACGATCTCAGCACACAAGGCCACTGGTCAAGTCACGATTGCTCCCTACTCATCAATGTCAGGGAGCTTAGAGCGGTTCGCCTTGTGACGTTGCACTCCATATGATTTTATGAAAATATGCTAATGAGTGTGAATATATTGTAACTGGAAAATGCTTCATGCAAAAGGTCTCTTGTAAGGTGGTATTACAAATCTTACAATCTACTAATTGTGGTCATCCTATTTGTATAAATGTATCATTCTTGTATCTGAAACTAGAAATATGAAATATAACTCTGAGGTCCTATTGTAATTATACAAAGTGTGGGCCATTAATGGTGGTTTGGAATCTTGATGGCTCCCATCAACTAGGACAATTGGTTGTAAATGGATCTGTTTACTTACAAGCCTTCTTGTGAGTCAGGCCAGGAAGAATGAAGGCTTGGGGTCTCACAGGACATGTGACTATGTCACCTGGTACTGGAATCCATCTTAAACCTGGTGCTTTTCCATTTAGAAGGAGAGGTTGGGACCCAAAGAGACAAAAGATTCCCGCCTTGTGCCAAAGCTATATAAGGGGGTGGAACAGAATAAAGGAGGCTGCAGTCATGAGAAATCCCCTAGCTACCACCTGAGCTGGAACAAGGACTGTACCAGGGGAAAGAATTGGGCCCAGACTAGAAAGGTGTCTAGTCTGTGAAAGAAGCATCTCTGAGGGTGAGATTTACCTGTATTCAGTTTCCTACTGTATTAGGCTTAGACTTGCGTGTTTTGTTTTATTTTGCTTGGTAACTTACTTTGTTCTGTTTGTTATTACTTCCACCTAAATCCTACTTTTTATATTTAATAAAATCACTTTTGCTTATTAATTAACCCAGAGTAAGTAAGTAATACCTGGGGGAGCAAACAGCTGTGCATATCTCTCTATCAGTGTTATAGAGGGCGGACAATTTATGAGTTTACCCTGTATAAGCTTTATACAGAGTAAAACGGATTTATTTGGGGTTTGGATCCCAGTGGAAGTTGGGTGTCTGGGTGCTGGAGATAGGAGCACTTCTTAAGCGGTTTTCAGTTAAGTCTGCAGCTTTGGGGCGCGTGGTTCAGACCCTGGGTCTGTGCGGGAGCAGACGGGCTTGTCTGGCTCAACAAGGCAGGGTTCTGGAGGCCCAAACTGGCACAGAAAATGGGCTCAGAGTTAGTCTCAGCACATCAGGTGAGTCTCCCAAGGGGGTCTCTGTGATCGAACCCATCACATGCCTATCCTGCCAAGCCTTCCTATCTCACATAAAAAGCAGGGTGGTCCAGATCCTGATGGACAATACAGCAGCCATGATCTATATCAACAAGCAAGGCGGAGCCAGATTGTCTGCCCTTTGCCAAGAAGCTCACAGGCTCTGGGACTTCTGTGTACAACATGGTATCCATCTCATAGCTGCACACCTCCCCGGGGCCAGGAACGCTTTGGCAGATCACTTCAGCAGGACCTTTTTGTCCATCCGGAAGTGGTCAGCATCATCTTCCAGAGGTGGGGGACTCCCCAGGTGGACCTGTTCGCGTCCAGGCAGAACAGGAAATGCTCCGTTTTCTGCTTGATATGGGGAATCGATAGAGGCTCCCTGTCGGACACTTTTCTACTCCCATGGTTGGGGGATCTGTTGTACACCTTCCCCCTAGTGGTGTTAATTGATTAGGGCTTCTAGAGAATACCACAATACAAATAATGAATAATAATGATGATGGTAATAAAAGGGCCAGAAGTGAATAGAACTAACTTGAATTACACTGGCTGAGGGTCTGGCCCTGTTTTCAGTTTTTTAAAGCAATTACAGCAACAGCTGAGATTGTTTACAAAATTGATTTGGGGTTCCTTTAGCTCTGTGCCTCGTCATGTGTGCACTTCCTAAATAAGCTGCTCTTTGTGTTGCTGAGCTAGAAAGATTCATACAACAAACCCATAGAAACAAACATACAGGCTACAGAAGAGGTATCTAAACCTTGCAACACAGAGGGATATGGTGGCAATTTGCCAGGAGCCTGAAGTAATTTGCATTTGTGTACGTAAATGTTTTTATCTATTAAATACATGTAGCCATATATTCTTCTGTCTTTCTTGATAGACAAATATAAATAGCTGGTTTGAGATCACTAGCAATAAAACTGATAGTTGATCTGCATTGTTCTCATCCAGTAGTTACAGGGAGAGGCAATGCTCAAATTAGAAAACTTAGGAGTTGCTGTGTCCCTGGCTCTCAGCCACAATCATCCTGAAAAAATCTTTTCCTCCCTCTGCATGCTACTATTGTCCAAGTTAAAGTGGATTCTCCTTCTACCTTTCAACTCCCCTGTCCTGACCAAGAAATACAGTAAAATGGGGGGACATAAATAATTAAGGCAATTTTCTAAGCTGTGCCTTGCCTTGTTTTTCTCCTCCTACAATTCATTTAAATCTTTCTATTGCTTTTTCTTCCTCCTTGTCTCTTTCTCTTTCCCTCTCTGATCTTTCTATTTCCCAAACTCTGTCCTTCCATGGCGGTTCCTAGTCTGTCTCCACTTCCATTGCTTGGTTCTCTCCCACAAAGTCTGTGTTCTTCCATTCCTGTCTTGGTTGGCTTTCCTCACAATGTCTACTCCTCCCCTGGCGCCCCAAGGTCTCCCTCTGCATTTGGTTCTTGGACCATTTTTTGGATATTCCTATACCATGGCTTGTAGTTTTGGGTGAATGCAACAGTTAAGGAGACCTGAGAATGTGATCTGGTGACGCAATTTACCGGGGCAGAAAGGAAGATGGCTTTAGTGCATTGAGAGCCAACTATAAGGGGCAGTAGGACAAGATTAATGTGATAATACAATGTATTATTATTAGTAGTAGTTTCTGTGTATACAATAATACATAGAAACCGTTGGTCTTTCTGTCATTTTGTGAAATAATCCGGGGAAAAATGTAGTATTTAGAAGAGGGCTTGGACACAGAGGAGACTTCCTGCACATCTGATGAGAATGGCTCAGATGATATGGACTTGGGCCTTTCATCATTTGGTAGTGCCAAAATGCAGACCAAACTTAAAACCAACCCTGAGGTGGCTTTATTGGTCAATAGAGAGAACCATTCCATCTCCCGCACAGGACAGATCTGTCTGGAAATTGCTTCTACACATTAATAGTGACCCGTCTACTGTTGAAACTGTGGAGCTGTGTTTGAGTGATAGCAACAGCCCAAATGACAGAACAATTTGTCAGACTAACTACTTATTAAGAAATATGAGACTCATTCTTGAGCATTATTGGTAAATGAGCTAGAAAGTAGGTACCCTCTACTGTTCAATAAGTATCTCATTTTTCTTGTTTTGTATTTAGTACATGCCCACATAATGGATGGGTACCTGAGCCAGGTGACAGGACATAACTGTGCTCCTTCCAAGTGAAATATACACTTATCGAGTAAAGATCTATAGAAATAGCACTATGAACATAAATCGATAGTCCTGTGTCCAGAAGCAACTATGAATGGCCCCCTTTTGTATCACAATAATGAGGCTAATTACTACTGCTACTACTGAACAAAAATATCTTTGGTGTATAAATTGCATATTGTTACGTTTCTTACGTTGATGTAAAGCACTCTGAGATCCTCGGATGACAAGCAAAAGGCAAAATATTTTGATTAAAACAATATAATTATTTTTCAGTAAAATGTCAATAATTTTCAATAAGTCCTGGAACACTGGGGAAGTTCCAGAAGACTAGAAGAAAGCTAATGTTGTGCAAATATTTTAAAAGGGTTGACAGGATGACCCAGGTATTTATAGCCTGTCAGTCTGACATTGATTCCAGGCAAGATTATGGAGTGGCTGATACAGGATTCAATTAATAAAGCATTAAAGGAGGGTAATATAATGAATGCCAGTCAACATGGGTTTATGGAAAAAAGATCCTGGCAAACTAACTTAATATCTTTTTTAATGAGATGACAAGTTTGGTTGATAAAGGTAATAGTGTTGATGTAATAGACTTCTGTAAGCATTCTCTTGGTTCTGCATGTCATTTTGATTAAAAAACTAGAGGATATAAAATTAACATGGCACACATTAAGTGGATTGAATGATGGCTAACTGAGAGATCTCAAAATGTAATTGTAAATACAGAATCATCAAGTGAGTGTGTTTCTTGTGAGGTACTGCAGGGATCAGTTCTTGGCCTAAGCTATTTATTATTTTTATCAGTAACCTGGAAGAAAACATAAAATCATCACTGATAAAGTTTGCAGATGACACAAAAATTGGGGGAGTGGTAAATAATGAAGGGGACAGGTCTGTAAGACTGAGTGATGTGGATTGCGTGGTAAACTGTATGCAAGAAACAATACATGTTTTAATGCAGTTAAATGTCTAGGACCAAAGAATGTAGGCCATACTTACACAGTGGGGGACACTCTCTTAGGAAGCAGTGGCTCTAAAAAAAGATTTGGGGTTGTGCTTGATAATCAGCTGAACATGAGCTCCCAGTGCGACGCTGCAACTAAAAGGGCTAATGTGATCCTTGGATCCATAAACAGGGAAATCTCAAGTAAGAGTAGTGAGGTTATTTTACCTGTGTATTTAGCACTGGTGCAACCACTGCAGGAATACTGTGTCCAGTTCTGGTGTCCACAATTCAAGAAGGATGTTGATAAATTGGAGATGGTTCAGAGAAGAGCCACAAGAATGACTAGTGATAGACTCAAAGAGCTCAAGCTATTTAGCTTAACAAAGAGAAGTTTAAGGGATGACTTGATTACCGTCAGTAAGCACCTACATGGGGAACAAATATTTAATAATAGGCTTCTTCAGTTTAGCCGCGAAAGATATAACATGATCTAATGGTTGGACTTTGAAGCTACACAAATTCAGACTGGAAATATGGTATAAATTTTTGACTGTGAGGGTATTTAACCATTGGAACAGTTTACGAAGGGTTGTGGTGGTTCTCCATCACTGACAATTTTTTAATCAAGATTGGATGTTTTTCTAACAGATATGCTCTAGGAATTAATTTGGGGAAGTTCTATGTCTTGTACGGAGGTTAAACTAGATCAGCAGTTCTCAAACTGTGGATCGGGACCCCAAAGTGGGTCGTGACCCTGTTTTAATGGGGTCCCCAGGGCTGGTGTTAGACTTGCTGGGCCCCGGGGCCAAAGCCAAAGGCCGGGCCCCACCATCCGGGGCTTCAGGTTTCAGGCCCCCCAGCTGGGGCAGCAGGGCTCATGCGTCCTGGGGGTTTGTTGTCAGAAGGGGTTCGCGGTGCAATGAAGTTTGAGAACCCCTGAACTAGATGATCATAATTGTCCCTTTTGGCTTTGGAATCTATGACTAGATGTTGTGTGGCTAAATCCTACTGCAGTAAGCATGAATGTGGGCATTCCACAGTTGTTGTTTTTCCTATGGAAATTTTAAATCTGACTTATTTGAAGCTTTGGAGTCCAGTCCAGTTCAATTCTTAATTCAAACTTCCTGCATGAAACTTTAGCACTCTTATAGCACTTTGAGTGTATAAAGTGCTGCATTAACATTAACTCTTATAATGTACCTATGTGGGAGATAAATATATTCCTTAACTGGGAAACTGATAAGGTGGAATGTACTCAAGGCCACACAATGGTTGTTGATAGAGTCAGGATTGGAACTCAGGTGTTCCTTACCTACAGTCCTGGTCCTAGAACACACTGTACTGTTCCATTGGTCATACCTAAGCTTGTGAAATTTTCAGATATCACTGTGGTTAGAGTGTCAAGCATTTAGTCATGGCTTACTTCAGGGTGTTTTAGTTCCTACTGTACAGTTGTTAAGCAGTTAAACTGTCTGAAAACCTCTGATTAAACATTCTAATCACTATTATAAAGAGCATCAGGCATGCTTGTGGCAAGGTTTCCCAACTTGTGAAATCTCTTGTTAGCATGAAAGACAGAGAAGCTGTCATCCATGCACAAGTTATGGCAATTGCTTTTGTCTGGTATTGGAAGTGTCTCTAGACAGTCTGGGGAGGCTTTCCAGAATTCCAGGACTTTCCCTGCATTATTTAACAAGGGTCAGAGTTGAGTACACTGGCCCAAATTATGGCTGCCCTGCCAGTAAAGCTCTTGAATGTTTAATCTTTTGCTGCTTTGTAACACTAGCAGGCTAAAACAAAATCCTGCTCTACTCTGTGGGAATTTACTAGATTATATGCATGTAGCTGTTTCTCACACAGGGACAGATCCTCACTTAGTGTAAATTGTTGTTGCTCAATGGAGGTGTCCTGATTTATTCAAGGTGAGGATCTAGCTCCAAATAGTTGAAATTAAACTTTTTAAATTTTTTTGTGTGTAAAATGAATGAACTCTCTATATTAAAAGCTTGAGTGTCTCGATCACATTATTTTCTTATTTTTCCATTTTTGGGTCAAGCTGTAGTATTGGAATAGTCTAAGGACGCCTGATAGCAAAATGCTATATTTATTTTGATTTGTAGTATGCACCAGTTCTTGTGCTCTGCATAAATGTACAAGTTTGTAAAATAATAATTACAGTAAAGGTTGTCTTAATTTCCTTCTTCAGTATATTTAATTTTTGATAAATGTATTTAAGTTAATTTATTAGATTGTAAAAAGTACTTCTCATCAGTTTACTATACTTGAGAAGAGAGGTGAATCCATTTTACTTATCCATCTATTAAGTTGTATTTACCTTTCATCTCCATTCTCCAGATGTTTTCTAAATTTCTCACTGAATGGCCTACCTCTGCTTGTTTACTTTTCTGTGAAATGTTCTAGATAAAATTTGTTCTCACTTTATAGAATAATACAAAAACAAAAAATCATAATATGTATTTAGAGTTTAAGCTCTCAGGCTGGGACATGTTATTTAACTCAGCTAACCTGTTGTACAGCAGTATAGTACAGTACCATGTATACAAACTGTTATCTATGTACTCAACTTGTGTATTTATTGACAATTTTTTCAATTCAAAAGAATACTGTCTTGATATTTACTTGATTTTGGTGCAAAAACGGAAGAGCTATTGTGCTTTTCTGGAATAAGGTTGAGAAATATTTTGTGTTCTTAAATTGAGACTGGGATTTCAAAGGGATTTAGGCACCCAGCTCCCACTGGCTTTCCATGAGAATTAGGCACTTGATTTCCTGGGCCCCATTAGAAAATACCAGGCTGATAGTTAGAGAAGCTCTTGAATCTCCTCCTCATTTCTTTTCTGGCCACATACTTGATTATCTACTGTAGCAGTTTCTGACTTTGGCTTATCTGTCAATATTTTTAATGCTTTGTTGGTGTGGAAAATATCCAATTTTGCCTTGACTCCATTTCCCAAACTCATCTTTGTCATATTTCAGTTTGAGTATAACTGCCTTTTCAGAACATTGACCCCTATTTTCATTATTGACAAAAGACTGTCCTTCATGGGCAGATTTCTGAAATGAGCTCTGCATGTTTTGCACTTTATTTGTGTGACCTTCAGAAAAAAGTATGCTTGCCAAAATGTCAGGCTTTACTTACGCAGAAATTGCCCTTAGTGTAAGGAGGGGGTTAAATATTTCCCTTTGTACATCTAAGTACTCTTGGAAGTAGCACTGCTCTTTGTAACCCTGAATATGAGCAACTGTACTCTGCAGTATTTGGTACAGTATATAAACAGCCGTACATAAAAGCAGGCTTCTGTTAAATGTAAAAAACAAACTTCATCAGCTTTAGCACCCTTGTGGTCAGTACCTCAATAGCAAAGCTAAGTGGGACATTAGCATACTATTTAATTTGTCTTGCCTTTCCTGTTTGTAGGCCCCACATCATCTTCACCCCTGTTGCACCTCAGCAAACACTATGCTACTGATGGCTCATCAACCAAAGATTTTGCTGGGCTAGAGACCCCCATAAGGGTCAGATTTTTATAGTATTGCACAGTTTCAAAAGTTGTTTTTCAATCATTTAAACCCTTTGGGATATAAAATAATGAACTTTGCAAAACTGCCCTATATTGTACACACTGTTACTTACGTAACCCCTGTAGTCCTGCTCCCACTCCTGTGGGACTCTGTGGCAGATACCTGTGGACTTTTCTTGGACTCTGACTATTCCTTGCCTGGAGTTAGTCTAAACTATAATTTATGAAAGGACAAACCTGGGGTACAATTTTTCTGTTAGAAAAATCTACCTGAGTAGATGCCTCTTGCTTAGGAAATGTTTCTGCTATGGTAGAGATTAATGTTGACCCTCAAGGACAAGTTAGATGGAAAAATCAAGGGTTCATGAATGAATTAACCTTTTACTAAATCCTGTTTGCTCAGGCACAAAAGAAGAGGAAAGCTTCTGACTGTTTCCCTAACGTAGGTGGGGAGTGACTGTCAAGATTTGCGGAAGAGTTAGAAATATTTAACAAGTAAAAGGTGTTGTGGTTTTTTTTTTTAATCTGCAAATCTGCCCTTTTTCCTCCCCAGCATTTTCCCTATGTAGAGCATATAGTGGCTCAGTTTTGGTAAGATACATGACTGGTACAGATTCATGTAAAATCATATAACTAAAAATTCAGAACTGGAATTACGGTTTAAAAATTAGTAACTTATTTTCTTGCACTCCTAATAAATGTAGCTATGTCGGATCCATTGATTAGCCCTTTGTATAAAGTATGAGATATGGTTACCCTTTACAGGCATGAACAAAAAGTTTTATAACAAAATGTGCATTTTTGTGTGTTTTAGGGCATAATTCAGAAGATAGTGGACAGTCACAAAGTAAAGAATGTGGCCTGTTATGGATTACGGCTCAGTCACCTGCAATCTGAGGAGGTCCACTGGCTACATCTGGACATGGGTGTATCCAATGTGAGGGAGAGGTTTGAATTAGCCCACCCTCCAGAGGAATGGAAGTAAGATTATAAACCTGTTCAGTTTCAAAATCAAATCATCATGTTCTGTTTGCCATAAACTTTGTATAATCTTTTATTTTATAAAGAAAATCCTCTTGCAGAACTCCTGAGAATAGGGCTAGTAGAAAGGGAGACAGCTGCCTATAGTTACCCAGCAAAAAGCCAGAAGAAATGAGAAGGTGCCCTGGTATTCCAGAGGAAAGGCTCATTGGCTAGAAGGGAATTCTGCCAACTGTGAAGAGCTGATAAGTCTAATTTGAGCCTGCAAACCTTAGAGTGGGATAAGAGTAGGATGAGACTTGCTAAATATGTAGTAGGCCCAGTGAATCATAACATTTAATTGTATCCCTGTTTTAAGCATAAAAATGCTGTGATGCATTTAAAAAATACTTCTAAAAGGGCATTTTATATTCTCTTTAAAAGAAATTAGGGAAGTGTTGTTAAGCTTCATATAATGCAGCTATCATTTAACCAAGACAAATGTTAATTACTCCTGTTTAGAAATGTACAAATTTAGAATGGGTTAAGATTCTCCAGGTGAGATTTAATTGCCAAATCTGTTCTTAATATACAAACCAGAGAAGAATGCAGCTCAGTCTGTCTTAAATGGCTTGCTTCTGCAGTGCTAATAGAAGTAAAAAGCAGTAGGAAAACTCTTTGTCAGAAAAGTGAAGAGATATATATCTGAATAAATACATGGAGCAGATCTACAGAATAAGAAATGTTCATAATCAGTTAATTCAGGTAAATCCTACCACTTGTGTTATGCAGGAGGTCAAACTCAGATGATCACAGTGATCCCTTCTGGCCATATAATCTCTGAATATAATCAGTTTTCTGACCATAACACACTTTACACAGGATTACTAGTCATTTAAAAACCCACAAATATGTTCTTCTGAAGAACTGCAGTAGAGTTAACAGTCTGCACGTAATTTCTTGAAACTTAAATTGCTAGATAATTTACTAGTAAATGCTTACCACATCTAGCAAATCTGATCCTGTGAGTTTATTATTTCCCTTTTAGGGGGTAGCCTGGATTAGCCTGTCACACTAAATGAGAAAGTTTAAAACATTGGTGTCAGAAATATTGCACATTTTCTTCTGCGTACATGACATTTCAGGGCTTCCTGTATGCTTTAATGATGCAGATTGATTATTTTTTTCAAGCAAATTATCATAAATAATACTTTGAAGTGTCTTTGGGGGGGGGGGAATATTCTGTTCACATAATATGACCAGAACCAAATATGAGATATGAATAATTTATGCAATGGATATTTCTTACCTATTGTAAAAGTGCCAGTTTCATTTATATTATGTGATGCAACCCATATGTTACATATTACAAAACAAAGTTAATCAGTTTTAAAAGGAAAGTTAGATAATTGTTTTGAAGTTTGGATAAAGGGATTGTATAAAAACCTCAGACAAGTGTCATAAGATATAAATTATTCAGTACATCTCCAGAGTGCCATTTTATGCTTTATCGAATGCAAGCAGCCTGACGTACCTTTTAAACCCATAGAGATTTGCTTTGAATAATCAAAATGTTGCTGTCATATTTGTAATACTATAAAACAGAGCATTTAGGATCAGATGACAGTACTTGTTAAAATATTTAGATTAGCAGAGTAAGAGAGAAGTCCTGGAATGGTGCTTGAATTAATATCTTCCTATAACATCATAATCCAGTAACTGCTGCTCATATGGGAATTTTTTAATGATTTTAATTTAAGACTGTGTATTCAATATACACGGGAAATGTATTCTCTAATATTCTTTTAGATCAGTCCAGATGCTTAGATTATACTTCCCGACAGCAGGAGGAGATAGAAAATGATAAAAATTCTTGGAACAAATTCTGTCCCTAATGTAAGTGGTTTTTGTGATGCTATTGGATACTATTTCCAGTCCCGAGGAGGAAACATAGCAGAGCAGAGGAACAGTAAGGGAGGTGACTCTGTATTCACACCACACTGCAGTAGACTCCTATGGCTGTGGCTAAGGCTCAGGATAAGTAATACATTCAGACCTACACGGTCAGCCACTGTTTGTTAAGCCAGACATCTCTTCTCTCTTCCAATGGCATTCAGTTCAGCTGTAAGAGCACATGTAGCCCAGTTTCACAGCAGTGCCAATCGGTAACCATCCTAATGAAAATTAGCAGAATGCAATTCTGTAGCGAGTGAAGGAGCAGGAAGTAGCTGTTTGTTAGGAGTCCATTGCCCAAGCCTTAAACTTGCTTTACGATACCACTGTGGCCTTGTCTTCACTATTGAAAAATGTATGTTTTTTACTCTTGGGCAACTCACACACATGAACTATCCCAAGATAAAAACACAGTGAAGACAGGACACTTCAGTTGTACTGTGAGATAAACTAGGTGAGGTCATCCCAAGGCAGCGAGATAGTGCTGATCTTGCCTAGTTTACCTGATGGTAAAACAAAAGTGCCATGTCTTCACCATGGGATAGGTCATACACATGAGTTATAGAATCATAGAATATCAGTGTTGGACGGGACCTCAGGAGGTCATCTAGTCCAACCCCCCCTGCTCAAAGCAGGACCAATCCCCAGACAGATTTTTGCCCCAGATCCCTAAATGGCCCCCTCAAGGATTGAACTCACAGCCCTGGGTTTAGCAGGCCAATGCTCAAACCACTGAGCTAAGAGTGACTATTATCTGAATGTAAAAAACACACACCTTTTTTAGCAGTGTAGACAAGGTCTTCGACTGTTACAAACCCCCAGAAGGTTCAAAAGGATGATGTCAGTGAACACTGGAGACTTTATCAGTGAAACTGAATACTTATTTGTTCACTGATAACATTCATTCTATTCAGGAAACTAATATTGAGGAACACAGCTGTATTGTATACTACAATGACCATTGGCTCTCTCTCATTTCCTCGATATGCAAGATCTAGCATTGCAAACAGAGGTGTTTTATACCAAATTTATGTACAGGTTATACTTCTAATTACACCTCTACCTCGATATAACGCTGTCCTCGGGAGCCAAAAAATCTTTATAGGTGAAACCGCATTATAGGTGAAACCGCATTATAGGTGAAACCGCATTATATCGAACTTGCTTTGATCCACCGGTGTGTGCAGCCTCGCCCCCCTCCCCCCCGGGAGCACTGCTTTACCGCGTTATATCCGAATTCGTGTTATATCGGGTCACATTATATCGGGGTAGAGTTTATTGTAAAACACTTAATCTTCCAAATTAAATTGAGATTTGTTAATCCAGTAACAAGCCAATTACCATTAGATGCATCCCATTGTTATGTAAATTGTTTTTTTAACATTGGTGATGAATCTGCTTTGTTAAAAATTCTTTGTAGAAATAACTGATTAGTGCAGTTAAGGAAAAATACAATTTAAAAGATCAAGATTTCAGAAACTTAGCAACTTGTCCAGAAGGCAAAAGCTATTTTGTACTGGTGCCTATATTTAGTACATTAGGTTCTCTTAATATGATAATAAAGAGGCTTTTATAGTCTGCTACATGAAGTCCGATTCAATTTGACACAACTTGTGAGGAAAGGAATGATAATCACAGTAACAAGCAAATTCAGACTTACAGGGGAATCACTTGCCTCTAAGAACATGAGCCAGGAAAATGTTTGCAGTGACCTTTTAGTTTGTGCTGCAAATTCAGAGACTGATTTACTACTATTTTGTTCTGTGTAGCACAAGAGAGCTGTACCTAGATCGGAGGGAGAGATTTAACTGAAATGTTTAGCGCTGAAATGTGTGTGGAAAGGAGAGAATGGAGCTTTGCAGAGCATAAAGCAAGTCCTTCTGGTTGAAATAGATCAACAATAATTTGCAGTAGTTACTTGAGCCAGGATAATATTTAATATAGTCATAGGCAAAACTTGCTGTGCATAAAAAAAGCAGAGACATGTCTGAAGTTTAAACTTAGCTTTCTGGCCATATCATCATCTTGAACAGTTTTCTTTCTTCTTTCTCATTTCTAAAGGTATTAATAATCAATTTCTGTTTTATACAGTTACGCTCACGTTATAAACAGCTCTGCAGAAGCATGTTGCAGAAATGAAATCTAGGGATGTTCTCTAATTCAGTCTATAGCTAATTCTAATAGAATGATAGAAATATAGGTCTGGAAGGGACCTTAAGAAGTCCTCACATCCAGACCCCTTTGCTCAGACAGGACCAAGCAAACATAGACCCTTCCTGACAGGCATCTGTTCAACCTGTTCTTAAAAACCTCCAATGACTCCACAGCCTCCCTTGGAAGCCTATTCCAGAACTTAACTACCTTTATAGTTCGAAAGTTTTTCTTGATATCTAACCTAAATCTCCTTTGCTGCAGATTAAGCCCATTATTTCTTGTCCTTCCTCCTCTGGTCAGGGAGAGCAACTGATCACTGTCCTCTTTGTAACAGCTCTTAACATATTTGAAGATTATCAGTCCCTCTTCAGTGTTCTTTTATCAAGACTAAACATGCCCAGTTTTTTAACCTTTCCTCATAGGCCGGGTTTCTAAACCTTTTTTCATTTTTGTTGCTCTCCTCTGGACTCTCTCTAACTTGTTCACACCCTTCCTAAATTGTGGTGCCCAGAAATTGGACACAGTACTCCAGCTAAGACGTCACCAGTTCCAAGTAGAGCGGGACAACTATTTCCTGTGTCTTACATATGACACCCATTAATACACCCAAGCCTTTTTCACAATTGTATCATGTTGTTGACTCATATTCAGTTTGTGATCCATTATATACACCAGAGAATGGTATTAGCGTTTTTCACAATTGTATCATGTTGTTGACTCATATTCAGTCTGTGATCCACTATACCCCTCCGAGCCTTTTCAGCAATGCCATCACCTTGCCAGTTATTCCCCATTTTCTAGTTGTGCATTTTATTTTTCCTTCCTACATAAAGTATTTTGCAATTGTCTTTATTAAATTTCATTGTGTTGAATTCGGACAAGTTCTCCAATTTGTCAACGTTGTTTTGAATTCTCATCCTGTCCTCCAAAGTGCTTGCAATACTTCCCAGCTTGGTGTCATCTGCAGATTTTATAAGCATGCTCTCCATTCCATTATCCAAGTCATTAAAGAAAATATTGAATAGTACCGAACCCAGGATTGACCCTTGCAGGACCCCACTAGATATGTCTTCCCACTTAGCGAACTATTGATAACTCCTGTTTGAGTATATTCTTCCAACCAGTTTTGCACCCACCTTATAGTAATATCATCTTGCATTTCTCTAGCTTGCTTATGGGAAAGTCATGTGGGACTCTGTCAAAAGTCTTTCTAAAATCAAGATATATCACATCTACTGATTCCCCCCATCCACTAGGCCAATAAACCTGTCAGAGAAGGCAATTAGGTTGGTTTGGCCTGATTTCTTCTTGACAAATCCATGCTAGCTATTTCTTATATCCCTGTTATTCTCTAGGTGCTTACAGACTAATTGTTGAATAATTTGGACACAAATCTGACATCAGGAATCATAATACTCAAAAACCAGTGCTTCTTATCAAACTGTCTGTACTGAGCCATCTTGATTATTACTTCAAAAGTTTTTTTTCTCTTACTTAATTGGCCTCTCAGAGTTGGTAAGACAACTCCCACCTGTCCATGCTCTCTGTATGTGTGTGTATATATATCTCCTCAATATATGTTACACTCTATATGCATCTGAAGAAGTGGGTTGTAGCCCACGAAAGCTTATGCTCTAATAAATTTGTTAGTCTCTAAGGTGCCACAAGTACTCCTGTTCTTTTTGCGGATACAGACTAACACGGCTGCTACTCTGAAACCTGTCAAATCATTAAAGAATTCCTGATGGAATATATTGGCCTCTAATCATTCTTCCCATCTTTTCTTCACACGGGGACAGTTTGCAGTTGTGCTTTTAATATTGTCGTCTTGAGAAACTGCCAACTCTCCTGAACTCCTTTTTCCTTTAGATTTTCTTCCCATGGGACCTTACCTACCAGTTCTCTGAGTTTAAAGTTTCGAAATCCATTGTCCTTTTTCTGCTGCTCTCATGCCTTCTTTTGTTAGAATCATGAAATCTATCATGAAGCATGATCACTTTCGTCCAAATTGCCTTCCACCTTCAGATTTGCTACTGACTCCACCCTGATGTTCAGAATTAAATCTAAAATGACTGTCCCCCCTCCACTTTCTGAAATAAAAAGTTGTCACCAGTACATTTTAATAACTTATTGGAAATTTTGTGTTTTGCCATACTACTCTTCAAACAGTCTGGGTAGTTAAAGTTGCCCGTTACTACTAGGTATTGTGTTTTGGATATTTCTTATTCCAAAAAAATAAAAATTCCTTGCACAGTATTTTAAAATTCTGCATATTTTATTTGTCAAAATAACACTGTATAATCATACCAGTTTCAATTATTTTGGTAATTTATTGCAAAATACCTGTCAGGAAGTATATCTGTAACAATACAGACACACACAAAAATTCTCCCAGGAGTAGAGTTAAAGAAACCCCTACAACAACCCAGTTTCCGTTTCTCTGCCCCATCCCCTGCCAGAGAGGGGGGAAGACACTCAGACCTCTTCTCTCCAGAGCCCAGCCATGGGGGCCCCCCCATAGCCCAGGGATCCAGAGGGAGAAACGGCTTGATACTGGATCCTGGGCTTGTGTGGAGTTTTCTGCACACCGCCTCCTTCCTTCAAGGCGTGCCGGGAACTGCAGCTCCCCAAACCCTCCAGCTCTGTCCCTCTGCGAGCTGGGCTCTGCTGGGTCCAGTGGCAGCCAGCAGGTCTACAGCCCGTTTCTGTGAGGGAAAAGGAAATTCTGTGCACAACATTAATTTCATAGAATCATAGAATATCAGGGTTGGAAGGGACCTCAGGAGATCATCTAGTCCAACCCCCTGCTCAAAACAGGACCAATCGCCAGACAGATTTTTGCCCCAGATCCCTAAGTGGCCCCCTCAAGGATTGAACTCACAAAACTTTGGGTTTAGCAGGTCAATGCTCAAACCACTGAGCTATCAGCAGGCCTTCTTCCCAGAATGGCATCCTACGGTTGAGGAAGCTGAAGCCCTCCTTTTGGCACCATCTTTACAGCCATGCATTCATCTTCAAGATGCACATGTCCCTACCTGGGCCCTTACCCTCAACTGGGATGATGAACAAGAATACAAACTATGCCCCTGATTTCTTGACCTCACTCCCAGAGCCCTGTAGTCACTGCTGATCTGCTCAGGGTCATACCTGATAATATGATTAGTGCCCACATGTATGAACATTATGGGGTAGTGGTCAGAGAGCTGGACGAGCCTCAGCAGCCTTTCTGTAAGTTCTCCGATGTGCAACATCTCCAGGCAGGAAGCATACCTCCCCGGGACATCAGGTCAGGTCAGGAGATTGTTTCCTCCACCCTCCTGAGGGGAGTACTAAAACACTAGCACCTTATGCCCCCCTTTGGGTGTGATGGCCATGAGCCTCCCAGCTTTGGAGGCAAGGGGCTCCTCCTCCTCAGCCACTGGGATCTGTTCGTCACCTCCTGTTGCCAGTATAGCATACCAGTTCTTCACCTTGATGATTGGAAGACCTGGGTAGGGAGTGGAACACTGTCTACTGCCCAAGATGGCCAGCAGCCAGTCTCCTCCCCCTAGAGCAGCTGGTTCACCTTCCTCCTCTGGTGCTTCTGTGGTCACCTAATATCCTCCTTCCCAGATGTTTCCACGTGTGTCCTATCAATGAAGTCCTCACACTCCTGGATGCTACACAGTTGAGCCACTTCCTCCTGCAGCTTTCTAACCTGTTTCCTGTGGGATTCCACCAACTAACAGCTCTTACACCCAGGTTATTCCCCCTGCCTGGCTTTCATCAGCGGGAACATACGGGCTGCATTCCCAGCAAGTCAAGACCAGGGCCTGGTGGAAGTCTCCAGGGTCAGGATGGCTGGCTGGCAGTGGGGGGGCACAAGTGCAAGCAGAGGAGAGCTATCAATGGAGTTGGCGACATGCTGCTTTCTCCCATTGATGGTTCTTCCTTGTAGAGTTCTTGCAAATTAAGGAAAGTGGGACACACACACACACACACACACACACACACACACAACCCTGCTTCCCTGTCTTCCTTCGCTGACAAACTCAGCTCGCTGACTCCCTTAGCCTCCCATCTGCCTTCGTCTCACCAGCCATGTGTCCTAAAACACTTTGGAGTGACAGAATATGTATACATGTAAGATGAATGGTTAACCAGCCAATATATTTTAAGTTAATTGTCTAGTGAGTGACTCTGTCATATGTTATTCTTAGAGGTGGTTTAGAATGAATCTCACAATATTCAGTAAATGTTTACTCTTATGTTGAGATGTGGAAAGAACAGGCATTTTTTTTATTGGAGGACTATTCACATTAAATTTATGGCATTAAAGAAGATATGTGATGGCTTCCTAAGGTTACAAAAGTACAATAAAGAATAGATTAAATTGTATGATTTACAGAGGGATATGAAGTGTGTAACCCACTTGAATTTTCAGTTCCCATTCAAAGAAGGGAAGGAGAAACCGGCTTTGGTTGTAAATGGGTGGGGTTTCTGTGCTACCATAGCGGGTTTTTGAGTTAAATGGGGATTGAAATTGAAACACTTTTCTTGTCTAAAAGAAAATAAATAATCTGTTCTGTTTTTTTCCTGAGTGTGTGGGATTACTCAACCAGGCAAAAAGGCAGCCATTAATCCCATTATAACTGACATCCCAAGATTAATCATGAGAATTTCTAAAGTTCTGGGGATCTCATTAGCAGAAAGATATTTGAAGGGAGTTGAGAGAACAGCAATAAAAATTATTATGGGGTTGTAGAGAATGATTTATTAGGAAAGATTAAAAGAACTAAATATCTGTATCTTGCTTAGCAAATGTTCAGGGGTGACATAGCAGTTTACAAATATTTGAAAGATAGGAACAGCAGGGAAGGAGAGGTGTTCATACATGTCTTTGAACTATTGTATGTAAATTAAGAGAAGGAACATGTAAAATGTAGATCACCACAGACTTCTGGACCATAAATAATTATTATAGTACAGAATAGTCTACCATGGGAAATGATGGAAGTGCCATTGACACTAGTAAGTTGGGCATGGTTAGGGAACAATTCTTCATTGAAAGGGACAGAGACTGTCGCCCAACAGGCCTTTCTCATCTCCTATTTGTACCTTATGCTTCTGTAATTCAATACTATCTTGACTAATTCATCTTTTGTTGTATGATTGAGATGGGTTCATTAAGTCTGTATCAAAATACAGATATACGTAGAGTTCAGTAGCTCAAGTTATCTTGGTTTTTTTGTTTGTTTGAAATCTGTCCTTCTGATTCTGTTTTAGCCACAGTATATTACATGTTGAAATAAAAGGCAAAGTAAAATGGAAACTAAATATCATACTAGTCTACCTGAAGCTTTTAGGCTTTGCATTAGAGTTACTTTTAAAATTAAATTGTATGTTAAATAATGAGTGTTTTAATTTTCTCTGATGCAGTTGGTGACATACATGATGAAAAACCTATAGTACATGCTCCTTTGCCTTTATATTATGCTTCTTGGTATATTTTATAGTTAGATTTAACCTCAATCTCCTCCTTAAGGTTGTATTTAGTCACTAGGATGCTGAAATCACATGACAAGGATAACAATTCCCTTCTAGTACAAAAGAGGGGGCAATAAAGGTAATAAAAGATTGCGGAAAAAGCAGTTTTTAGAGAAACGAAAACTTCTAAAAAATTTAAAATCTAGAAAACTAGTATTTGGATGAAGACTGAATATATATCAAGATATATAATAGAAGGGAAAAATAAGACAAAGAAAGAGAAAAGAGGGAAAATAGTTGTTTTTTAAACAGGAAATTTGCTTTGTTCTACTTTTGACTCAATAGTGTGGCGTAGTGGTGATTTGGCTTTTTCCAATGGAGAAATAAACTTCCTTCAGTTTTCCTAATTTTGGACAAGGTATGGATGACACTACCTTGCCTCTCCAGACATGAGCCCACACATGCTACGGGGTGGCCTAATGTTTTGATTGGAAAAAAAAAAAGGACAATTTTTGTTTATATCTTGCTTTGCGTCATGCAGCTGTTTTTTTATATCTCTGAGGATTCATTGATTTTTTTTTTTTAAAGTTTGTTTCGTTTTATGCCAAAGACTGAGCATGCACTTTGTGTTTTTGAAGAGACCCTCAAAATATCATGAAAAAATAACTGAGTATTGTAAATCCATAGTTTTATATGCATAATAAAACGTTTATATATATTATTCACCATAGACTGAGTATTCAACAGTAGAAATAGGCAACACAGCAAATCAAAATTCTATAACTGTTTGCCATTTTTGTGAGGTTGGGATTCATTACATGTTCAAACAAGTTAATGTGATTTTAGTCAATAACTTTCTTTGTCAGGTTATGTGTGCCTTAACTTGTAATCCTTAACAAAGTTGGGAGGCATTGCCAACTCGGAGAAGGATCGGGATATTCTGCAGGGAGACTTGGATGACCTTGTAAATTGGAGTAATAGTAATAGGATGAGATTTAATAGTGAGAAGTGTAAGGTGATGCATTTAGGGATGACTAATAAGAATTTCAGTTATAAGCTAGGGACGCATAGGTTAGAAGTGACTGAGGAGGAGAAGGACCTCGGAGTCCTGGTTGATCGCAGGATGACTATGAGTCGGCAATGCGACGTGGCTGTGAAAAAAGCTAATGCGATCTTGGGATGCATAAGGCGAGGTATTTCTAGTAGGGACAGGGAGGTGCTGCTTCCGTTATACAAAGCGCTGGTGAGACCTCACTTGGAGTACTGTGTGCAGTTCTGGTCTCCTATGTTTAAAAGGGATGAACTGAAACTGGAACGGGTACAGAGAAGGGCAACTAGGATGATCCGAGGAATGGAAAACCTTTCCTATGAAAGGAGACTCTAGGAGCTTGGTTTGTTTAGCCTAACCAAAAGAAGGCTGAGGGGGGATATGATTGCTCTCTTTAAATATATCAAAGGGATAAATACCAGGGAGGGAGAGGAATTATTTCAGCTCAGTGCTAATGTGGACACGAGAACGAATGGATATAAACTGGCAGTGGGGAAATTTAGGCTTGAAATTAGACGAAGGTTTCTAACCGTCAGAGGGGTGAAATTTTGGAACAGCCTCCCGAGGGAAACGGTGGGGGCGAAAGACCTCTCTGGCTTCAAGATTAGGCTAGATAAGTTTATGGAGGGAATGGTTTGATGGGATTACGTGATTCTAATCGATTAGGCAATAACGGCCATCAATGGTAAAATGAGGGTCTGGCTAGAGATTCTTGCCTGTATGCTCGGGGTTCTGCTGATCGCCATATTTGGGGTCGGGAAGGAATTTTCCTCCAGGGTAGATTGGCAGTGGCCCTGGAGGTTTTTCGCCTTCCTCTGCAGCATAGGGCAGGGGTCGCAAGCTGGAAGATTCTCTGCGACTTGAAGTCTTTAGATCACGATCTCAGGACTTCAACAGCAGAGTTAAGGGAAAGTGGGGGGGTCAGTTTTTGTGGCCTGCATCATGCGGGGGGTCAGACTAGATGACCATATTGGTCCCTTCTGACCTTAAAGTCTATGAGTCTATTTTCTGTAAGTTGCTAAGCAGCCTTTCCTATCCTGCTGAAACCAGCAATATGAAATTTCACAACAAAAGCGTGTTACTATGCAAAAACCATTAAATATATTGTTTCAAAATGTTTCTAATTACAAAGATTATATAGCTGGCCATCTTGCTAAAATGCTGTGCTGTTTGTGATGTGCTGGGTTTATGCTGAATGAGGCTATTACTTAGATTCTAAGATCTTAGGGGTAGGGACCACCTGATAGGATTCTTTAGGTGCCACTGCAGTACCAATAACACTGCTCTACAGCCAAAATGCTTCTGAAATAAATGTAGTCAAACTTTACTAATTCTGGGTCACTGAGAACGAAAATGATGCTTAAAATTGTTGATTGGCTCTAGTTTTCAAGATATGCTATTGGGTCAGTATATACGACCCTTGACTTGGGAATGGCGGAGGATAAGTGAGTTATAAAGGGAAGGGATCTCAATTTAAACCAGAAATGACTAAAATACATCTTTGACTGGATCTATGAATAAATCTATGACTGGGTTTGGACAGTACTTGCTTTTTAGGCAAAACAATGAGTGATGCAATCTGAAGCTGGTATTGCGTCATACATTATATGAATTGCATCACGTTATTCCTAGAAGTCATGGATGATGCAATCATAACGAAGCTTACATCACTCTGCTGAACAAATTGCCCTATATCAGCTCTAGAAATCATACAGTGTCGTGCTCTCTTATTTGTCAGTGTTTGATTTTGCAAAGGGACACATTTCTGTTTAGCCAAAGTGAGCAGAGATGCCTCGTACTTGTGTGAACAGTGCAGATAACTTCTGCTAAGTTTGTGGTGAAGTGACTTTTGCATCACAAAAGCGCAGTATAACCACTATGGTTAAGAAAGCCTATCACCTTTATTTTGGCTGCAAAATTGGAGATCAGGACAAGAGGTGGACCCCACACATATGCTGCAACACTTGTGCAACAAATCTTCGCCAGTGGTTGAACAGGAAAAGGAAATCTATGCCTTTTGCAGTGCCAATGATTTGGAGAGAGCCAACAGATCATACCAGCAATTGTTACTTCTGCATGGTGCCTCCAGTTGGGAAAGGTGTGTCAAAGAAGAAAAAGTGGACTGTGCATTATCCAAACATTCCATCAGCTATACGCCCAGTACCCCACGGAGAAGGACTGCCGGTTCCTGATGCACCAGAATCATTCTCACTTGAGTCAGACGAGGAAGAGGATGAAACTTCTGGTCCTGAACCATCAATGTCACAGGACCCACATTTTCTCCCATCCTCCTCCTCTGAACCACACCTCATAACACAAGGTGAACTGAATGACCTTGTCAGGGATTTGGAACTACCCAAGAGTAAGGCAGAGCTGTTGGGCTCCAGACTACAGCAGTGAAATCTCCTGGCAGGTGATGTTAGGATTTCCATGTTCCGTGACCGTCAAAAGGATCTTGTCCCATTCTTCTTCATGGAAGGTGATCTTGTAGCCTGCAACAACATCGATGGTGTGATGGCAGCCCTCAACGTCGTTCACGATCCAGATGAGTGTAGACTGTTCATTGATTCATCCAAGACGAGTCTTAAAGCTGTTTTACTGCATAATGGCAATGTTTTGCCATCAATTCCAGTTGGTCATGCAGTCCATATGAAGGAAACCTATAACAACATGAAACAACTTTTGAGGTGCATAAACTATGACCAACATCAGTGGCAGCTTTGTGGCGATTTGAAGGTTGTTGCTCTCTTGCTTGGTCTGCAGACTGGATACACAAAGTACTGCTGTTTTCTCTGCGAATGGGATAGTCGTGCAAGAGATTCCCACTCCATCAAGACAGATTGGCCACTCCGACAGTCATTGGAGCCTGGGAGGAAAAGTGTTCAGCATCCACCACTTGTTGAATCAAGGAAGATTTTGTTACCACCCTTACACATCAAGCTGGGTCTGATGAAGAACTTTGTCAAGGCCATTGACAAAACACAAGCAGCTTTCAAGTACCTCCGTGGAAAATTTCCAAGGTTAAGTGAAGCTAAGATAAAGGAAGGTGTCTTTGTTGGTCCTCAGATTCGTGAACTTCTTCGAGATGATGCATTTGACCATGCACTGCGTGGCAAGGAAAAGACGGCATGGAAAGCCTTCCAGTTAGTGGCAATAAATTTTCTCGGAAACAACAAGGCAGACAACTACAGGTTGTTGGTGGAAAACCTCCTCAAGGCATACAAAAGCCTTGGTTGCAACATGTCACTAAAGATACATTTTTTGCACTCTCATCTACATTTTTTTCCACCGAACTGCGGAGCAGTGAGCGACGAGCATGGCGAGCGATTTCACCAGGACATTGCAACAATGGAGAAACGCTATCAGGGCAAATGGAGCCCATCAATGCTTGCAGACTATTGCTGGACAGTGACAAGAGATGCTCCATTTAATGAATACAAGAGACAAGCCAAGAAGCGCCGAGTAGACACTGAATAGGACTAAACTATGTACAGAATAGTTTTTTGCCTTTTTGTTTCATAATAAATTTTATTTATATAACCCTTTTGCTGATTTTTAAAGTGTTACATAAACAGGACAGGTGAAATATTATCATGTAAAACAACCATAAACACATGAAAAGACCTAGGTTTACAATTTATGATTAAAACACTACTATCTACACAATATACATAGACATAAAATGTAAAAACTTAAATATCTTAGAAACAGTAGCCAATCAGTTGTTTTAATTGTCATATTTGAATTCAGCACATCAAAACACATAATAAATAGCACATTTTATCTCTGAAGCAGACGACGTCTCAAAAATTGTAGACCAGTGTAATTAATAATACCCAATCAGTTTCCAAACAGTTTTACTATTTATAAACAAAAGAAAAACTTTAGGGAGACCTAAAACTCTGGCATAGCCAGTAAATCAAAGTGACCGATAGTCCTGCCTCTCTGGACCTCTTCCTGTAATTGAATGGTGTGGTAATGTCATGGTGGGATTTAGATTTTTGAGTTATTACATGCACCTCAGTACCCTAATATGGGATATACCTATCTGTTGTGAAATCCTCCTATAGGTAAATCCCAACAATTCCACTGGGGTAGTCCCAGGAGTAGATATTGCAGCACCTTTATTTGATAAGAGACTGAGCCTTTTCCAGCTGAAAATGAGCCTTTGGCTAGTGCACAGGTTGTGGCTCCCTGATGGGCTATACCAGTTGCCATTTTCACTTGGAACAGCACCTGGCTACTCACTTTTGCCAACAGTGCATTAAACATTCATGCCTGTACTCACCAAGAAACATAGTAATTGTTACTTGCTCAGATCAATAGTCCATCATCTTAGCTTCAGCTGCTACCACTACCTACAGCACTATAGCGGGGCCTGGCAGCCCATCCAGGTCTGTGAAGTCAATACCTCAGTCCTGATAACAGCCTCTTTGAACCAGTATAGACCTGCAAGCCCATCAGGAAAACATAATTATCTGTTATAGCAAGAGGTTCAAACCTACTACTCACCTCCCCATGCTTCCCTACTCGTAAGAACTGCCAAAGCTCTGCCCTTCCAAACCACCCCGATGAGGTGAGGGTTCCCAGTAAACACAGTGCCAGGTATACTTTTTCCTCTGAACCTCAGTATAACTGGTCTGTCAAAATGATGGTTTCCAATTTAATTAAATTAATTTAAATTGTAATTGCTTGTTAATAAAATTTTAAGAGCACTTGCAAATTATAGAGGTTTGGTGTTTGTTTTTTTTTGTTTTTTTGACATTCTAATCATAGAATCATATGTAAGGCTGGAAGGGACCTTGAGGGGTCATCAAGTCCAGATGCCTGTGCTGAGTCAGGACCAAGTATACCTAGACCATCCAGGACAGGTCCTTGTTGAACCTGTTCTTTAAAAGCTACAGTGATGAAGACTTATTCTCCTTGCATTATGGATGTAATCCTGTTTTCCTTCTTTTTAGATATGAATTGCGAATCCGATATTTACCAAAAGGATTTCTGAATCAGTTTACGGAGGACAAGCCAACACTAAATTTTTTCTATCAGCAGGTAAATTTATTTTGACTATTGTTTATTTTCTCATCTGCAATCCTTTGAAAGTTTGTTTTGCTTATACAGGGAACAAGTTGCAGCAGGAACAGAAAATTACAAAAATCATATTATTGTGCGTTTAACTAGAAATGGAAGAGAGAGTCACTTCTTTCTCACTGGGAAGTGATGAGGAATACTTACCCCAGGGGGTGTGTTTTGGCAGATGTTTTCAGAACTTGGATGCAATTTACAGTTCACTTGGGTGTTTTTTATTCATATTTCTCATTTTATTAAATTCTTTGTTTCCATTATATTTGAAAATATAACTAAATGACCTGTTTTTATGTATATTAATGTATTCATGTACATGTATTAATTGTGCAACCTAAATACAAAATGGTATTTTCTGGATTTTCAAGCATTCTGCAGCTAGACTCTCCACCTCTGATACTATTTAGCAGTGATCACAAAAATGTGTACTGAAAGACTAACCCTCACAACAGTCCTTAAGGGCTCAGGTTTATTTTCAGATTTGGGCTGTTGTCTGCCTCTGTTATCTAGGGCCCAATTTTCAGATATGAATGTTTGAAATTAAGCATTTGAATCCATATTTTGATGTCTGAATTAACAGGTAGTTGCTTAAGATGGTTATTAAGTGGCAAAGTACACATTTAGGTACCTAACTTTAGACAGACAAGATTTAAGTGAAAACATGTCCCTCTACTGTAGAAAGAATAGTTTCCTCCAGTTGCAGGAGTTACTGGATGAAATTCTGGCCTGTGTTTTGCAGGAGTTTGGACTAGAAGATCATAAAATTCCCTTCTGGCCCTAACAATGTATGAAAACTCAGCCCCTAAAAATACTGATGCTGTCTACTCATCATACAGGATTGTTGCAATGTGTTTGATTGCTGTGATGTTGATAATGCACATCACTGAAGTACTGTCAGTGTTTAACAAATAACTTAATTGATACTGACAGTTGTTTTTCTTAGCTATGTATTACACAACATTCCTATATTGTGCATGTAACAAGTTACAGCTGCAACCACGGAAAAGAACTACTTAATTCATGTAATTAGTTTAAAGGTGACCTGTAAAAAGGGAAAATGCATTTGTGCCCCTTTTGAAGCTTATGGAGCATTGAAAGGGGAACAGATTTTTATCCATGGTGTTTAGAAGGTTTTTTTTCAACTCCAATGACTAATAAATGTGTTGAGGAAAGATTCCACACTTCCACCCCTCCGGCAGAGCTCCGCCCGGGCAAGCTCACAATACACCTTGTTCTGAGACCCCCTCCCTAGAAGATCTCTACCAAAAGCAGGAAGGCCAGATTTGACTTGTCTTGTATTTCCAAGATTTACTAAAAAGCAATAAAAGAACCCATAAAAATGTCTCAGGCTTTTTTTCCACATAAGAAAGCAAAAAAGAGCACAAGCTCACTCCCTTTAAAGAAATAAAACAAAATTTTGCAGGTTGCCCTTTGAGATTCCCAAGATTAGCTTTAGTCCTTGTTGTCAAGCTGTCTGGAGTGACTCACGACCGTGAATGCCAACCTCAGGGCACGCAGGCAAGGAACAGGCACAAAACTGGTTGAGAGTTTTGGGTTTATTAAATCCCAACTGGTTGTAAGTTCTATACTTAGATTTCACTAACCAAATAACAAGTGTGAACTCCTCAAGCACTATCACAGCCTTAACATGGAGTAACAGACAGTCACCATGAGTACTCTGATCTGTCTTGTCACCCAGGCAAGCCTGCCTTTGTGATAGATGGTCCCTTGCACCAAAAAATCATATCAATATTCAGGTTACTCCCAGTCCCAAAGGACCAGTTACTTATCTCAGGTCAAGTACATCCTAGATCTCCCAACAAAGACAATGCTTGTAGCCAATCCTATAGTAAACTCATTTCTTTTTTCTAGTTAATAAGCCTTTAGTGAGAGTTATACACAAGGTTAAAACAGGTAAACATACACACACAAATGAGAATACAGTCTTAGGTTCCAAAAGATGATAGTAGCTGCTGTAATATGCAAGCTTTATATGTCCTTTAGGGCTAAACCAAGCTAAACAGCTGGGGACCCCTTGCTTATGTTTAGAAATCTTAGACTCAGAGTTCAAGCAGCTTAGGGATACAATTTCTCATTAACAGGGATTTGTATTCTCTTCCCCCAGCATTCAAATTGGAGACAAAGCGTTTGTGCAGGTCTCCTCTTGGGATTGTTTTAAAAGGCAGTAAAACATTTGTCTCTATGGTCACGCATGGATCTTCCACTCCAAAAATTTCAGTGGAATACAGCAGATCTCTGTCATGCTTTGTCCAAAAATAACATTTCATATAAGTATCCAAAGTACCTTCCACTAATACTTCAGAAAAACAGAAGTGTGAGAGAGAGGGGTGGGGTGGAAAGCAACCAATTAACCCTCTGAAGTTAGTTTAAAGTACAGGCTAACAGCAGCAAATTAAGCAAACTGAGAAGAAGGAAAAAAGGATATCGTTTGCTCTGAGCAAAGGGTAGGGCTCCTTAAGTTTAAACAGTTGGGAACCCTTACACCCAGGTTTTTATCCTGACTGTGGAAGAAGAGTGGGGGTTGTTACCTGCTCTTGCAAACCCTGAATTTGTTCCCGCAGTGTCTGTTGCTTTTGTTTGCACCCCAAGTGAATTACAGGAGTGCCCTTCTCCGGTGCAGTTAACTGCTTCCAAGCAACTCCATGTGTTAACCCGCTCACTCTCTGTTTTTCACTTTGAAACGTTTTTTTCTTCACTTCCCCAGGACCAAGTTGCAGCTCCCATCTCTTAAGGTGGGCTGTTAACTCTGCTTCTGACTCCAAACCCTGTAGTGCCAAATTATCTTTAGACACCTGTAACTCTAATTTACAGTTCTCCAGTTGTCTTTGTTGGAATAGCACCAAACTTGAAAGATTACTGACAGCCTCCCATAATGCTACCTTTACTTCAAACCTCTTACAAGCGGACTTAAGTGCCTCCTTTCCATGGAAGGCATCCTTTCCACATGGGCATGGATTCCGCTAGCCATTTAGCAAGGAGGGTGAGCTCCTCAGCCATCCCCTATCCCTCTCGTCCCCTAACACTGTCCCCATTTCCTTTTTAATCTCATCCCAGGTTGACCCCCCACACCTGGAATGGGCCCAATTCTTCCGTAGCTACTTATCCAAAAAGACTGTTATCCCAGCTTGCAAGGACCCGCAACTTCCGTCATGAGAACCCGCCATACCCCCTCCAAGCAGCTGCATGGACTGTTGGGGAAAGGGACTTACCTGGCTGCTACTCACCTGTCCAGTGTGATACATCTGAGTCACGGCACCAAGATGTTAGAGGGCTTTTTCTTCACCCCTTCCCCTGGTTCTTGTCATGCAGACAGAAAGCACAGACCAGAAGTCCGAAGTCCAGGCAATGCGATGTTTATTGGGGTTAGTTCCAAGCAAACATATCCATAGGTCTACATACCGGCCAAGTCTGTTTCCCAGTGTTCCATTCCCAGCTCTGACACCGCAGAGCATTTACCCCATGTCCCCTTTCCCAGCTCCTGTGCCGCAGAGTCTTTACCCCATGTCCCCCTTCCCTGTTCCCCATTCTCATTTCCCATTCCCCCTTTCCGCTCTTTCTGCTTAGCAGGCCCAAGTATACTTTCAATGCATGCCTACAGTCCCACCCCTTTTGTACGCCAGGGGAGGGGCAAGGAGTGAGGTTGTGCTGTGGTCAGGGACAGGCATTTCTTTGGTCTTTTAGTGTTTTATACCTTCTCCCCAAGCCCCTTTACCCCTCCTGACCCTGGTTGCTTGACTTTGCCGTGAGATAGGGGTTGAGGCAATCTTAAAGTGTGCTCTCCAGTAACACTTTAACTGCTCTTATCTTTCCCCATTGTACTAACAAATCCATCTGACTAGGCAGAAGCAACATCACAGTGTCTTTGTCCTTTGTTTACACATATTAGTATAAGATATAAGAGTTTCAAACCCAAAATTTTATCCCAGGCTAACAGACCTGTATACTAACAATATTTAGTTTTGAGAAAAGAAGTCTGAGGGAGGACCTGATAACAGTCTTCAAATATGTTAAGGGCTGGGATCGATTGTTCTCCATGTCCATTGGAGGTAGGATAAGAAGTAATGGCTTAATCTGCAGCAAAGGAGATTTAGGTTAGATATTAGGAAAAACTTTGTAACTCTAAAGGTAGTTAAGCTCTGGAACTGGCTTCCAAGGAAGGTTGTGGAATCCCCAATCATTGGAGGTTTTTAAGAACAGGTTGGAAAAGGATCTGTCCTGGATGATCTAGGTTTACTTGGTCCTGCCTCAGCATGGGCATTTGGACTTGATGACCTCTCAAGGTCCCTTCCAGCCCTACATTGCTATGATTCCATGATTCAAGAATTCGGACACGAGATTCAAGAGGGGCGCTAGAGTTTGGATGGTTTTGCGACTTTATTCAACTACATATCGTTTGTTTATATAATCTGATCTGGATTTTTAAAACTATACTTTGCCAAAAGATATGGATTTTTGGCATGTTTGGACATGCCTACGATTTTAGTGAGAAGAATGGGTATGTTTCAAACTGCATAGTTGTGCAGTGTTTGGTTGAATCTCTGATAACACCAGACACATGTCATTTTCCAAGTTTAAAAGATTTCTGTATTTAGTTTTCACAGAAATCATTGTTGAAAACCCTGACACTGAGATAACTGGGAATGAATAGAAGCAACACTTTTAGTTTCATCACTGAGTATTTCATCCTCTCCTTCAACAGAGATCCAGAATTCCTTGTTTGTTAGATTTGAAAACTTCAGCGTTTTCTTGATCTGAGATGCTTAAGGTTGAATCCATTGTTTCTGAGAACAGGTTTTGAAGGGAATACAATCCAGACAAATAAATTCAAATATTTGGTCTGTAATAATGTTTTGATCAATATCACGCTGTTCTTTTAAAAAGTCTGATAACACTAGAAACAGATCAGTAACTCCCTTTCCGGTGTGGGGTCTCCACAGACAAAGCTTCATCATGAATCCTCTGATTTTCTCTTTCATATCTAGTATATTTGCATTCTTCTCTTGAAGTGTTAGATTCAGTGCAGTCAGTTTGCCAAGTACAGCCATCGTGTAAACTAACGTAGTCAAGAACTCCACATTACACACGTAATCTGTAAGGTCTGTTTTCCCAAGGAGGAAAATTCTGAATTCATGCAGTTCAAAGACTCATTGTAACACTTCTCACATGACATCCACCTGACTTCACTGTGAAATGGAAGCTGAGTGTGGTAAGAGCCTATCTCTTCGCACAGCACACTAAAACAATATGACTTCATTGTCTGGGATTTTATAAAATTAACAATTTTAATAATAATGTTGAGGGCTTCACGTAGTTCAGATTGCAACTTTCTTGATACCAATGTTTGGCGATGAATCATGCTGCCATGTCCAAATTGGTGCTAGTACCACTTTATTTACTCACGCTCAGTGTTACTGTTCTCTTTGGTCATGGCTGCTGCCCCAGCTGTGCACAGCCCTACACACGCAGCCTGGTTAAAATGTTCATCCACTCTGAATATATTGATGATCTTGAGTATTTCCTTCCTTCCTTGGGTTGGGATTTCTTTGCAAAATAAAAGTTCTTCAGCTATTGTACTTGCTTTGACAAATCTCACATAACACAGAAGCTGAGCCAATTTGGCTATGTCTGGATTCATCAAGCTGCAATGCAAAATACTAACTTTTTTCAACTTGTTCTGTCAACTGTCCTGGATGTTTTCTGCCTGGTCATCAATGCATTGATGGATGGTATTGTTTGACATAGGAATGCTTTTCAGTGCCCTTGTTCTTTTGTAAACATCTATTGCTGCTGGAAGTATCAGGGTCTCACCAATGGTGTGTGCTTGTTTGTGTTTTGTCATTCACATAGCCATAGCATAAGATGCTTCTAAGGCTTTTTGAGGGATAGTTGCTTCTTTAGAAATTACGTTTTTTGCTGCTTTAATTCTTCTTGTTTCCAAAGGAAAAAGTTATAGTCCTCCTTTACTTATTCCAGGTGTTTCTTTTCTAAATGTCTCTTGAATTTTCCTGGTCTCATACTTTTATATACTAACACTTGAAAACAAATGACACATTGTGGTTGGGGACTTTCCACGGTAATATCAAGACAAAAAAAAAATCCAAACATAATGTAACTATTATTGTACCCTCTATTTTTCTTCCTTTTCTGTTTAACTTCATTAAAATTGTCTTCTTCAGCCAAATATTGGCTATATGTAGGCTTTGCCCTTGGTAAAGATCATTCCATTATAAAGATAAGATGCACCTGTCTCTCCCTCAGCCCCATTTCCTTATCTACCAGCAGGGAGATCCTCTTTTTACTCTCTGCTCCAGCAGGGAGATTTCAACTAAAAGACTTCCTGCTGAATGCCTCCCCCAGCAGGAAGTCTCTCTGCTGAAAGCCCCCTGCTGGAGTGGAGATCACAGAGAGGCGCCCAGCTACAGCAGCAGCCGTAGCATAAAACACAGACCCATAGATAAGACACAGATGATTTTTAAGCCTAGTTTAATAGTCTATCCATCTGTTTCTATATCTGTATAATGGCGATTGTACTACTTACCTGTCTTTCCTTCTGTAGGTTATTTTGCACTGTACTTTAGTTACGTAGGGTTACATTTGTACCTGAACCCCAGAGAGAATTTGTCCCTCTCTTTCCGTAGGGGTAGGTAGCAATAGTTAATTCCTGAAACGCCATTCATGATTCAGCTTCTCTCTCAGGCTTTCTCAGAGAGCAGCTGCTACACTCCTTTTGGCTCCAGGTCCTGGCAGAGTATGGGGTTGTGGGTGTCTTTGAATCATTGTGGATCAATCCAGGCAGACAGTTTGCTGCCAGTGGCTCAGTGCCCTGGGATATGTAGAGGAAACTGAAGCATCTCTAGACTGAATCAAGCCTATAAAGTTCTACATTAGTGTTAAGAATTGTGATCAGTTTGTGTAGTTATACTAGCTGTGATAAGAGTAATCAAATCTCAGTCTTTCACGGTAAGATATTGCTTATAGTGGTCAGGAAGAATCCCATCCCCCTTCTCCCCCCCCCCCCCCTTGTGCCATTGCATGTTTGGCTTAGGTGTATTATGCTCATGAAGGTATAGAGAGTTGCCTTTTGAACCATCAGATTATTGGCCATGGCCAGTGGCTGAATTTGACAAACCAGTGATCTGATTCAGAATAGCAAACACTGTTTCATTTACTGTTCAATGTAACACTATCCATGGCTGCTTTCAAATAATACCAAGCATGAGATCAAGTTCACAGTGCACACTGAAACAGCTGCATTTGATTGTCAGAAAGTTTTCCTTTACCTCCTAGAAGCAGTTCCAGCATCTGCCTTTAAATGCTGTGCAGTTTGACTGTTTACCCCATGAGTGACTTGATTTGTTGTTCAAATACACATGTGCTAGCAAAAGTGCTCTGATGAGTAACAGTGCATGCTATTTTGCATGCTTCTCTCTAGAAAATTTCTTTGTAATCTTGCATTCTACTTCTTGGCTTTCTGGCTGTGTAAAATGTTGACATGAGTTGTGGAGTTTAATGAATGAGTACATTTCAGTCTTGATCTAAAGTTAGGTTTCCTGCTCTTTCTATCCTTACAATTTTAAACTATATTTTACTAAAATTACCCATCTAGTTTGGTCTCCTATTTGAAGTTAGTAATTTAACAGAAAATATTTTTCTCCATATAAAGAGTATTGAAGAATATCCAAATCCACTCTTTGCTGATCTGTATTGGCTATGGAATAGAACGAGGTTACAGTTCAATAGGCATAAGGAAGATTGAGCAACAGTGGCTTGTAGCTGGGCTGATGGTTATCTTTCAGTAAAACTCGGAGCGTAGGTAGAAATACTTGATTGTGCCTCTTGTTCTCTCACACTGTTTATTTCTAGATGTCCTTTATAGCACATTGAAGCAGCAATTAAAACCATTTTTAACTGACTGTCCCTTAGGAAATGGCAAAATAAAAACGTAAGAGCAACCTTTCTGACTCTCTGTCTAGCTTCCCTGACTGCCTGCTGGGCTTCCTGTGGCTCCGCCCCACCTTTACTTCCTGCTGGCCTGTGGTTTTCCTATGCTGGCAAAAGGGTCTTAAATCTCTTTCAACTGGGGTTTGGGCTGTGTCCTCCAGTGTGCAGGAAAACGTAATCCCTTTATAAAAAGAACAGGAGTACTTGTGGCACCTTAGAGACTAACAGATTTATTAGAGCATAAGCTTTCGTGGGCTACAACCCACTTCTTCGAAAGCTTATGCTCTAATAAATTTGTTAGTCTCTAAGGTGCCACAAGTACTCCTGTTCTTTTTGTGGATACAGACTAACACGGCTGCTACTCTGAATCCCTTTATAGCTTTCCTTCCTCCAAGGTATCTCCCTAATAGGGAACTGCTGTATATCACCCTTTCCCCCAGCAGGCATTACGAGCCTCTTCTGTTTAGGTTCTTATATTGTTCATCACCTTTATGTTGGTCCCTACTGCTCTTGACTCAGGGAAGGGCCTTGTGCAGTGGAAATTTTTTACCTTGTTCCATACTTTTGTACAAAAGTATGTTAATGATGGTCAGTCCTGGGTATATTTGCTCCCTATGGGAAGACAGTTTTTGGCACCTGTTCCCCACCCTCTGCTTGACTCAGCAAAGCAGGTCCCCAGTCTTTCTGTTTACCGCTCTTCCAGGCCTGACATCTTTACTTTCTCCATCCCATTGCAGCCTTGTAATTCCTCTTACCAAACAACTTCCCCACCTCTGTTACCTTCTCCTATGCTGTCAACTAGAACAGTAATTTGGTTTCTGGCTGCCCAGTTGCCTGTCACAGAGATGCAGCCATCTAGTCAGATGGCTTTTTTGCAGTGGAACATTTCCCAAAGCCAGTGCTTCCTTGACCTAGGCAGCCACCTATCTAGCCTACATTTAACACTACTTCTGCTTCTTACAGTGTGTTATTTGTGGTGGGGCTTGAATTGGGCATCATAGGGAATTCTTTGAATTACTAATGTCTAAAATGTATTAGATATTTGGGACCGTCTTTTTGTTCTGTGTTTGTACAGCCCCTAGCACAGTGGGGCCCTGGTCCATGACGTGGGTTTGTAGGTGATATTGCAGTATAACTCCACTAAATAATAGTGGAGTAGCACCCAAAGGTTGCAGTAGTCAAGATGTGAGATAAGGCCCTCAGAAAAAGTTTTAGTAGTTTGGATACAGGGGGAGGCTGGATCTGTATCCTGTCACATAGGAAAAAGTGGCAGGATTCAGATGCTCCCTGGATGTGTATGTCTAGAAAGAGGCACAAGTGAAAGGTAACCCAGAGGTATGGGCCTGACTGACGAAAGGGATGATAGTGATCTTTTCCCAAGCCTCCCACTTCTCCCATCACCTTTGATATCAAGAGTTCTGTTTTGATCATGTTAAATTTAGGATCATGTTAAATTGGCTAGACGTCCATTAGATGTTAGAAACAGTGAGATGGAGGCTTCGTCTGGGGGAGACATAGATTTGGAAGTTATTGTAAAGATGATAGTCAAAGCTATGCATGTAGAGGAATATCGGATTGTGGATCTTTGAAGATAATTTGTCATTTTAAGATAATTTGTAATGCACCTCATTACTCACCAGTTATGCCTATTTTATGAGAAAGAGTCCCTGACTTAACACAGTGTGTGCCATGTATTTCCCTCTAAAATATTCCTAGTCCAGTACATTTCATTGGGGGTTAAATTAGTATTTCAGAGCATTTTTTCCCAAACATGTCCCTGCTCATACCTTTCAAATGTCGACATTTGAGGAATCAAACAATATACTGTCCAGCATGGGGACGGGGACAGGTGAGCAAAGCCCGCAGGTAAGTGGGGAACATGGAGACCTGGGAGATGGGTCGGAGACGAGAGGGAGTGTGGGCTATATTGGCAGAGAGAAAGGAGGGTCAGGACAAAACCGGGAGGAAAGATCAAACCAGTATCTTAGATGCCTATATACAAATGCGAGAAGTATGGGTAATAAGCAGGAAGAACTGGAAGTGCTAATAAATAAATACAACTATGACATTGTTGGCATCACTGAAACTTGGTGGGATAATACACATGATTGGAATGTTGGTGTGGATGGATACAGCTTGCTCAGGAAGGATAGACAGGGGAAAAAGGGAGGAGGTGTTGCCTTATATATTAAAAATGTACACACTTGGACTGAGGTAGAGATGGACATAGGAGACGGAAGTGTTGAGAGTCTCTGGGTTAGGCTAAAAGGGGTAAAAAACAAGGGTGATGTCATGCTAGGAGTCTACTACAGGCCACCTAACCAGGTGGAAGAGGTGGATGAGGCTTTTTTTAAACAACTAACAAAATCATCCAAAGCCCAAGATTTGGTGGTGATGGGGGACTTCAACTATCCGGATATATGTTGGGAAAATAACACAGCGGGGCACAGACTATCCAACAAATTCTTGGACTGCATTGCAGACAACTTTTTATTTCAGAAGGATGAAAAAGCTACTAGGGGTGAAGCTGTTCTAGACTTCATTTTAACAAATAGGGAGGAACTCGTTGAGAATTTGAAAGTAGAAGGCAGCTTGGGTGAAAGTGATCATGAAATCATAGAGTTTGCAATTCTAAGGAAGGGTAGAAGGGAGAACAGCAAAATAGAGACAATGGATTTCAGGAAGGCGGATTTTGGTAAGCTCAGAGAGCTGATAGGTAAGGTCCCATGGGAATCAAGACTGAGGGGAAAAACAACTGAGGAGAGTTGGCAGTTTTTCAAAGGGACACTATTAAGGGCCCAAAAGCAAGCTATTCCGCTGGTTAGGAAAGATAGAAAATGTGGCAAAAGACCACCTTGGCTTAACCACGAGATCTTGCATGATCTAAAAAATAAAAAGGAGTCATATAAAAAATGGAAACTAGGACAGATTACAAAGGATGAATATAGGCAAACAACACAGGAATGCAGGGGCAAGATTAGAAAGGCAAAGGCACAAAATGAGCTCAAACTAGCTAAGGGAATAAAGGGGAACAAGAAGACTTTTTATCAATACATTAGAAGCAAGAGGAAGACCAAAGACAGGGTAGGCCCACTGCTTAGTGAAGAGGGAGAAACAGTAACAGGAAACTTGGAAATGGCAGAGATGCTTAATGACTTCTTTGTTTCGGTCTTCACCGAGAAGTCTGAAGGAATGCCTAACCTAGTGAATGCTAATGGGAAGGGGGTAGGTTTAGCAGATAAAATAAAAAAAGAACAAGTTAAAAATCACTTAGAAAAGTTAGATGCCTGCAAGTCACCAGGGCCTGATGAAATGCATCCTAGAATACTCAAGGAGCTAATAGAGGAGGTATCTGAGCCTCTAGCTATTATCTTTGGAAAATCATGGGAGACGGGAGAGATTCCAGAAGACTGGAAAAGGGCAAATATAGTGCCCATCTATAAAAAGGGAAATAAAAACAACCCAGGAAACTACAGACCAGTTAGTTTAACTTCTGTGCCAGGAAGATAATGGAGCAAGTAATTAAGGAAATCATCTGCAAACACTTGGAAGGTGGTAAGGTGATAGGGAACAGCCAGCATGGATTTGTAAAGAACAAATCATGTCAAACCAATCTGATAGCTTTCTTCGATAGGATAACGAGTCTTGTGGATAAGGGAGAAGCTGTGGATGTGGTATACCTAGACTTTAGTAAGGCATTTGATACGGTCTCGCATGATATTCTTATCGACAAACTAGGCAAATACAATTTAGATGGGGCTACTATAAGGTGGGTGCATAACTGGCTGGATAACCGTACTCAGAGAGTTGTTATTAATGGTTCCCAATCCTGCTGGAAAGGCATAACGAGTGGGGTTCCGCAGGGGTCTGTTTTGGGACCGGCTCTGTTCAATATCTTCATTAACGACTTAGATATTGGTATAGAAAGTACGATTATTAAGTTTGCGGATGATACCAAACTGGGAGGGATTGCAACTGCTTTGGAGGACAGGGTCATAATTCAAAATGATCTGGACAAATTGGAGAAATGGTCTGAGTTAAACAGGATGAAGTTTAACAAAGACAAATGCAAAGTGCTCCACTTAGGAAGAAAAAATCAGTTTCACACATACAGAATGGGAAGAGACTGTCTAGGAAGGAGTACGGCAGAAAGGGATCTAGGGGTTATAGTGGACCACAAGCTAAATATGAGTCAACAGTGTGATGCTGTTGCAAAAAAAGCAAACGTGATTCTGGGATGTATTAACAGGTGTGTTGTGAGCAAGACACGAGAAGTCATTCTTCCGCTCTACTCTGCTCTGGTTAGGCCTCAGCTGGAGTATTGTGTCCAGTTCTGGGCACCGCATTTCAAGAAAGATGTGGAGAAATTGGAAAGGGTCCAGAGAAGAGCAACAAGAATGATTAAAGGTCTTGAGAACATGACCTATGAAGGAAGGCTGAAAGAATTGGGTTTGTTTAGTTTGGAAAAGAGAAGACTGAGAGGGGACATGATAGCAGTTTTCAGGTATCTAAAAGGGTGTCATAAGGAGGAGGGAGAAAACTTGTTCACCTTAGCCTCTGAGGATAGAACAAGAAGCAATGGGCTTAAACTGCAGCAAGGGAGGTCTAGGTTGGACATTAGGAAAAAGTTCCTAACTGTCAGGGTGGTTAAACACTGGAATAAATTGCCTAGGGAGGTTGTGGAATCTCCATCTCTGGAGATATTTAAGAGTAGGTTAGATAAATGTCTATCAGGGATGGTCTAGACAGTATTTGGTCCTGCCATGCGGGCAGGGGACTGGACTCGATGACCTCTCGAGGTCCCTTCCAGTCCTAGAATCTATGAATCTATGGTAACATGTGATTTGGTGTTGAGATTGAGCAGTGGTATTTAGTTTGAAATATACATATCTTGATGATTTTTTAAAAACAAGTAATTCTTGGAAACAACATTATGGAACTGTATGAAGAAGTGAAGTTTCTAACAGTTGCAGAGCCTCATTTGAACTTTTAGCTGTTCAGTTACAACATTCTCTATATCAAGAACCAATATAATTTTAAAGCTCTTAACATATTTATAATTCTATTTCTGAAATGAAAATCAGCATCTCTTGTACTGTGATGTAGAAATGTATCATCTAAAGTAAACAGTTTGTAAACATTTACAATATTTATTTCTGCGTGTTACAGTAATTTCAGATTAGACTTAACATTACTTAACTTCTTCGTTAAAGCTTTTTATAAAGCTTAGTTGTAAAAGCTGTAGGCTATTGAAAAATAGCAGCGCTGGCAGGGAATAGGACTGCTTAACCTAATTAAGTATTAACATCTTTTAACTTTGGTGATGATAAAAATAGAAGGCCTGGACCAAATGACTTTGTTTGATGACAATAAAAGCTATAAGGAAAATCAAGGCCAATCAAAGACATCTGCAGAAGAGCTCTATATTATGACCAGCACTGATACCCCATAAAGAGATGTGCATAAAGGGCTGATGGCTGACACATAAAGTATGCCCTAAAGGGATGTGTTCATAAATGTGAGGCTTGCAGCTGCTTAAAAACAAAAAAGATAAATCAAACTAAACATCACCTTTCTACTGCTAACAGCTTATAAGGATAATTATAAGTAAAATACCTTTTTGAAGAGGTTAAAGCGTATACATTAAACATTATATTTGGAAAATAAACATTACAGTAGGAATTTTGTGATTCAACAATCTCAAAACCCCTTCTGCCTTCCCCCACTGAAATAGGTTTGATTTATATAGTATACCTCTTTTATGTTTTGTATAAAATATCTCTGCTTTCCAATAACACAGTGTTTGTGCAATATACTAGCAGTCTGACTAATGTCTATCTATCTGCTGTTTACTAGGTTCCTAGCCAAATTCAATCCTGGGGCAAATGCGTGCTTTGATTTTAAAGTTGTGCCTATTTACACCAGGTCAGAAGTTGGCCTAGTGGCTTGAGTTGTCAGAATTTACACAAAGTGTATTCACACTAGGCTTTTTTGCTGATTGAGAAAGACATACACGACAGTAGCACAATGTTAATTCCAATTAATATGGGACTTGGTCAAGTCTAGCTTGCATCAGCTGTTAAATATTACCTGTTTTTCCCCCTATTTTATGTTTTTAAAGGTGCTAGATACAACATATTTGGAAACATAGTTGTGTCTGTATGGACATTCATGTTGTATAGACAATATCCTTCATTTGTATTAAAGATCTTCAGCAAGATGAGTATTGTGTTATTCTGGATACTAGATTAACTATATGAAACGTGTGTCAGGCAAGAAATGGAGTGATAGTGAGTCACACTGGTCTTGATGCTTATTTGAACTAGAAAAGAGAACTTCAATATGGGGGAGGGGAACAGTATAAAATTAGCAGTTAGCAGAGCATGTCCCGTAGGTTCAGTGCTATATGGTTCCCAAGTGTATAGTCCTACTTTATCAAAGATTTGAGAAGCAGCAGCATATATTACAGTGACATCTGGAGATCTGCCCACCCTGACAGAAGGGATAATTTTTAGCCATTCTGTCTCAAACAATACCTTGTCAAGAGTTGATTTTTTTCCTAATCTCTAATGTCCTTATTATTAACATAGGGGTTTGTGAAATAAGTGAGGGATGTCAAAGATCAACTCCAGTTAATATAGAGACTTGGACTTTAGAGGAGGAGGAGCAGCAGCAGCTGAGGGCAGATGGCAGATGAATGTTATCCTAATTCAGAATCTGTGCTTTTAACTCTGCTAAAAAAGACTGAGGCTTAAATTTTCCCTAATGTAGACTTGCCGCATGTAATGAATCTTGTATTAGATGGGCAAAGGAGGAGGAAGCACATACATGTAGTGGAGAGGTAAAGACATCACATTTTAGAAGTTGTTGGTGTAATAATTAAACAGCTCATTAAAGTGGCTTCTGAAAAGTAAAATACTCATGACATTAGCAGCAGACTATTTTTTAAAAAGAATGGACAAAATTAAGACTAATACCATAGATTTTTGCCTAAGATTTCTGCAGCCCAAATGTGTTAGGCTGGACTCTTGAGATATCAACCATGCAGGATTTGAATGAGAGGCTACTGAGGAAAACTCAAGGGGCTACACTGGTTACTACCAATGAATTGGCATTTGTGGCCATGA
>NW_020664409.1:105341227-105519837 GCF_002925995.2 Terrapene triunguis | reverse complement strand
AATAATTCTATTGCAATGACTGCCTCACTATACATTCATTTAGCGCTTTCAACATTTTGTGAAATGTCCAACAGTTGCCAGTAATACTACACAACAGATTAGGACAGAAAGCAGAGCATATTTTCCAACTGAAACTATTATTGTTATTTATTTGTATTACTGTAGTACTGGGAGCCCTAGTCTTGAATCAGCACCCAGTTGTGCTAGGTACTGTACCAATATAGAACAAAGTACAGCAAAAATTTTAGGGCATAGGGCATAACTTCCCTATGCTGAGGTAAAATGGGGAGGAGAGGAGGAAAAGTACTTACAGTAGAACCTCAGAGTTATGAACACCTCGGGAATGGAGGTTGTTCGTAACTCTGAACAAAAATTAGAGTGGTTCTTTCAAAAGTTTACAACTGAACATTGACTTAATATGGCTTTGAAACTTTACTGTGCAGAAGAAAATTGCTGCTTTTAATCATCTTAATATAAATGAAACAAGCACAGAAACAGTTTCCTTACCTTGTCAAATCTTTTTTTAAACTTCCCTTTATATTTTTAATAGATTACATTTAACACAGTAATGTACTGTATTTACTTTTTTTTATCTCTGCTGCTGCTTTATTGCGTATTTCCATTCCCGAATGAGGCGTGTGGTTGACCCGTCAGTTCGTAACTGTGAGGTTCTACTGTATGTCTCCTTGCAGTTAACTTGTTCTGTTAGTGGATGTCTATACTAGCGAGCTTACAGCGGCACAGCTGTACCGATGCAGCTGCGCCATTGTAAGATCGCTCATGTAGCTACACTATGCCGATGGGAGAGAGCTCTCCCGTCAACATAATAAAACCACCTCAATGAGTGGTGATAGCTATGTCGGCAGGAGACACTCTCCCGCTGACATAGTGCTGTGCATGCTACCGCTTACGCTGGCAAAACTTATGTCACTCAGAGATGTTTTTTTTCACATCCTGAGCGACATAAATTTTGCCGACATAAATTATAGTGTAGACAGTAGGTGAAAATTCAGTCAGCTGTTCAGACTGATATTAAAGTATCTGTAAATATACTCTGGAGTCCCCTGCTATAAAATCAGAAATTTTAAGAATCAGTCAAACATACAAGGAAATTCATTGGGATTCTTAGGAATGTCATGCTGTCTGGTACATGAGTGCCAAGCTCAGGGCAGAAACCCCAAACTGGCTGTATGTTCTATAATTAGGTTTCACCCATCCAGTAAAAAGTGTGAACTCCTAAAGCACTATAGCAGCCTTACCATGGAGTCACAGACCATCCCCTTGGGCATTCCAGTCTATCTTGCCATCCAGGCAAGATGGACTATGTGATAGATGGTCACTTTACACCAAAAATCACAATATTCAGGTTAGTCCCAGTCTCAAAGGACCAGTCACTTACCCCAAGTCAGTTGTACTCAGATTTCAAATAAAAGACAACTCCTGTAGCCAGTCCTTTAATAAAGTAAGGATTTATTAACTAGGGAAAAGAAATGAGTTATTTACACGGTTAAAACAGGAAATATACAAACACAAATGAGTTATAGTCTTAGATTTAAAAAGGTAATATAAGCTTCTATTAAAAGCAGTTCTCTATGTCCTCTAGAGCTTACCCATGCCAAGCAGCATGGGGATCTCTTGTTTATGTTTAGGAATCTTTTTACCTCAGAGTCCAGACTGTGTAAAAGATCGAGTTTCTCCTTGTCAGGGATTTTTATCCCGTCATCCCAGGATCATTGGACAAGCACTCCTGCACCTAACCTCTTCATGTGGAAGGGAAGCAGTCAACAGAGTCATTGTTCCACAGTAGCCCATTTGGATTCAGTAGTCCTTCCTGATGGGCAGGAGATAATATGTTATGGAGTACATTAATATTTCGCACTCGGTAATGCTTCTCTCCTGACTGTGGGAGTTTATAGTCTTAGCAAACATTTTTATGGTTACAGAGCAAACATTTAAGCATTACCTTATAACATGGGATACAGATATTATAAGTAGGATTAATACATCCAGCATTCTTCAAGTATTCCATAAAGTCTAAATGCATTCTTTTAGCTCTAATATCTATTTTAACAACGCTAACACACAGACAAGCCAGACTAGTTTCCAATTATACATTTGTCAGTGTTCAGTGAAGCCTAAGGATCTTGACATGAGCTGGCACCTGGCCTGCCAGCATCACAGATGGCATCCAAGGAGTTGTGGGAAAGTGTAACATATATAAATAAAGGAAATTACTTTCTAAAAACAAAAGCATTTACAACCCCAAAACTCCCTTACTTGCTTCCAATCTTTCATGGCAAGGTACACTATTGAAAAGCTAATGCTCTCAATCCCTTTATTTATACAAATATGAAATTTGCCAGACTTAGTTGCACCATTTACTTAATTAGCATATGCTTCTATTCCAGATTAAGATCTAAAAGCATAATCAAAGAAACACTGTTTTTTGCTAGTTTGTTACTGATATACTCTGAAGATGAATAGACCACTTCGGTACATTTCATCTGGATACAAGAGAACGCTGGGCAGCCTCAGCAATAATTTAGCTATATTTGTCTGGGCTTTAGTGATCATAATGTGTATCAACAGTTATTGGGAATGGATCACAGTTGTTAAAGATCTGTGATTTTTTCTTTAATTGATTTCACTTTAGCCAGAATCTGCAGTCTACCTTTATAAAGTACGTTGACATCTTTGGATGAAAGACATTTTATAAAGACAAAGTGTTAACCATCTTCTCCTCTCACCCCTGCTTCTTTAAACTAGTTTAGTTCTGATTTCTAGATTGCCTTGTATTTGTGGTGCAGAAATATACTACTGTCATTTGTGTATGTTTTTTTAAATGCTGTGGTGTTGACTATTACAGCTGGATTTTAAACTTTCTATATACTCATTCAGGTATTCCTCTGCACGAAAAGCAGTTTCTCAAAACTGCTTGTAAGAAAGCAGTCTGATATAAGTGGGTCGTAGACACAGAAGTAAAGCGAGAAATAGATCACTTCTTATCTTTGAATCATCCCCCTGGAAAAATGGAGGATATTTCCTGTGAGAAATTTCTTGCTGACTTGAAACGTGGTTGGAAAGCCAGCGTAGGAGGCTGATCTAGATACTGGTCTATGGCACAGTTTGAGACAAAGTACTTGATTCTAGACACTATCAAAGAATTTCCACAACAATTTAGTTTGGAAACAGATAAAATCCAGTCGAACTATTTGATCATTTTATTAAACATTTGTTTTCTGTATTATATATGCAAGAGTGAAATCAGAATAATAATGGCAGAATAGAAAGAACTTGTTTTCTCAAATTTTTTTTATCCATAGATGGAATGGAGAAAAAGTTCATTACCTAAAGTGAAAATTATTTCACTTTTATAAAATTCTCACTTTACTTGCAAACAGTGTTGTAAAGAGGATGATGTTTTTAGCCTGTCTGCCTGGAGTGAATATTTTCCCAAAATATTGTAGCTATGTAAAAATTGTATATGGGTGAATAAAGCAGATGGCTTTTTAAAGTAGCAGCTGGTAGGTAAAATGTAACGTTTGTGTTAGATTTCTTCTTCTTTGATCATGTGTCATAGAGTGAGGCAACTCATTAATTTCTCGGTGTTCACAAACACAGACACTCCTCACCCTTCCAATCATGATAACAAGTTTTGCCATTTGGAATTTGCTAACCAGTTATAGTGTGAGAAATTTGACCATTATTTGATAATAAATCTTTAAAGTTTCAAAAGTGCCTAGTCAGCAACTTATTAGTGAAAGTAAAGTAAAAATGTTTGGAAAGTGTCTGTCACCAAAAGTAAGAGTGATCCTGAAAAAAACTTTTCTGTGCATGTGCCTGGTTCCTGCTGGCCTGCAGTATGTGAAAAGATGCTACCTCATGGATCCCAGTTTGTCCACACTCTTGTATTCCTCTCTGCTTTAAGAGCATATTTGATCATTTCCATTGCTCAAAAAAGGCTCTAAAGTCTTAAAAGATATTGTTACCCCAACTCACCCAGTACAGCTTTTAAATTACTTGCTTTGACTTCCACTAAAGCTACAGACAGGTGATCGTGTAAATATTTTCAAGTTCTATTTTCTCTCACCCACCCCTGCCTCTGTATCCTGCTTGAAGTAGGGATGGGAGTTATTCTACTGATAAGATGGGAAGCAGTAAAATAGAGTAAATGTTAGACATTTGCAAATCTGGGACAGTGCATCAGGGAAGATATTTCTCATTCTTTGCTTCTTTTAGAGATCTAGTTTGGGGAGACAGTAAAGTTCCATGGCTAACCTGTGAGGTTGCTGCAAGTCCCGGGTGCTGGCAGGGCTGTGAGTGAGAAGGGGATATGGATGTCTAGGGTGGTATGTTGTATTCTAGCAGTGGGAAACGGGTGGAGGGGCAATGGCAGAGGAGAGAGAAAAGCCCTTCTAGGAGCTGGCTCCTTCATTCAGCAAAGTTGCAGCATGTTTCCCATAAAAGCTTCTCTCCTACCAGCAAGAGATCTGGTTGATATAAGAGGATCAAGATGAGTGGAACTTGCTGCTGGTAAGAGTAGGAGGCAAGTGACGGAAATTCTAAGCGAATAGTAGGACATGGCAATTGTAAATCTTTTAGAAACACTAGTGGCTCAGGATAATGTTGGATTTTGCAGGTTTTATTTTGTTAGAGAGAGAGAGAGAGAGAGAGAGGGAGTGTAGTCGTTTTATTATGTCCTTGGTAGAGACAGGCAATCTTTTTGCCTCCTAGACAAGTGAAAGGTTTTTCGTTTTAATTTGCTGTCCTTGAAAAGGAGTCACATTAATACTAGGCATCTGGCTTTTCGCATAGTGTATCCCTTCACTGGCAGTAGGCTAGGCATTGTCTTCCAGCATTAGAGGGTTAACTGCTGTTGAACCATGGACTTCAATTGTATTCTTGCTTGCCACTCTGACAATGAGCAAACAGAACTACAGTTATTATTGTTTAAATTTATACTGTGTTAATATATGCCTAGAAGACTGAACCAATTTGAGGCTCCATTGTGCTAGGCACTATAGAAACATACTAAGTGACTGTCCCTTTCCCAAAGAGCTGACATCTTTTAGATTATAAAACTGAATACAAAATACACTTCTACCCCGATATAACGCGACCTGATATAACGCGGGTTCGCATACAAGGTGGTAGAGCTCTGACACGCTGCTCTGAGCAGCGTGTTAAGGGTGCCGAGCCAGGCTGGGGCCGAGGGGTTCGATAAGGGGCAGAGGGACTCGGGGGCGGTCTGGGGCTCCCTCCCACCCCCAGGGAGGTGGCACAGTGGAACGGGCTGGGGCTGCGTCGCTCCTCTTCCTGCCGCCGGTGAGTGCGGAGGGCGTCCTTTCCCCAACCTCCCTGCACTCACCAGCGGCGGGAAGCGGAGCAGTCCAGCCCCAGCCAGCTCCACTCCACCAGCTCCCAGTCGTGGCGCTCCACTTCCCGCCGGGCAGGTGAGTGTGGGACCTTTCCCCAATCTCCCCGCACTCACCGACGGCGGGAAGCGGAGCGCCGCAGCTGGGAGGTGGCGGAGTGGAGCGGGCTGGGGCTGGGCTGCTCTGCTTCCCGCCGCTGCTGGTGAGTGCCCGTCAGGGGGCAGCGGGGAAAGGGGGGATGAATAGGGGTCGGAGCAGTCAGGGGACGGGGGGTTGGGTAGGGGGTGGGGTCCTGGGGGTGATTAGGGACGGGGGTCTCTGGAGGGGGCGGTCAGGGAACAAGGAACGGGGGGGCCAAAGCAAGTTTGATATAACGCGGTGAGATTTTTTTTGTCTCCTGAGGACCACATTATATCGGGGTAGAGGTGTATAAGCACAGTTCAAATACAATTTTGAGGGAGGGATGCTTAAGTTTTAACATTACGTTTGCAGATAGAAAACTCATTTCTTGCTTACTTCCTTTAATCTTTTTTCAATATGTTTTTTTCTCTGCAAGTCCAGATAAGCATGTGCTGGTACAGTAGAATGCAGGTAGAGAAATGCAGGTAGAGAAATGTGAAGAAAAAGGAACAATTTACTAGTGAAGTAGACTGATTCGATTAATTCAAATAAGATGTAACATATTTACAGTCCCTGTGCATATTTATTACTAGAAAATTGTATTATAGATTTGTGTTGTTATAAACTTTGACTTCAGAGTACTACAACAAATGCAGAATGTGTTGATCTTTATATGCTTGATTGCTAAGACCAGAGGCTCTGGAGCTTTTGAGTGACTGCAAATTTCATTAATCTTATCCTTGCCAGAGCATCCTGTTTCAGAAGCATGGTATAAATAAGTTAAGGTCATGTGGGTTTTGTTGGAGTGCTTTTAAGGTTATTTTTAATCAATGGGAATGTGTTAGAGCTGCTGTTTTATTTTTGTTTTTTGCAAAATTAGATGCATTTCATGTATTTACATGAGTTATGTGGAAAGATTCTGGTACCTTAAGAAAATAGGACCACTTACATTTTATAAAGGTTATACCAGAAAATGTAGTAAAGAAAGAGAGAGCATAATGATAGTATTTTACATTTTAATGGGGTACTCCTCTGCCTTTCCTCCACAGGGCTGGTTACCTTAGCTGATATCCCAGAGCTGAGAAGGGGGGGTCTAAAGAGACTATTCTTGACTGGGGTGGAGGGCGGTGAGGAAAGTTACTTGGTTGTAATAGGAGGTCTTAAACAATAATGTTTCTGCAAATCAACATTTGCTTTTTCTCCTAACCTGCTTCTTTGGACTCTATGATAATTGTAGTTTCACATGGCTTTGGCTAATGGCATTTTTTAATAGTGTCAATACCTAGAAGGAGAGGAATGGTTGAGGGTAAAAATAAAAGTAAGGGGGTAAAATTAAGAGAAATAAAATGAATGCTAGATATGAGGAAGAAAGTTATTGACAGGTGATTTAGTCTATAGAACAGTCTCTGAAAGGAAGTGGTGGAAACCGTTGAGAGCTAAGACTATCACAACACCCATAAATTGTCTCTTCGTAATAATGATAACCATCATATAAAAATCCTCATGTTGTTGTCTCCTCCTAAATTTGCCAGTGCACCTTGCCTTGTGTATACGTGTCTTTTAAGCTGCAAGTTTTTCAGGGCAGGGGACTGTCTTCATCTTTGTCTTGTGCAGCACTGAGCACGTTGTCATCACTAAAAATATAATGAACAATAATAAGTGAACAAAGCATGAAAATATACTATAGGAAAAAATATTCCACCGGCCCCTGGGGTTTGCATTAAATGACCTGATAAGTCTCTTCCGTTTAACTTTTGTTTCTTTGTTAAACTGTATTGTGCAACACACAGCAGAGCTTTTGTTAGGTTCTTAGCTAGAGCTTTTTATAGGCCTTGAGCACATTTCCTGTCTTCGTCTTCCACCATTCCAAGGAAAGGGATCTATAAAAAAAAAAAATCCAGTCAGATGAGAGAATTTCTTCTATTCATACTGGGTATTGGAAACAGAATGGAGAGAGTCATGTTTTCCCTTTGTATTTCTCTTATTTTAAAGAAAGCTGTCTCCTGATAGTTTGGGGGGGATAGGGTTGGACAGACAGCAGAGAGATTGAATGTGGGATTTCTACTGGGCAAGAGAAGAATGGTGATTGTTTCTATATTGGAGAAGGGGGCACCATAGGTGGACATCTCTGCAGGGAGAGCAGGTATATCATCCTTGTCATACGTAGTTTATTGCTAGCTGGTGGGCATATAGATGCACTCCAGGTCACATTAAAGTCAGTGATAAGATTCCCATTGGATCAGAACCTTAGATTGTAAGTTGTTTGGAACAAGGAACATCTTAATGTGGATTTTTGAAGAATATTGTAAATTTGCCGCACAACAGAAATTATTTTTAAGTAGCTCACTAGAATGTGTTCGTTATTGGCTGTTGTGTCCTTTACCTCAGAAGTTTAATCATATTCAGATTTGCCAAACATTCCCTGCCTTTTCCCAAAGTTTTCTTTTCAGGTATTTTGCATCTTTGTTTCCTTTCTGTTTTTCTTTTCAGTTTGTTTTTATGTTAAATTCATATTGATGTTTTTTTATAGGTAAATACACAGGTTTCCTCTTTGGTTCTAATGTATAAAATTGAATCTGTCTTAATCATAATGTCTGTTCAAATTTAAATGAAGACTTGTCCCTTTCTGGTTCCTTCTTTCCCTTCCTATTTAAGGTAGAACAACTCAGTGCCATCTTGCCTGCAATCTGTGTTAGTTTGTCTTGTTAGCTGAAATTCCTTCTTCGAATGCTGGTCCCTGTGTGTATTCCACTAGATTATGCATGCACTCCATGCATCTGAGACCAGATGATTTTTGCTGGCAGTGTCCATTGGTGTGCGCCTGCACTCTTCATTTGCTTGTGTGGCGAATCAACGGCATAAGGGGCAGTCTCTCCATTCCTATTGGACCCAGTCCTTCCAAGGGAGATTCTGACACCATTGATCCATTAACTCTGAGAGAAATCAATCCCTCATGCCATCTACAAATTGATGTATTTCAGCATCGACATTACCAACAGCACTACCATTAGAACTGGAGACCACTCTTTCTGGGAATCTAACATCAGGAAGGGACCAACATCACCTTCGCCCAGAGATGTGAGCCCAGATAGCAGATCCAGAATCTCCTGGGCCAATTCATGACCATATAAAATTGTGTACCACCCTCAGGACTGTTGGTACCTATGCCTTGGGTCCTCCTCTACCTTCTCCTCCCACTGGCCTTACTGGTGACCATGGGACTCATACATGCAATATCATGAATCAGTAAGGTCTCATATAGTCCCTTCCCTCCCAGAGATCTGCCAGAGCTCCCCTCAAGGAGCCCATGGGAGAGAAAGAAGAAGAGCCAGATCCAGGAGTACTGCTGGTGCCAACAGGAGTATCATCATCATCATCTTCTGATGAGACAGTGAGGATGAGGCAACTGCATCTGCCAAATGACCACAAACAAGTTTCAGGAACTATTAAATAGTGTTGCAAACCCTCCAGATTCTTCTGGAGGAAATCCAAGAGACACCTCACAGACTCTTTGATGTCTTACAGAGTGTGGGACCTATTAGAGTGGCACTCCCTATGAATGAAGACATCCTAAAGCCTGCCAAAGTCATGTGGCATACTCAAGCAACCTGTGCGCTTACTCCCAAGAGGGCAGAAAGGGTATTTTGTCCCAGTCAAAGAAGCAGAATTTTTGTTCACGCATCCTGCCCCAAACTCATCAGTAGTTCGAGCTGCTAACCGAACGTAGTAGGCAACAGCACACAGGGTCTAAATCTTCAGATAAAGAGGCTAAATGTTTGGACCTCCTCAGAAGGAAGGTATTTACATCAACCAGCCTCAATTCCAAATAGCCAATTATGAGAACTTGCTTTCAAAATATGATTATGCCAACTACTCCTCTTGACGTTAACTGAGTCACCATTTGAAACTGTTGGTGACGTGCTCACTATCCAATTTTTCTATGAAGGTTACCTTTCTAATGGCCATCTCTTTGGTTGGAAGAGTAGGAAAACTAGGCACCCTTATGGCAGATCCATCATACAGAGTAATCCATAAGGATAAGGTTTCACTGAGACTACACCCTAAATTCACCCCCAAAGTAATTACTGACCACCTAAACCAGACAATACAATTACAATACACTTACCTGTCTTCTTTGCAAAGTTCGAATGCCACCAGTAAGACTCCATTCCTTGGATGTATGCTGGGAATTGGCATTCTACCTACAGAGAATAAAATTATTTAGAGACTCAACTAAATTGTTCATTTCATTGCTTTCCCCTTCATCCATTCTACCAATCTCTTCTCAGAGACTTTCTAGGTGGATTTTAGGCTATATCCTGTTCTGTTTCAAGGAATCTGATACTCCTTCTCCTCGAGATGTGAGGGCTCACTCTACCAGAGCCAAGGCAGCTTTGGTAGCCTCGCTTCATGAAGTACCACTCATTGACATCTGTAAAGTGGCAACGTGGAGCTCCATACATAACTTCAAAATATGCTGTAGTGAAACAAGGTGGGTGAGGTAATATCTTTTATTGGACCAACTTCTGTTGGTGAGAGAGACAAGTTTTCAAGCCACATGTAGTAAGATGAGGCTTTGAAACATAAACCCTTGTATCAGAGGCCCGGTTTGAGGCCTAAGGCCCGAACTAAAGTAATGGTCAAGACTTTGTTAACATAAAGTAAAGTTAAACTGTGAGCCAGAGGCAGGCCCTTCTTACAGAAGCTGGCAAGGAAAGGGCTGATGTTGCAAAAATACACATACCTAAAAGTTACGAGAATACTCCGATACTTGCACATTCCACACAGATAACAAGGAACAGTCTGATCCTTCCTAAAGATGGGCAAAAGGGTAATATGATGGATAGAGTTGTTTTGTTTGAACCAACATGTACAAGGTGAGAGGCGGCACCTTACTACATAGAGGGGTTGCACCTTTCTACGTAAAGGGGTTGCACCTCAATACGTCAGGAGTGATGTGTAACTTGTTTGTACCTGTGTATAAGAATTTACCCCTGAAGAGTTGTCTTGGTCTGGCCTAGGGGGCAGTGGAGAATCCTGCCACTGACTGAGCCAGTCCATTGTCAGGGAGCACATATGTACTAACAGAACTGTACACATCTGATCTGAGGAGCTAGAGACTGTGTTTCATTTGACAATAAACCTGGCCAGGTGCCCCTTATTGGAGTCTGTGGTCATTGGATGGTTTGCTCGAGATCTGCTGGGCCAGCTATCTGCGCAGAGCTGGGACAGCACACACGGAGAACACACACACACGCAGCTGACTGTTATCAACATTGAACAGAGCAGAGCACCACACCGGTGACATCTGACGACACCACACAGAGCTCTTCCTCAGGTCTGGGAAATGTACTCCCAGCATCACAGCAAAATGCAAGGTGAAACAGATTGTTTAGCATAAGTTGTTAGCACATGTTGTAAGGTACCATTCTAGGTAGAGCAGCCCGTTAACACCTCTGCAGTCATAGGACAAAAATGGGGGGCTAGTGGGTTACAGATTGTTGCAATAAACCATAAATCCAGTGTCTCTGTTCAGTCCATGATTTTTAGTGTCTAGCAAAGTAATGAATTTAAGCTCCCAGTCTCTTCTTTTGAAAGTATCGGGTAGATTTTCTTTTGAGGATGAGGACTGACAGGTCAGCTATAGAGTGATCAGTTTGTGAAAAGCGTTCACCCACATGTGATAGTGTTTTTGTCTTTTATCATTTTCCTGTGTGAGTTCATTCAAGAGCGTAGTGATTGTCTGATTCACAACATAGTTATTGGGGTATGTAGTGCATTGTATGAGCTATACCACATGTTGTGATAGGCATATGTAGGACCCAAGGATCTTGAAATGTGTGTTGATCATTGTAGCAGTGGAGATATGTCTGCAAATTTTTCATCTGTTGTTCTGTCAAGGTCTGGTGCTGCCTTGAGTTGGTGTTGTTCTGGTCTGTGGGGCGCTTGCTTCTGATGATGAGTTTGGAAAGGTTGGAGGGTTATTTGAAGTGCAGAAGTGGGGGTTCAGGAAAGATTTCTTGCAGGATGGAATCCCCATGGAGTATGTGATATAGCTGTTTTTATGGGTATGGGTTCCAGAGTGGGGCATTAGGTGTAAGTATCTGCATCTGATGCATCCTTCGGCTTGGCGGTACTTCAGTTTAATATCATGTAGGTCCTCGAACCCTCCTGCTTGATGAGTACTGCTTGTCAGTCACCCACAGTAGAATATAGGTACACATAGGCACTCAAAGAAGAAAGAGAGGGCTTACTTACCTGTATAGTAACCGGAACTCTTTGAGGTATCTGGTCGCTATCTGTATTCCATTACCGGTCAGTCAATGGACACTGCTAGAAAAAAAAAATTGTGGTCTCAGGTACATGGAGCTCATGCATGTCCCACAGTGGAATACAGATAGGGATCATGCAACTTGAAAAATTCGAGTTACTACATGGGTAAGTAAACCTCTCTGTTTTACCACCTTGTTCATTTCACAAAACCTGTTGATAGATTTCCTTCACCTTGTGTATTTTTTTTTTCTGAAAAAGCAAGCTGAAACAAATTCCTTCTATCAATTTGCTACCTTTACATCCATTTGATCTAAATGAAGTAGCCAATGAAATTTAATTTGGATAAGAGTAAGGCATGATAATAGATTTCATGAACTGGTATGTCAACTTTTCAGGAAGTAACTCGCGGCATGTCCTATATTAATTTAGATGGACTATCTGGGCCCAAAGAGTCAAAGATATTAACATAACTCAATAACTGTCCAATATTAAACAGGACTCCGGGTTTGATATACCTGAGCAGCATGGCAAACGCACTGTTAAAAATCATTTTAACCCATTTATTAAAGATGTAGAAAACAAAGGAAAATCCACGAAAGCATTTGAAAAGTGAAGTATTAAGTAAGGCTTTCATTTTTACAACATTCCTCATTCTCTTTTCTGTTAGCTAGAGAGAGTTTTTAGAAAGAAACCCCCTTGTTTGACAGTCTGTTAGATGGTATTAAAGATGGTAATAACCATCCTTTTGAGGAAAAGAGACAAAGTTAGTTGAGGTGGGCTAAAGCTGTCATTGCTGCTGTTAAAGTCTGATCCTGTTTCTTAGAAGACAAAACAAGACAAACACACAAAATAGGAGAGAAAAGAACAGCAAAGATAGAAAATGCAGCTTCTGTCTCTGTTGTTGACTTTTATGTGCAATCTCACTGCTGCAAAAACACAGGCACCATGCACAATCTTATCAGCCACTCTGAAACCTGGTAAACTTGCACCAGCATCAAGCTATTTAGGGCATTGCATTTAGTTTCCTTTTTCTGGTCACAGGTTTACAGCAATGTTGCAAAATATACAGTCTTGGCCGACTAAGCCAGACTCTTATTAGATAGAAGGAAAAAGGAGAGGGATAGGAAAGAAAAGAAATCATGTGGGGAAAGAAGAGAACACAGACGTGGGTGGGTGGGAGGGAGGGAGGGGTATATGGTCTGGTTAGGACAATCCTTAGGATCAGGATGCAGAAAGGCCAAGGTCCCAGGAGATGATAGGGGTGTCAGCCACAATGATGAAGCTCTCTCCTTCCTCTTCTTTCAAGGAGGCAGTACTGCAGTAGCCTCCGTCTGTATTTTCCCCCCCAGTGTCTCTTCTCTTTTTTTTAAGAACCCCAAAAGGGCATGTTGGGCAGAATAGCCCAATTCTCTCATCATTTTGTATACCTAATTTCCAAAACAACAACTTTGATTCATTGATTTTTCAGTCTCACACTGTCTTGTTTACTAGGCAAGATCTTAAGAGTCCTTGAAAATTATATCAGTAGGCCTTTTTGTTTGCATTAATTCAGTCTTTTTGTCTCTTTCTTATAACTTTTTCCATCAGCATTTATTATTATAGGTTATTGTGACACTTTATGAACTTTCACTCAATTTTTACGGTTGAACTCACAATTAGGGTAAATTTGTAAACCTTATTATCACAACAGTCTACATGGGGACACTCAGAAAAGTTAAGCCAAATTAACTCAAGGTTTGACTTTAAAGTACATTAGATAAAGCACATTACTTTTGAATAAATGTCCCTGTGGGGTTAAAAGTGGTCTTAGTTTACTTTAGCTTAACTCACTTCCTGACGAGAGCATTCACACAAGGGTTTTAATGCACTTTAATGCATTCTAAATTCACACCTTCAGTTAATTTACTTACCTTTCGTGAGTGTCCCCAAGTAGACATGCCCTCAGAGAACAGCAGGCATCATTCAGTTCTGTCCAGTTCTTATCTATAGATGCTGCAGAGACCACTTGTGGTAATAATGTGGGTAGTTGAGTTTAAGATCCTGGTTTAAATGAAACAGGGGTGGTGCTGAAGTTTTCAGTGATAGGGGCTTAACTTTAGCATTCACATCCCTGTTGGTCTACCAGAGTCCAAATCTAACTTTCTAATTAGGTTCTTTTACTGTGCCCATCACCATGGCATCCAGTAACACTCGAAGTTTACAAATAAACAGAGGCCTTATCTATGCAAAGCTTTCTTTCTGAAAAATATCCTACCACTGCTAATACAGGGGCAGCTCCACCTGAAGTAAAAAAAAAATAATAATAATAAGTGAAAGTGTTACTGTAGACAAAGGGCCGCCAGTGTGTTACTACCATGTCATGTAGACTAGCTGTGAGCAGTTTTAAATGACACAATGCTTAATTCCAAGAGCTGTCTTGTCCACCCTAGGGTTCCCACCATTGCTACTGCTAGTGGGACTACAGTGATGTGAAAAATTTCAGGAAATGATTAGTGTATACACAGCCTGTGAAACTAGCACCTGTTGTGAGGTTTTCTTTTCCATTCCTCCCGAGAGGGTAAAGAGGTAGAAGGTGTGTGTGTGTGCTTATCTATTTGAAAGCTAATGTGCTCCGTGTTGCTTAGTAGAAAAGCAAGATTGAAGGAGCGAACTACATTTGAACTGGAAAATAGTGAAGTTTATTGTCATTCGAATTTCCTGAAAGAGTGAATTCCACAGTCCAGGCCCAGACTAGGGTTACCATACGTCCGGATTTTACCCGACATTGTCTCTTTTTGGAGGCTCCGTCCTCTGTCCAGATGGATTTTTCAAATCACAGGAAATGTCTGGGATTTTTGAAGAGTAGACATTGCAGCTCAGAAAGAGCCGATTGGTCCACTTCCTGTCTGGCCCCTCCCCTGCCTCCGCAGCTGATGAGTCCATTCCCCTGCAGCCACTGCTGCCGGATCTTGTCCACCCAGGCACCACCTCCCAGCCCTGGGGAGAGCGGGGGATCCCGCAGGGAGGCGCTGACTGACAGCTGTCACTGCGTCCTGGGCTTGCGCCTGCCACCGTAACAGGGAGCAACCTTCCCCCCACCTCTAGTGAGTACCCCCACCGCAGGGTACCCCCTGCAGCAGCCCCAATTGTACTCCCTTCCAGCTCCCCCTCCCCCACCCTGGCAGTATCATCTTTTTGGGAACCTGAAATATGGTAACCCTAGCCCCACTCAACCACCCACCTGAGAAAAGTGTCTCCTGCATACATGTTTGTCTCTTGGTGTAGACAGCTTCATTTTTCCTTAATTGTTGTGGAGCTGTTGAGGGAGTTTTATAGTTAATCTGGACACAGATTTAGAGCAGTGGTCCCCAACCTTTTTCGTCTGGCGGGCACCAGATGACGAGTCACAGAGGACCGTGGCAGCGGATGAGCATCCGCCAAAATGCCGCCGACAAGCGGCAACATTAATAGGCGTCGCCGCCGAAATGCCGCCGAAAATTGGCGGCATTTCAGCTGCGACGCCTCTGGATGCTGCTGCTTGTCGGCAGCATTTCGGCGGATGCTTGTCCGCCGGCCAGTACGCAGGTGCACTTAAACGCCCCGGCGAGCGCCATGACTGCGTTGGGGACCCCTGATTTAGAGGCTTGAACAATGATCAAGACTTCAAAACTTGACACAGAGCGCTACAGAGGGCCAATGGAGTGAGGGAAGCACAATTGTGCTGTTTGTAACCAGTGTTGCTGAGACGTCATGTGAGCTGCATTTAGCAGGAGTTGCAGAATCTTCTGGGCTGATGCTTCCAAGCCTAAACAAATTGTAGTACCAGTCTCCACATACTGACAGAAGCTCTATCAAGGTCTATGCATCCTGCCCTTGCTGAGGATAACACTTAGCCTGTCTGAGGTGGTCAGTCAAGTTTCCTAGGAATGCAGCTTGCTGATACTAAGTTGAGAAGCACCCCAGAACTCAGACAATGTAATTCATGAGTATGTCTCTGACTGGCGGAGAATGCACAGTAGCAGCAAGCTCTTTGCAGTGTTTTTCTTTACCTCCCAGCATACTCTGTCTTGTTAAGGTTGAACTTCAGCCACTGATAAATTTTGAATGGGTGCTTTTTAATCAAACCAGAATTATACATAAGTATTTCTTAAGGTTTAACTGCTAATGAGCTCTCTTTCACATAATTAGGTCCATGACGTTGAAGTCCCCTTTGTGGGAAATCTGCTTCCCAGTTACATTAATAGTTTTATCATGCAAATGAGTGGAATAATACATCTGCCACACCTTAATGATATGTACAAATATGTCACCACTTCATACCACAGAAGAGAATTTATATTACATCAGTGATGTGACAGACAGTTGGTAGCTTTGAATAAGGGGATAAAACTGAGAGAGAATTCCATAAAGTATTTAAAAGTAAACATAATTGTATAATTTTGGCAAATGTATAGATTGTTAATTTTATAATGTTGCTTCAGCTGATATGTGCTTTCACAGAAGAGTAGAATGTCAAACTCCATGAGTTTCAACATTTGTCATCTTCAAACGAGTTAAAAAATTACAGTACTTAATCTTGAAAAAAATACTGCAATAGACAATTATCCTTGGCTCATGGATGATTATTTTTGTATTGAAACATCAGCATGTAAAAGATGGGATATTCTTCACTTAGAGCAATACATGTTTATCTGGTTAATGCAATATGATGTGTTTTACAGTAGCTTAATGGATTTCCTTGTGCTTTTTAATTAATAGCATATTAAATTCTGATTTCCTGGGAAATGCATCATTGAAAGATGGTATCATTTTACAACCTTTGTAATGACCAGATAACTTTAAGTTCATATTTCGTTACAGGAATCAGATAAACTTTTACAAATTATAGTTCAGAAGAACTAGATAGACTTCACATTTTTCTACAAATCTAAGATTTTGTATCTCTAAAATGTAAGCATTTTGACGATGTAAAGCACTATCAATTCTAAGATTAATAATTCATTCTTCATATAAACATCTCAATTTGTGCTATAATTCATTGTGTGTGCATTGCGTGCACATATAAATAAATTTATATTGACAAACCATCCTTCAGGGTAACACAGCTATTTACACTTTTGACGTTAAAAACTCTTCCTGATATTATGTGGTTAGTATTTGTTAGAGTTATACTGAGAAGGTTTAAGAGTTTTTTGTTTTGTCAAAATATTGAGCACTTGAGCAGTCCAGACCTAAGAGGCTTTTCTCTGACATTGCTGAAACAATCACAGTAATTCACATTCTCATCTTACAAAATCCATAAAGATGTCTGTTTTTCCAGAGCTGCTTTCAGTGATCAGGTTGCTGCTTCTTTCCTTGTTGGAATTTTTTAAAAAGAGAATTTCATAGTAGTACAATTTTCAAGTACTTTTTTTCTCACCATAGCTGGTGACTACGCAGTTCTTTTTGGAAGGTTTGGCTCCTCACACTTCATAGTGTCTTCATGTTTGATCTGCAGTGAAGTCATACTGATTTTGTGAGATGACAATTTTTGCATATCAGCAGACCATGGCATCACAGTAATAGGATTCTGAACTGATTACAAGATTAAACACAATCAGCTGTGAAAATAAAAGTTCATATTCACTTTTATTTAAAATGTGTGTCTATAAAGAATACCTTTCACACTGGAATAAGCCAAAACATCATTTACACAAAAAAATCTTGGGCAGTAATTTTTTGGGTTCTATTCTTTTTTATGGAAGATGTGTATTTCTTTGTGTGAATGGTGTTGATATATTCCAGTATAAAAGGCATTCTTTAAAAATTAGACTTGGCTGAAGGTGTACTGAGTGTATAGGTGATCACATGCTGACTCTACTTATTATTTCAAATGCTTCTTTACATTGATGTTGTGGGTCAAATTTTCACAACTCTCTACATGTTTATTAGTGTACATGCATAGTTACCGTGATTGCACATGCAAAATTACAAGGCATGCATGTGTATCACAATTGAGCGTGCAGTCACATTAATTGTGAATGCAAATGTCACAGCTATGACATCCAGGCTCCCTGTGACTAATTTGGTTCAAATTAGTAAAGTCTAATGTAGGTAACAGAGACAGAGATGTGGCAAATTGCATCAAAATTGCTGTTGAAAGAGAGTGCCTACAGGAATTCAGCTCGTATATGCAGATGAGAAACATAAGAATAGGGGTTTTTTCTGTTTATACGCTATGATAGTCTGATACCTCCCAAAATTATGTACTCCTAAAATACACCTATCCAAAGTTGCTTGGACAATATTCAAGCGTATAGTTAATATGATGGACGAATGAAGCAACCTTCAGTAGCATTGACATTATCCTTATATGACACAAAACTACTTATTTTACCGTAGGTGAAAAATGATTATATGTTAGAAATAGCAGATCAAGTGGACCAGGAAATTGCTTTGAAGCTAGGTTGCCTTGAAATCCGGTAAGTTGAAAACTGTATATTTTGTTTCTGATATACTGTATACATTAATTTTGAAGCTGTTTTTAATTCGTATTTTTCCTGATTCTCTTACCACTATAAATTAGTAAAATATTGTTAGGAATTATGAAAACTAATTTATCATTTAAAATAAAAAATGATCAGAATATATTGTAACTGATTCCTAATGGTTTGTAAATTACAGATTAATTTTACAGATCAATTAACTATCTTTTTATATTGATTTTATTTGTTGCATATTAGCAACTAAACAGTTCGAAGGCCTAAAGACTAAAGTGGAATATTCAAAAGAAAATAATTCTGAAGTGCATTTGCTAGCAGATAGTGTCACATCCTCATTCTTCTATTAATAATACAGATGAAGAATTTAATTAAAAATAAAACACTTTTCCCCTCTGCGCTTGATGTTGAAGATTTTTAACATACTAATTTAAGAATGCAAAATATTTTTGCAGAACAAAGTTTCTGAAAGGGCAAATGAACTGATCTTGTGAGCTGCACTGATATTTTGTGTAGCTTTTCCATTTCAAACTGTTAAACACCTGAGATACTCAATGTATGTTTACCACATTGAGAATCTTGAAACAGTCACCCCTTAAACCTTTTGAAATGTATTTTCGCTGTTTTATGGAGAATCTCAGGGCTAAGATACCGGTAATTGCTTTAGTTCTGCTATTGTCTTGCAGAGCAAGACTAGGACAGCAACAAGATCGTTAAGAAATGAATGGCAAATCAAGTGATATAGAGCAAAGGGGAAAAGTGCAGGTTGAACAGTAATTTTCAGAGATAAAACAAGATTAGGACTACCACTAGTAACAGGAATACCAATAACGAGGATGTGGCACTTGGGTATTGTGGGTAAGGGCTTGAAATGTTTTCTCTAGCCTTAGTGGCAGTCTTGGAAGAAGTGAAAATTCTATTAACCTTTTTTTAGAAAATGTAACGGATATAACAACCCACTATCCTGGACACTTTTCTCTGACAGCTTCTACTCTCCGATATTTTTGCCGAGCACATTGTGGCTGTCTGATTTGTCTTCATACTCATCATGGTGCTATTAGTACTATGTTATTAGTATAACATTCTGGGATGTCTTGTGCATGAAAAATACTTTAATCAACTAAAGTGTACTCTGTTGTAGTAGTGTAATAGTATGTCAATGAACACATATTTGAAGTCAGGCTGCAAATGGTTTTCAGTGGTAGGTCTCTGAAAGCTCTGAATGCACTTGTAGATTTAAGCTGGTTCATCCAATAATTATTGCTTGCAAATATTTTTTCCCTGACTTTAGGAGATCCTACTGGGAGATGAGGGGCAATGCACTAGAAAAGAAGTCCAACTATGAAGTTTTAGAGTAAGTATTGCATTTCAGTTTGAGGCTTGAGCTGTTGCTTGTACAGGAAAATGAAGACTAGTTTAGTGAGAAGGCAGCACTGCTGCCATTTTTCGTAGTGAGGTCACGATAGTAAGACTGTTATTTTTATCTAACATAAACATAACATTTTATCTAAAATAAAGTGTGAAATCTTAAACCCTGATAAATTTCAGAACTTTCCATCTATAGAGGTGGTGAGAGCTCATTTACTACTGTATGACTAAGACAAATTGGCTTGTTAACTGTTTAAACTTGCTGATATGCAGTACCATAGGTTTCAGTCATCTGTATTCTGTTAGTGCTTGTGGGATAAGCTACTCTAGTCCTACAAATGTAACAATGCTTTGTACAAAAATGGATTTTCTGTGTACAATTAAATTAATCAGTCACGGGACTAATTTACACAGAGTTCTTTAATTACTTACCAGCTACTTGAAATTTAAAATCTGAGGGTTTATTTTCCCTTGGCTTCTGCTAAGTGTGTTGTTTTACTGAGTTATGATCTTGGGGTCAATAAACATATAGTGTGTCCACCACATATTCCAAAACTTAAAACATCCAAGAAGCATCCTGATAGCAAATCTAATTTGTTGACTTAATCATGCTGTATAGTAGTAGATGGCTTCAATCCAAATTTGAACAGAGTGCTTGAGAAGTTTTGCATTCAATTCCAAAGGAGACAATTGATGTTTGTTACAACCCCGTTAAAGGTCAATTTTGTTTTCATTAGCTTCAGTGGAATAATGTATCAACAAATGCTCTAACTAATTCTTATGCTTTGCTGCTAAAACCCTTGTGGGATAGAGAAGACATGGTGTATCGCATAATACAAAATTAGGTTAACAGCTCACGACAGCAACTTTCCAGTTTTTATTTTATTTTTTATTTTAAAATAAAATAAGACAAAGTGAGCTAATTCAGATAAAGGTTCGGTACTGGATCATTTGAAGGTAGGGTAGAAGATTCTTTTAAGGGCAATTAAATTGTTGTTTAGGACTCATGAGGAAATATACTGTTTTTGTTTGCTTGTTTTTAAACAGATTAAAAAATAACTTCCAGCAATTATATCCAATTGATATGAAAATAGATGTTCCACTGTTAAGATACCTTCTTTCAAAGCACATATATAGGGTGACCAGACAGCAAATGTGAAAAATCGGGACGGGGGTGGGGGGTAATAGGCGCCTATTTAAGAAAAAGACCCAAAAATCAGGACTTTCCCTATAAAATTGGGACATTGGCCACCCTACACGTATGCCAGGGAAAGCAGGCTATGCTGTGAACAAGACTGCAAGGACATTAGTTCCAATAATGCAGTGGCAGAGATCTAACCGTACTGAGCACATAGTTTGGAGTCAAGAATTCCTGGGTTCCAAACTCAGCTCTGCCTGAATATTATGATAATTTATTATTAAAATATGTGTCTCATTATTTTCAAGGACTTTGTTCTGTTTGTGTAGAAAATGCTAATACATATCAAACATACTTTTAAAAATATATAACAGTAGTATGTGTGCAGTATGTATGTATTAAATGTAATATCTGGTGCTGTGAAATGATTAAAAAATTAATCACGATTAACTGGAAGATTTAAAAAAATTGTGATTATCAGTTTTAATTACAGTGTTAAACAATAATAGAATATCATTTGTTTAAATATTTTTGTTTTTACATTTTCAAATATATTGATTTCAATTACAACACAGAATACAAAGTGTACGGTGCTCACTTTTTATATTATTATTTTGATTACAAATGTTTGCACTGTAAAAAAAGATAAACAAAAGAAACCGTATTTTTCAATTTATCTCATACAAGTACGGTAGTGCAATCTCTTAATCGTGAAAGTGCAGATTACAAATGTAGTTTGTTTACATTTACAGGAGATAATGCTGCCCGCTTCTTATTTACAATGTCCCCTGAAAGTGAGAACAGGCATTGTCATGCCATTGTTGTAGCTGGCGTTGCAAGGTATTTACATGCCCTATATGTTAAACATTTGTATGCCACTTCATGCTTCGACCATCATTCCAGAGGACATGCTTCCATGCTGATAACAGGTTCTGCTCGGTAATGATCCAAAACAGTATGGACTAATGTATGTTCATTTTCATCATCTCAGTTAGATGCCATCAGCAGAAGGTTAATTTTCTTTTTTGGTGGTTTGGGTTCTGTAGTTTCTGAATTAGAGTGCTGCTATTTTAAGACTTCTGAAAACATGTTCCACACCTCATCCCTCTCAGATTTTGGAAGGTACTTCAGATTCTTTTGGGTTGAGTGCTGTGCCTTTAGACATCTCATCTCATACCATCTTTGCGTTTGTCAAATCTGTAATGAAAGTGTTCTTAAATCGAACAACATATGCTGGGTCATCACCCAAGACTGCCAAAACACGAACTATATGGCAGAATGTGGATAAAACCATGGAGCAGGAGACATACAATTCTCCCCCAAGGAGTTCAGTCACAAATTAAATTAATGCATTATTTTTTTTAACAAGTGTCATCAGCATGGAAGAATGTCCTCTGGAATGGTGGTCGAAGCATGAAGGGCATACAAATGTTTAGCATATCTGGCACGTAAATATTTTGCAATACAGGCTACAACAGTGTCATGTGAATGCCAGTCCTCACTTTCAGGTGACATTGTAAATAAGAGGGCAGCATTATCTCCCGTAAATATGAACAAACTTGTTTGTCTTAGCAATTGGCTGCACAAGAAGTAGGACTGAGTGGACTTGTAGTCGCTGAAGTTTTACATTGTTTTATTTTTGAGTGCAGTTATGTAACAAAAAAAGAATATTTGTAAGTGGCACTTTCATGATAAAGAGATTGCACTATAGTACTTGTATGAGGTGAATTGAAAAATACTGTTTTTGTTTCTTTTTTACAGTGAAAGTATTTATCAAAAATAATATAAAGTGACCCCTGTACACTTTTTATTCTGTGTTGTAATTGCAATCATTAGATTTGAAAATGTAGAAAAACATCCAAAAATATTTATAATAAATATAATTTGGTATTCTATTATTGTTTAACAGTCTGATTAAAACTGCAATTACTCGCAATTAATGTTTTTAATTGAGCTAATTTCTTTTGAGTTAATCGTGTGAGTTAACTGTGATTAATTGACAGCCCTAGTAATATAACATTTCATGTGGAAAGTTGGAAGTTAAGAAAAGTACAAGGCAGAGCAAAGAGGCAGTTGGGTTAGTTCAAAGTCAGTGATCATCAGTAGAAATTTATCTCATTTAGGATACATACAAAGAGGAAGGAATAGAGAGATGCAGTAAGAAATATTAAGAGAAAGAAAAGATTATAGAATGTTGTTAATATAAAGGAAGTGAATGTATTGGTGACCTGGAGGAAGGTTGATACAGTGTCACTTTCTTAAAAGGTGGATAAATGGTGAGATTAATGACTATAAGTGAGTTACTGGGGGGTTCGGCCGGAAGAGTGGAAGGCAAATTTGATAGATTTGTGAGAAAGTGAGCAAGAAAGACCTAAGGAAAGGCAATGGATGCAGTTTGCTTAGTTTTCAGCATGACCATCAATAAGATGTTCCAAAGTCAGTTACTGGACAAACTTGAAAGTATAAGCATTAGTATAAGCAATAACCTTGATTGAAAACTAGCAGGGGGACATCTTGGTGCCAGCGAGATGACGGTGCCATCCTCCCAGTACCCCTGAACCCAGCAGGACAGCTTCCAGCACCGGGGAGTTCATTGAGCAGAAGGGAGCAGGTAGCCCCGAGCTCCTGACTGGCACCAGGTCCTCCTGTACCGAGTGGAGGGCAACTGGCCGTGCTGATGTTGGCGAAGACTTCCCCAGTCTGGCACTGATCACTGGACTTTGGCCCCAGCCAGCAGAAGCGAGGGGTACTGCCCCCCCATGGTCTCTCCAAGCTCACTCGTAGTCGGAGGTGGAGTCCTGCACCCAATCCAGGGGCTGTTACGAGTACCCAGTATACATCCCCCCAGATGCCAGTGCGGGTGCCCCCCCGGGCGCCTGGCCCAGAGGACAGTGGCCTGTGCAGGTCCAATGGCCATTTTGGAATCCGTGGGATTTCCCCCCACTACCAGGCCTGCCTTCCAGCTGTGTGTACTCAGTGGTGTCTGAGAGAAGGGCCCCACCACCACACCATCCGGCACCCGACTTGAACTCTGGTACCAAGCCCAGAACCAACACTCAGGACTTAGGCCTGTGTGATGTGGTCAGTGCAGATGCAGAGGAGGAAGGCCCCCTGCCAGTGCAGGCAGCCACCGCCTCCTCAGACGAAGCTGTGTCAGGATCGAACAGCTCGGCGCCACAGGACAACTTTAGAGCTCACCAGGAGCTATTGAAAAGGGTGATTTTGAATCTTAGAGTCCTCGCACAGCCTGATCAACATCTTGGCTGTGGCAGCCCCAGCAAAGGTGGCCCTACCCCTCAATGAGGTCGTTATGTGTCCAGTCAGGTCCCTGTGGCAGACCCCATCTTCTCTGCCCCCCACTTCAAAAAGAGCAGAGAAGAAATACTATGTTCCTGCCAAGGGGTATGAATACCTATATTCCTACCCCCTTCCTGGGTCCCTTGTGGTCACAGTGGCCAACGAAAGAGACAGGCAAGGGCTGCAAGGCATGATCCCCAAGACGACTCAAAGAAGCTGGACCTGTTTGATAGAAAGATTTATTCTACTGGTGGGTTACAGTTCCACATCTCCAACCACTAGGCCTTATTTGGGAGGTATGACTATAATGTTTGGGACTCCATGGCAAAGTTTAAAGACTCGGTGCCCCAGGAGTTCTCTGTTCTAATGGAGGAAGGGAAGACCATAGCCAGGCAGCCCTAGACACAGCTGACACGGCGGCCAGAACAATGGCATCAGCTGTGGTCATGGGAAGGTGCTTCTGGCTGCCACCAGAGGTTCAGCAGTCCATTCAGGATCTTCTGTCTCAGGGAACCTCCCTCTTCTCTGAACAGATGGATACAAAACTGCGTGGCCTGAAAGATTCCAGGGCTACCCTCAGATCCCCGGGTCTCTACTCCCTGGCACCTTCGAGGAAGCATTTCAGACCTCAGCAACCTCTCCGTCTCTCTGCTCCACCACCTCGCCAAGACCTGTTTAAAAAACAGAGCAGGGGTTATAAGCACAGGCAACTGCCCCTTTCCACTTCAGCCTTGCTACCAGGCATGCACAAATATCCGGGAGGCCCAAAGCAGAACTTTTGAAGGGGTTCCTGAGGGCATTATATCCACCAGATCGTGCTCCCCCCTTGTTTTTAGTCCGACTCTCCTACTTCAGCCTGGCATTGTCCCTCATCAACTCGGACTGTTGGGTGCTAAGTATGGTGGAGGAAGGTTACGTCCTTCAGTTTTCTTCCACCTCTCCCTCCCACCCATCCCCATCCCTGTTCCTCTTCAGGGATCCTTTCTTATGAGCAACTTCTAGTCCAAGAGGTGCAAACCCTCCTGACGGGTAGGGGCTGTAGAGGAGTTGCCTCAGAACTTGAGGGGGAAAGGATTTTACTCCTGCTATTTCCTAATCCTGAAGGCCAAACGGAGTCTTCGACTCATCCTAGACCTGCGTCACCTCAACAGTTATCTCAAGAAGCTGACGTTCCACATGCTCTCCCTGGCTTCCATTATTCCCTCCCTGGATACAGGGGACTGGCATGCCGCCCTTGACTTAAAAGATGCCCATTTCCACATCTCCATCTTCCGGGGCCACAGAAGGTTCCTCAGATTTATCGTAAACCAGACCCACTACTAATTCACTGTGCTCCCCTTTTGGCCTGTTGGCAACCCTCTGGGTTTTCAGAAAATGGATGGTGGTGATGGTGGCGGCTTTCCTAAGAAGGCAAGGCATTCAAGTCTACCTTTGTCTCGACTATTGGCTGATCAAGGGCCAGTCCAAGGCCAGATCAAAGCCAGCATCAGTCTGGTCCAAACTACCTTCCGTGCCCTGGGCCTATTGATAAATGAGCAAAAGTCAATTCTCATCTCCGTCCAGAGGACAGAATCTATCAGTACAGTGCTCAATTCTACCGGGGCCAGAGCCTTCCTCTCAGAGGCTTGCTTCCAGACAATGTTGGCTCTAATATCCAAGGTCCAGGCTCACCCCATCACAACAGTCAATTTTTTCCTCAGACTTTTAGGTCACATGGCCATGTGCACTTACGTGGTTCAGCACATAGGACTGCACCTCAGACCCCTTCAAGCTTGGCTGGCCTCAGTATGCTCACCACGCTGTCACCACTTAGACTCAGTGCTCACTGTTCTTATCCTGGTCCTCGCCTCCCTTGATTGATGCATGCAATCCCTTTCTCACCCCTCAACCATCAGCATCCCTAATTTTGGACGCGTCCGATCTACGTTGGGGGGGGCTCACCTCAAGCACGTCAGGACTCAGTGCCTGTGGTCCCAGGAAGAGCTCTCTTTGCACATAAACATCAGAGAGCTCAGAGCAATCTGCTTAGAGTGCCAAGTGTTCATACCCCAGATCACGGGCAAAGTTGTATGAGTGCACATGGACAACATGGTAGCCCTGGTTTCATCTACAGACAGGGAGGAGAGTGCTCATCGACCCTGTGTCAAGAGGCCATTCACCTGTGGGACTTCTGGCTGAAACACTCCATTCACCACAAAGCTTCCCACTTTCCGGGAGCCTGGAACACTGGCAGGTCTTTCTCTTCTCACCACTAGTGGTCCCTTCTCCTAGAGGTAACCAGATCCATCCCTCAGAGGTCGGGGTTTCCCCGTGTAGACTTCTTTGCAACCAAGCAGAACAGAAAATGTCAGCACTTCTGCTTACTGCGTGGGAACAGCCCAGGCTCTCTCTCAGATGTCTTCCTACTCCCATGGACAAAGCTCCTGGTCTATTTGTTTCCCCCCATTTCTCTGGTACACAAGGTCCTTCTGAAAGTTAAGTGAGACAAAGCAAAGGTGATTCTTATAGCCCCTGCCACACCAATACTGGTTTGGCACGCTAGTGGATCTGTCAGTAGCAATTCCACTGCCGCTCCCACCTCTCCTGGACCTGATCTCGCAAGATGAGGGCCGTTTGCTTCACCCAAACCTTAAGGCCCTCCAGCTGACCATGTAGAAGCTCCATGGTTTAATCCAGTGGAGCTGGCCTGTTCAGAACAAGTCTGCCAAGTCTTGCTAGGTAATAGAAAACCATTTAGTAGAGCCCCTTACCTAGCCAAGTGGAAGCGTTTCTTGGTGTGGTCTTCCCAACGAGGCTTCTCACCAACTCAGTCCCTCTCCAGTCCGTGCTGGAATACCTGCTTTATCTGAAACAACAGGGCCTAGCCACTTCATTGATCAAGGTGCATCTAGCAGCAACCTCAGCCTTCCACCCTCTGGTGGATGTTAGGTCGGTCTTCTCACATGAAATGTCCATTTGCTTCCTTCAGGGTCTAGAGAGGCTTTACCCTCAAATTTGCGCACTTGTCCCTCCGTAGGATCTAAACCTGGTCCTGTTGAGACTCATGGGTTCTCCTTTTTAGCTGCTGGCATCATGCCCTATGTCATATCTCTTCTGGATGGTCGCCTTCCTGGTAGCGATTACCTCAGCCAGGAGGGTCTCAGAAATCAGGGCCTTTACATCAGAACCCCTGTATATGGTATTCTTTAAGGACAAGGTTCAACTCCACCCCCAACCAGTGTTCCTCCCAAAGGTAGTCTTGCAGTTTCATAGTAATCAGGCTATTTTCCTGCCCATTTTCTTCCCAAAATGGAACAAGAAAACAGAGGAGGAGCAGTGTCTCCACACACTGGATGTTAAATGCGCCCTTGCCTTCTACATTGAAAAAGACAAGCCGTTCCATAAATCCACACAGCTCTTTGTGGCAATAGCAGATAGGATGAAAGCCCTACCGGCTTCAGCCCAGAGAATTTCATCCTGGATCACTTCCTGAATTTGTATGTGCTATGAGCAATTGGGCACCCTACCTCATGCCATCTTGACAGCCCATTCAACAAGAGCTCAGGTTTCATCAGTGCCATTTCTGTCCCAGGTCCCTGTTCAGGACATTGGCAAGGCAGCAACCTGGTCATCAGCACATACTTTATCCTCCCACTGTGCCATCACCCAGCAGGCAAGAGATGATGCCAAGTTTGGTAGAGCAGTGTTACAATCCGCATATCCATGAACTCGAGCCCACCTCTCAGGTACTCCTTGGGAGTCACCTAACATGGAATGGACGTGAACAAGCACTCGAAGAAGAAAAAACGGTTACTATCCTTTCTGTAACTGTTGTACTTCGAGATGTGTTGCTCATGTCTATTCCACAACCCACCCTCCTATTCCTTTGTTGGAGTTAACTGGCAAGCAGGAACTGAGAGGGTGAGGGGCCGGCTGGGCCCTATACCGGCACATGAGTGCGCGGCGCCAGAGGGCGCTAGAGCACAGTCTCAGGCACTGGTAGTACATGAAGACCTTTTTGACCAACTGAACATAAACAAACACCCCTTCACACCTGATATGGCTGCTTATTGCCTTTCATTGTCAGGTGTGTTCGATGTAAATTCGCTGTTGATCAGATTTTCAGATGAAACCAAAGCTGGAGGGAGGTAGCCCAAAGAGGTGGACAGAGTCAAACTTCAGAGTGACCTGTAGCAGTTAAATCAGTAGGGACTGCATGAATGGAGACTTGGTCCTAATAAATGTAAATCCCTACACCCAGGAGAAGGAATTAAGCTGCACAGATGCAAAACTGGGAGATACAAAGAAGCATCTGCACCCACTGCATTAAAAAAGACTTTAAGAAGCACATCCCCCTTCTTGCTGTCTTACTATTACTTTTATCTTTTTTGTATCAACTTTTTTATTGAAGTGTTCAGGAAAAAAATAGAAATACAAAACTAACCGAAGAAAAAGGTACATTTTCTACAACTAATAAGCACTGTGGTAGCAAGCCCATAGAGCTCGCTGCAGTTGGTATTTGATGGGTTAATCCCAATGAAGTTTACACTGAAAAGAAAATGCAGTGTTTATATCCAAATAATTCCCACTGGTAGGAGAGCATCAATTATGGTAAATATAAAGCTGTTGGCATAACCATATAACTAGGGGTGTTGATTAATCACAGTTAACTCATGCGATTAACTCAAAAAAATTAATCGTGATTAACTTCATACAAGTACCGTAATGCAGTCTCTTTACCGTGAAAGTGCAACTTACAAATGTAGATTTTTTTTCCTTACATAACTGCACTCAAAACAAAACAATGTAAAACTTTAGAGCCTACAAGTCCACTCAGTCCTACTTCTACTTCAGCCAATCGCTAAGTCAAACAAGTTTGTTTACATTTTTGGGAGATAATGCTGCCGGCTTCTTATTTACAGTGTCACCTGAAAGTGAGAACAGGCGTTGCAATGGCATTTTTGTAGCTGGCATCACAAGGTATTTATGTGCCAGATATGCTAAACATTCATATGCCCCTTCATGCTTCAGTCACCATTCCAGAGGACATGCTTCCATGTTGATGATGCTAGTTAAAAAAATAATGCGTTAATTAAATTTTGACTGAACTCCTTTGGGGAGAATAGTATGTCTCCTGCTTAGTTTTACCCGAATTCTGCCATGTATTTCATGTTATAGCAGTCTTGGATGATGACCCAGCACATGTTATTCGTTTTACAACACTCTATATATTATATTAATGGAGATATCCTATCTCCTAGAACTGGAAGGGACCTTGAAAGGTCATCGAGTCCAGCCTCCTGCCTTCACTAGCAGGACCAAGTACTGATTTTGCCCCAGATCTCTAAGTGGTCCCCTCAAGGATTGAACTCACAACCCTGGGTTTAGCAGGCCAATGCTCAAACCACTGAGCTATCCCTCCCTCGACCCAAGGTTTAAGAATCTGAAGTGCCCTCCAAAATCTGAGAGGGACGAGGTGTGGAGCTTTTAGAAGTCTTAAAAGAGCAACACTCTGATGCAGAAACTACAGAACCCGAACCACCAAAAAAGAAAATCAACCTTCTGCTGGTGGCATCTGACTCAGATGATGAAAGTGAACATGCGTCGGTCCACTCTGCTTTGGATTGTTATCGAGCAGACCCCATCATCACCATGGACGCATGTCCTCTGGAATGGTGGTTGAAGCATAAGGGACATATGAATCTTTAGTGCATCTGGCACGTAATGATCTTGCGACACTGGCTACAACAGTGCCATGCGAACGCTTGTTCTCACTTTCAGGTGACATTGTAAACAAGAAGCAGGCAGCATTATCTCCTGCAAATGTAAACAAACTTGTTTGTCTGAGTGACTGGCTGAACAAAAAGTAGGACTGCGTGGACTTGTAGGCTCTAAAGATGTACATTGTTTTATTTTTGAATGCAGTTATTTTTTCATACATTATTCTACATTTGTAAGATCAACTTCCATAATAAAGAGATTGCATTGCAGTACTTGTATGAGGTGAATTGGAAAATACTATCTCTTTTTACAGCACAAATATTTGTAATAAAAAATAAATATAAAGTGAGCACTGTACACTTTGCATTCTGTGTTGTAATTGAAATCAATATGTTTGAAAAATGTAGAAAACACCCAAAAATATTTAAATAAATGGTATTCTATTATTGTTTAACCATGTGATTAATCACATGATTAGTCATGAGTAAGTTTTTTAATTGCACGATTAAACGCAATTAATTTTTTTAATCGCTTGACAGCCCTAATATAAACCAGTAACAGCTATTAACTATCCCTAACTGCCAATGAGAGTAAGGCTGTGAGGTCTTAGTCTGGCATTGTTGGTTGAGCTCTCTCCTGAATAGGTGTCCATTCCACAGCCATGAAATGTAGCCGTCTGGAGTTTGCATGTGGTATTTTATGTTATGGCTATGGGTACATTTCAATTTATAATGCTTATTTGTTCTTGCTTATAAAAGTTTTGCATATTGCAGTCACAGACCACTGCTGTAACTCTGTATACTTTTATGTTAAATTCTACTAAATTAAGAAAATTGGATTTACAATCTAATTTTAAAAATAGGATATGCTGTATTAGCAAATGTGACTAAGAGTTGCTATTCATTCAATTCTGTGTGGTGATTTGTGTGGCGTTTGCTGCAAACTCAGATCTGTAATCAAAAGCTGTTATGTGATTCAGTTTAGAAACAAATTATTGTAGCAGAATGTGGGAACCATGTGCTGTAATAGTGTTAAGATGGTGGCAGCGCTGCATTAATTTAGAGAACTTAATTTTTGCAGAATTCTTCTGCTTGCTGAAATGTTTAATGTTAACTAAAGTATTCCTTGTCAAAATGTCTTCGCATATTATTTAGACTGTAATGGTGTGTCAGCTTTATCTAATTCTACATAGAATGATAAAACTGCACATAATTTGCATTTGAGATGAAATACATCAAAGGACTTAATGTTTATGAAATTTTATAATCTTTTCCAGCTTAGTGTCATTGCACAGACTCCAGGGTTCACTGCTGTGAACGAGTCAATTTATAATGTTTTAAAAATGCATTTTATGAAATTATTGTATAACATCCTGAGTGCTCAGAGTAGGTGCTTCAAAAGATTTTTTTAAATTTTTATTCCATAAGTAAGACTTAGAATTCCGTGTATGTTGTTTCCCTCTTAGCCCATTGGAAGGCAGCTGGTTGTATATACTTCACAGATTGACTAACAGCAATTTTCTGACATAGGCTGGAAATCGGTGCAGTCTCCCTCAGACAACAGATGAAACTTGCATGCAAATTAGCTGCAGAGTAAGGTGGTGATTGAGTTACCTCTGATATGTCAGAGGTCTAGGAGTCTTGTTATGGCATAGATACATGCTTTACTGTAGCCATATACCGCACAGGTGTAATTTGTAAAGTCAAAATGGCTTAGAATTTAAAAATGGGATTGTAACAGACCAGCAGTCCCAGTGATGATTGAACTTGGTACTATTCTAAAGAAAAAAGCTTTCATCCTTGTTTGTAGTGCTTCCTTTGCTTCACTCTGACTCAACAGACATTCTAGGCTTCAGGATGACACACACAGTGACAACCCTGGCATCTTATTATATAGATCGGGGTGGCCAAACAGTTAAAGTATGGCTCTCGGAGCCCCCACCATTCTCCGCCTACCAGACTGTTTGGGGGAGCTCGGGGCTTCTGCCCAGCAGGGATGGGGGGTCTTGGGGCTTCAGCCCTGTGTGAGGCACCTGCCAGGGCTCAGGACTTCAGCAGGAGCAGGGCTGAAGTCTCGTGCCATGGCAGGCGCTCCCCAAGGGGCAGGAACCCCAAGCCCCCTGGACCCTGCAGGGCAGAAACCCCGAGGCTTCCCACCTCGACGCAGGGCAGAAGCCCTGAGCCCCGGCAGGTGCGCCCAGGCTCACGAAAATCTGAAGATTGTCGTATGCAGCTCAAAGGGTCAGTAAGTTTGGCCATACCTGATATAGATGTTTGAGGCACATTACTATCTTCCCCTCCCATTCAGAATATATCAGTGTGGAAGGCTTTCCTTAATATTCATTGAAAAGGTAGACATGGTCCCTTCTATGAAGAGTTCACAAACTCACTCAGATTTTTTTTTTTTTAAGTACAGTTTGTATTACCGCTTGAGAAGGTTAGGGCAGAAATCCTTTTTCAATACAGATATTTTTTCCAGTTTTGAGCCTTGTTTTCTTATGCTAATGTTCATATAGATTGTGGCGTTTGACACAACCTGGTACATGCTGCTCAGATGCACCAGCATGATGGTATCTTTGTGCTCTGACACACCTCTGGAAATTCTCAAGCTCTTCCCTTTCAGTCTCACCTGCTCTAGAAATTGGCTGCTAGGGAGAAAATAGGGGCAGCCAACTACTCCATAAAAGCAACGGAATTCAAAGTTGAGGATATATTTATAAGCCAGGCTAAGCACTATTTTGAATACTATATAGTCATCCAAATTAGACATTGAGCCAAACTAAAATTCCAGATCAACACCCAGAGGTTGGGATATTCTGAACCTGGATCCAAACTTCGCAGATTGGGTCCATATGACAAATCTCTGACCTTGTCTCAGTGGGTCCCGCACTTCCAGGCGGATTACACTAGCCTCAAAGGCTCACTGTGACCCTCCATGTAGCCCTTCTTTCTCTAGAGGCAAGGGTCACAGCGTACTGAGCCATTTTCATCATAAGCCAGTAAGGGAGGTGGAAAGAAGCAACCCTCCCTCGCAGTCTCTGTTGTCTCACAGTCTCTGTGATTAATCAGGGAGGGGGGGGAGCCCAGGCCCTCCCTCTACTCCGGGCTCCATGCCAGGGACCCTAATAGTAGCAGCTATTGGGTAGCTGACTTTTTGGAAACAGGACGAGTACAATTCCCTGGGCCACTTCCCCACAGCAGTCCCCATTTCCTCAACATCTACCTCACCCTTACGGCCTCCTTCCTTGTGCCTGATAGGGTTTGTCCTGCCCAGTTTCTCCAGCAGCACGGCTTCCTCCTACAGCTCCTGACACGCACCTCTAACTGACTAATTGGAAGGCTTTTAACTAGTTCCAGCCAGTGCTTGATTGGCTTCAGGTGTCCCAATCAACCTAGCTGTCTCCACTGCTTTCTAGAAGGATCTTAATTGGCCCCAGGTGTCTTGATTAACCAGGAGCAACTGCCATTTGGTTACTATGGTAACAGGGATTTGTTTAGCCTGGGGCTAACATACCTGTTTCTCACTACTTTCCTATAGTCATCTGGCCTTGCCCCATCACAGTCCACCATTTATGTTTGGGTTTTTTAATCCTTTCTGTCTGTCCTTCCAGGGTGTGCATGTGTGTCTGAAATATGGAGTGCATGGGTGTGATGGTAACATTTTGTTAGCATTAGTGTGGAATGGTCACATTGCTCAGAAATGTAGACTAGTTAAGAAAAAAACTAGTGGCTGTATGATGCCTAGGGGATTGGGTCATTAAAATAAATTCTATGAAAATAATTAGAGGGCAGAGGATCGGTGAGGTGGTCAAGGGTGCATGATAATTGCATCTGTGTATCAACACTGACACTTAGAAATGTAGATATGTACAGTGGAAGGAAGTAGTTGAGGTTGAGGAGGGCAACTTGTCAGTTGAGTGTTGAATGATTCAATGCATATTTCATCTCTTTTTTACAATTTGTGTTGGTGGCATATGCAGTCTTGCAATCTTAAATCAAAGTCAAAAAAGTTTTTGGGGATATAGATAACATGTCAGCCTTACACCTGGTACATCTTGTTTCAAGCAAGAAGATATTTTAATCCTAAAGGTTTAAGTTTAAGAAAAAAAATAGAGTAGAAATCCATGCAAGGACTTTAATTATAATGCTGCTAGAAGTAACATAGCAATAAAAATATATTTGGATGCCCATAAGAAGGAGAAATCCAGTCTGGTAACAGCCAGAGTGGTCCTTGTAACCCCTCATTTATGATAAATTCTACAAGTCAGAGGACCGGTTTTCTCACAAAACAGTTGCAGGTGCGTAAGTATGATTGGGTGTTCCAGTTTTCATGCTAGTCCTTTCTCAGTATACTGTGCAGTGACTGTGTTTTTAGTGTTTCTTGAAACAATAAAATATGTACTGTAGGCAATTCATTCACAGCACTTCTATGTGATTGCATGCGGACATCATTAAACACAATACACTCTCCATCCCAGGTACCTATTCTAAAGATGGTATCTTTCTATATTTAATAATAGAAGATACTACAGTACAGCAATTGCTATGGAGTGGCTAATGTTAACATTTTAATGACACTGAATTTGCATTCTAATATTGAACTTTACTGAGGATTATATTTGCATGCAGTGTTGTTGTAGCCATATGATGATGTGAACTGAAAAAGAGTTGTGTAAGCTTGAATGCTTGTCTCTCTCACCATCTGAAATTGGTCCAATAAAAGATATTACCTCAACCACCTTGTGTCTCTAGTATATTTGCATGCATTTCTAAAGACCCCATCACCATGGTACCTCACAAGGTTTCTTATCAACAGTATATGTGTGTTTGTTTATTTCAGGAAAGATGTTGGCTTAAAGAGATTTTTTCCGAAGAGTTTGCTGGATTCTGTAAAGGTAATTATACTTCCCCTTGATCATGTGCCTCAAATCCATGAATAGCATATTTTTCAAATATTGGAGAAAATGAAAATGGCTTTGGATTGCATTAGTCTGCTTCTGAGACCTGAAAAGTGGGTGGTGATTTGCTTTTATAGTAGTAACTGGGCTGCTATGGAAACATTTTTCTCTTGATGAGAAAAGTATTAATCACTGGTGTTCTCACACATTGGTAGCATGTAATGCTAGGATGACCATATTTCCCTACACTGAATATGGGACATCTGGTAACTTGAAGTGAGATCAATAACAGTCAATCAGAACAATGCAGTATAAACATTCAAATTAACATCAAGTTGACTGAGCCCCTGTTAAAAAGAAATATTGCTAGTTGGATTCTTTTTATTTATCTTGCTATTTTTAAGGCTTTAGGGTTCACGGGGAGGGTTACAAACACACCGCTACCCCCACACACACACACTGGGAGAGGTCTCACACACACGCACTGACTCACTCACTCTCATACACCTCCCTCACATGGCGTGTGGGGGAGAGGAGGATGACCGACCGACACGTCCCTCCCTTCCCGGTGCTCTCCGCCCTCCATGCTTGGCTAGGCCCTCAGGATGGACCCGCCTCCCCTGGTACCTGGCACCACATCTCTCTGAGGCAACATGTGGGGGGGCACACAGGGTCACATGCCCCCTCGCCTCAGATTTCTGCCAGAATGTGGCCAGCAGCATCATTTTGGCACTGTGCAAGAGGGAAGGGACGGGAGCTGCTTCCAGCCACAGGGGAGGAAGAGGTGGGGAAGAGATGACCTGGCCCGTGTCTTTGCAAAGCTCATCTCTTCTCTCTCCCCGCCCCCCGCTTGTCCCTGGCCACACAATGCCGAAAGGCAGCTAACTCCTCCAGGTTGCTGCAGGCCACCGACATAACCCAGCTGCCTCCAGCTACAGTATGGGCAGGAAGGAGTTGAGCCCTAAGGATGCATTGTGCACCAAGGCCCAGGGAACCTGACTGCAGGGGCTTCAGCGAACCCGGCCAGAGGGGTGGCTCTGCAGGGGAGGGTACCTAGGGGATGGAGCAGCCCCATGCTCCCTGGGGGCAGGACCCATGTTGGGGAGGGGTGAGTGAAGCCTGCAGGTTCGGGGCATGAATAGGCTGGAAATTGCTTCCCCCGCCAGAGCTTAGCTGATGGACGGACAGGCTTCTCCATGCCAGCGCTGTGCAGGGCTTTGTCACATGCAGGGCTCAGCTTCTCTTGGCAAGTGCTACGGGGTGGAGGGTCTTGGGCTTTCCCAGGGTGCCAGCCTAGCCAGAGGCAGGGAGAGGACAGCGAGAGGGGGAGAACATAAAGGGCTGATGGGTGGCAGCAGAGGCAACATGTAACCATCCGCCATCTGGCACCTGCCTGCACTCATTGGCTGTTACAGCGCGCAGACAGTGCGGGCCAGAAATGGGGCGGGGCCCTGCTGGCTGAAAGCTGGCACGCAGCGTGGGCTGCGCTGGCGGGCCAGCAGAGGGAGTGGCTTGCCCCATGCGCAGCATCTTCACCCCGCCACTAGCTACCCCCGTCGTTGGCCACTGGACCCTCCTGCCCACCCCCCACTTACCGCTGATGGGAGGGCAGGTGGCTGGCGAGCAGGGATCCAACTAGCAGCAGGGACCCGCCAGTACTGATGGTGGGGAGACAGAAAATATGGGACAATTTGCCTGTTTTTAAGAAAAAGTCGGGACACCTGCAAGAGGGCTTAAATACAGGACTGTCCCTTTAAAAACGGTCACCCTATGTAATGCTATGGAGTTAAATAGCAGATATGTGAACTGATGAAGTTTGAGCTCATCACAGAGGTGATTTGCATGACCTTAGAGATTTAATATTTAGGTAATAGGGTTACACTTCTGTCTTCCCTACCCAATGTAGTAGTGCTAGAGACTGCTCTCAAAGTAATCTCTCTGTTGTGATGTTGCTTAGAATATAACTTCTGAAGCGGAAGGGGAAATTTGGAGAGAGGAAAAGAGCACCAAGATACCATCATGCTGGTGTATCCTCCCAGCAGGTGGGGACAAACTAGTACTAACAGTGTCCAGATAAATTCTGAGGACAGAGCATTTTCTTTAGGGGGTCCTTGGTTTTGGAATTGTTCCCTTGGCCAGTTGGCCAGATCATGGCATACGGTCCCTTTATTTGATCTACCTTTTGTCAGAGGGTGGGGCCGCTGCTAAGGGGTTGCTGATTAAGGGATTGATTGAGCATATTGGGGATGTTGCTTCTGAGTTTTTTGCTCTTTATCATGACATATGGAGGCAAAAAGGCCAGGAATTTACTCTCTATGCTGCTAGATATTGATAATGTGCTTAATATTTTGTGCAAATGTGTGTATCTTTATATATAAGTATAGGTATATATATTTAGTTCATCCAATGAGTACTTTTTTATGAACGTACGTATCTACAGTTAATGATAAAAAAGTGACGCCTACACAAGTCCTGAACACGTACTCACCAAAACACACATTTCAAGTCTCAAGAATACATAATCAGGTTCCTGTGTCTACTCGAAGTGATGTTACCTGTTTGGGCAGAAGGATGACCGTTGCTGCTTGTGCATTGTTCATTTTTAGCAGTGGAGACTTTTAATAAAATGGTGTAAAATTCATTTATTTTCACTAAATTGTACATCTTCTCATACTTTAAGAACCCAAAAGTTGAAGGATATATGGCCTTGAACCAGTGAATCACCACACAAGGACATGTTTAATTTTACTCATGCAAGTAGTCCCGTTGATTTTAATGGGATTACTCACATGCTCGATCAGCACTTATACGAAGAGGACAGAATTCTCTGTGTACAAATTAGTCAAACTTTGCCGTAAAAATAATTGTACTCAGGGCCTTTTTAGTACTGGACCGTATAGACTATCCAACAGTATCTGTTACAAAGCAAACAGCTTCATGTGTACACTGATGGTTCGTCAGATAAATCCTTCAAGAAAAGTGGTTGTGGTATCTTCATCCTGTGGTCTAATGGAGAGAGTGCAAGAAAGAGCATTAGTTCGGGATATATCCGCTCGAATTACATGGTTGAACTGAAAACTCTTCTCACAAGAAATAGAAATAGAGCACAAATAGACGTGGATGTTGTGATGTTTGTTTGACTCACAGGCAGAATGCAATCAACAGATTGCTGAAAATATAGCTTTAACTTTGTGTCTGAATAAAAGAGGATCTGTGGAGAGGACTTTATTTTGAAATATATATATTATCAGTAGGAGGTTGCAAAAGGTTTTGGGACAAATTTTCAAAACTGACCATGTGTTTCTGATATGTGTGAACTGCAAAAGGGCTATATGCAAATTGTGTGCACCAGTGATCAGTTAGGCACCTAGCCTAGAGTATATGCACAAATAAATGAGCATGTACAAATTAGAAGACAAAGTGTTTTAGTAGAATTTTTCATAATTTATTGAAAGCATAGGTTGCTGATGGCATTTTTTACACTGGTAAGAGGTTCAGAAAGCAGGGGTAAACGAGCTTAGAAAAATTAGTTCATGCAGAGGATAATAATCATATTGTCTTGTACTGTTTTGTTTAGAAAAGAGATGACTGAGGGGGGATATAATAAGAGGTCTATAAAATTATGAATGGTGTGGAGAAAGTGAATAAGGAACTGTTATTTACCCCATTGCATAACACAAGAACCAGAGGTCAACCCAGGTTTAAAGCAAACACAGGAACGTACTTCTTGACACAATGCACAGTTAACCTGTGGAACTCATTGCCACGGGATGTTGTGAAGGCCAAAAGTATAACTGCATTCAAACAAGAATTAGATAAGTTCATGGAGGGGAGGTCCATCAGTGGCTATTAACTAAAATGGTCAGGGATGCAACCCCATGCTCTGGGTGTCCCTAAACCTCTGACTGCCAGAAACTGGGACTGGGTGACAGGATGAATCACTCAGTAATTGCCCTGTTCTGTTCATTCCCTCTGAAGCATCTGCCACTGTTGGAAAACAGAATACTGGGCTAGACACACAATTGCTGTGACCTGGTATGGCCATTCTTATGTTTTTAATTCAAATTGTTAGATGCTTTCTGTGTAAAATAAAGCTATCAGTAGATATGGAGGGATTTTGTTGTGTGCAGTAAAACTGGAAGATAGAACAGTGCATTATTCATGTTTGGCTACATCCTTTTCTGATTAAGAATCACATCTTTTATGTTTCATTGGTAATTTGAGTAACTGATATTGAATAATAGATGTGTTTAATATTCAACATCACTGGCACAGCTTTAGATGCACAGACACTAAGTGATTTTTAAATATTTCATTACACAGGCCAAAACACTAAGAAAACTGATTCAACAAACATTTCGACAGTTTGCCATCCTCAATAGAGAAGAAAGTATTCTGAAATTCTTTGAGATCCTGTCTCCAGTATACAGATTTGACAAAGAATGCTTCAAATGTGCTCTTGGTGTAAGTATAGGGAGCACAGTAATCTGCAGAACACATTATGGAATAATGGATATAATTGACATTGTTTAGATCTGCAATTAATTACCTGTGCATAGTACACATTTTGATTAAAAGTGTTCTCTTTTTAAGTTTCATTAACTACAAAAGATACTGATTTAAAAAAAAAAAAATTAATGGAGATATCCTATCTCCTAGAACTGGAAGGGACCTTGAAAGGTCATCGAGTCCAGCCCCCTGCCTTCACTAGCAGGACCAAGTACTGATTTTGCCCCAGATCCCTAAGTGGTCCCCTCAAGGATTGAACTCACAACCCTGGGTTTAGCAGGCCAATGCTCAAACCACTGAGCTATCCCCTCCCCCCTGACATACCTGTCTCTCTAAATGACTATCTCAGAAGCATGAGAGTTTGGAATAAGTGTGGTAGTTAGATGTCAGTAGATGCAAAAATTTATTGTATTTAATATACATTTGTGCTTAACTTCTGAAAGCCAGGGAAAGGAATAGTTATATATTAATCTGTTTGATTTGTTTTAAAGAGTTTAAAAGTTTGTAAAGATTGCACACTGAAGAGTGTAATGAATGATGCTGGAGAGCCTTTGTCCTCAATTTTGTTCTCTTTCCCTTTAAATGTCACCATCTCCACCTCCTTCTACATAAAAAGTCAAGCTGGATTATTTCAGTGGAGCTGGCAATTGGCCCAGAAGAAGGAATCAGTTACCTTACAGACAAGGGCTCTAATGTAAGTCTGCTTCTGTTTTCCTGTCTCAATGACTGTCTTAAAGGCTATGGAGTGAGGCACAGCTTATTGTGAATGGGACTTTAGACAAAGATGAATGAAAAGTCTAATCTTTGAGCCAAACTAAGAAAAGGCAGGAAATTCAAAGTAAAAGCTGTTACTCGAGCATTAACTCATGCTGTGGGATGGGGAGAAAGCACAATGGTGTGAAATAAAGAGCCACTGTTGACCTTAACTCTGGATTTGCTGGCTTTTGATACCCATTGAGGCACACATTTAAGTAATCTAAAATATTGGTGGTGACATCTTAAAAAAAAATAATTAAAGTCATTTAGGTATTTCACATCTGTAACCCTTTTTTTAAGCAGAATATTTACGTGGCTAAATAAATCCTTCAGCACTTTTATCTATCATTTCAAAGCTGTTGTAGTGCAACCATTTCTGTAGTATCTAGATACCAGAAAGTGTAGCATATCTGTTTTTGTTTTGATATTTAGTTCATTTATTTTGTACTGCATCATTTTACTTTTGTCTGAAGTAAATTCATTTGACTAAGTTATAGCACCCAGACAACCATGCCCTCCTGCCTCGAGAAAACACACAGGAATAACAACCACACATCTGGCAGCTTTTACTGTTGTGCTTTGTGTTAAGCGTATGTATTAACTTTCACTGAATTTAATTCAGAGATTACAGAAAGGTTTGGAAATCAGTGGCGTGTTCAGTTGAGAACATTCCACTTAGAGCACTCCAAAGAATGTTTTCCTTTGAGTATGCTATGAATGTGGACACACCTGATTGACCTACTTGATTGTGGTGTGTTTTGCACTGACACGCGAAAATTTCTGAATTCAGTTACCAGAGTGTAACTATCCTAATTTAACAGTGACCCCTTCAGGCAAATAAGGAGTGGTATTGACTGGCTTCAGTCCACCCCTCCTCACTTACAAACATGATTACCATGATGGAGATGTAAAGAAATTGAAGGAGGGAGTGTTGAAGATTATGACACGATGAGACCGGAATTGGTATCAGGTAGATATGAATTCAAGCTTGCTCAGTGTAATGTAGAGGTTTTAATGCTATACATATGTGAGATATCGGGAATGAAGAGGAGGGTCAAGATATTATGCAATTCTTATGAATGTCTCATTTTTTATATATGCTTTTCTGCAGCCTACCCACTTGGCAGATTTCAATCAAGTGCAGACTATTCAGTATTCAAACAGTGAAGACAAGGACAGAAAAGGGATGTTACAGCTCAAAATAGCAGGAGCACCTGAGGTAAGATATTGACAGCCGTGGGTAACCTTAAAGTTATTGATAAAATGTATGCATAATTTGTTTCTCTACCCTATAAGAAACTTACATTGAAATTGTTTCCAACAGTTACACAGGTGTGTGTGTGTGTGTGTGTATGTGTGTGTGTGTGTGTGTATACACACCAATAATGGAGCTTGAGGAAATTATTCTGTGTGTAGTAATGCTTTTTAAGCCTCTCTTTTACAATTTAATTATAATAAAACAGAATAAATTTGTTTACTGCAAATATTTAAGTGGCTGCCTGTTTGACTTCATTTTTTTTTTCTTAAATTATCACTAAGGTGAATTTCTGACATTATTTACCTGTTAATATTATAAATTGGAACATTTAAATTAGAGCAAAGAGCATTTTACACCATGTCAACATTAACCAAAGCTCAGAGAAGAGTAGTTCATATTCTAGGGGGGGGGGGGGGAGGGAATAGTCCTAAAAATTGATTGTTCAGAGTACCAAATACATTACAAGAATTTGTAATAATACTGGATTGAACGTTATAGGTTTGTTACTTTGAATTTCAAATGTATATATATATTTTAACTTAGAGAAAATAAAGGGCCTGGGGTTTGTTCCTCTGGCTTTTCACTTCTGTATTTGGTTTGTCCCAGGGGGAAAATGAGCTTGGTTTCATATTAGTTCTGTAGGCACGTTATGCTGAACTTATTCAGCACAAATATGAGTGATTAGCTAGAGCTAGCACAAATAAATAGGACAGGTTCTCTGCACCAAAGTGCTTACAATCTAAATGATATGGCCCTGTGCAGTTGGACTGAAGGAGGAGAGACAGTGGACACAGTAACAAAATTCTGTGGTTGCACGAGAAAGATGTACGCACAGCATGGGGGAAATATTATTAGGGATTTTTTGTATTAAAAATATGTACAGTAAATAAATATGTGAAATAAGACAAAATGTTTTGGTGGACCTTTTTTTTGCATCAAGGAAGGATTTGAAAGAGGGGGATAGAGGTAGCTTGGTGAACTTGGTCAAGGAGGGCATTCCACACATGGGGACAACATGGAAAAAGTCACAGAGACTGCTGTGGAAGAAACATACATAAAGAGCATAGAGCCTGGCAGAATTGGTGGAGAGTAGGGGGGCGAACAGGCAGGCAGTGTGATAAGAAGACTAGGTCAGATAAATAGTCTGGAGTAAAGTAAGGCAAAGCAATGGAAGAGAGAGACTCTTGAATTTGATATAATGGAGAAGGGATTTGGTATAATGGAGAACGGGGGAGGGATAGCTCAGTGGTTTGAGCATTGGCCTCCTAAACCCAAGGTTGAGAGTTCAGTCCTTGAGGGGGCCACCTTAGGGATCTGGGGCAAAATCAGTACTTGGTCCTGCTAGTGAAGGCAGGGGGCTGGACTCGATGACCTTTCAAGGTCCCTTCCAGTTCTAGGAGATAGGATATCTCCATTAATTAAAAAAAAAAAAATTATTTAGAAGAGGGGGCTAATGGAAGAATTTAAAGACGGGTGTATGAGATGTGGTCAGAATAATGAATGAGGAAGATTATCTTTATCTGTGAGAGCTTGAGGTTACTGTGGTCTAGTGGGTCTATTCCTGCCTGTGCCATTGACCATTGGTATGACCTGGGCAAGTCACTTCACCTTTCTGTACTTCTGTTTCTCCTCCTCCCTTTGTCTTGTCTATTTAGATGGTAAGCTCTATGAGACAGGGGACTGCCTTACAATGTGTTTTTACAGTTAATTGCAGAGTGGGACCTCGGTCTCCGCTGGAGTCTCTAAGCCTTACACAATACAAATAAATTATAACAGCTGCATTTGTTACTTTCTAGGCATTCTGCAAACCTCTTCTTTTTTTCTTGGGTCTTTGAGGGAGAGGGTGAGTTAATAGAAAGAGTGGTCAGGTTATTATGATTCTGGTTGGCAGTTATTTTAACATTGTGATTGCAGTTCACTGTATTCTCTGTGATTCTGTTTTCAGTTTTGTTTATTTTAATTTTTGTAAAAGAGTGTAGATTTAAAGGATGTAAGCCTTAAAGAAGCATAAATAAATAAACTAACTGTCCTGCTGCTCTAGCATTAATAATAATTGGAGTGTCCATCACACTTTTCATTCATAGAGCTCCAAATGGTGATTAAGTAGTATCGTCACCATTTTATAGATGGGGAAACTAAAGTACCAAGAGGCAGCTTCCCAAGCAGGGCCGGCGCCAGGGTTTTTGCCGCCCCAAGCGGCGCAAAAAAAAAAAAGCCTCGATCACTCCAAGCGGGAGTGAAGGACCATCCGCCAAATTGCTGCCGAATAGCTGGACGTGCTGCCCCTCCCCTGTTCCCAAGGTCATACTGTGAGCTAGTGACAGAGCTGGGAATAGAAATCACATCTCCTGTGCTTGTGTCCTATGGACAACAAAGCCTCTAAGGATTTGAAAAAGAGGGAGGACAAGCTGTCTGTGTCCACCTGGAGGAGAAAGAATAAAATGTTGGAATGAACAGTTAATACCAAAACAGTGTTTAAGCTTGGACTTTTTAAAGTTGGAGAAGACTTACTTTTAGGGCAAGGAATGTGTTGCTGTAGGAGCGTAGAAAAGGAAAGCATGGTGGAGATATCATCACCTTTAAGAGTTCTGAGGAATAAACAGCTTCCACAGCAGAAGAAAATTATGTCAAGATTGTGACTTCAATGTTGTTGTTTTTTGATGTGGACAATTGGCCACTAGAGGCTAGCCTGAGAAACAACTTAAATAAGACCAGGTTAATTTTTCATTTAGGAAAAAAGTTTTAATTTGCTGCACCTTTAGACCTTATTCTTTAGGGGGTACTAATTAGGTCTGATATTCCTCTGCAAAAATATTTTAATGTGTGTTTCATTACTATGTCCTCCTATGGATGCGGATGGCACTTAGTATATTATTGGTGCTACCAGAGTACAAATAATCGCTGCTAATAATCTGATGTATTTAGTTTTACTCTTGCCCACATCTTTGTTTAATGTTTTCAAGTATGTACAAATCTCTGATGCAATGGCACAGCTGTTCTGCTCAATGCTTGCGACCCAAATAATGCCTCTCTTGTTGGTGCCTTGTTTTTTTTGTTTGTTTTTTTTCTTAGCCTCTGACAGTGACAGCACCATCCTTAACCATTGCAGAGAATATGGCTGACCTGGTAGATGGATATTGCAGACTGGTGAACGGAGCCACTCAGTCTTTTATTATCAGGCCTCAGAAAGGTAAGATGTTATTTCATTCAGGAAAGAATTTACTTTGTGATAGTCCAATTCTTGATATACTACTTGAAAATTAAACAGTAAATGCAAGGTAGCAACAAGTCTTACTCAAGGGTGGGGGGGAGCTGCTCTCTTTTTATCAGGAAATATGGGAGATTGTTATTGTTAAAAAAAACTGTTAGTAGATATCTTCAACTAAAAGGTCACTTAATGATAGGTTTCCACCAGTCATTGCTTTACACTGTTATAAAGGTATCTGCAAATGATAGAAAATAAATTGTAATTAAAGGCACATCTAATGAGGAACTATTTCTTGAAATCCGATTCTTTATTTAACATCCAAATGAAAATTGACCTGGGCTAATTAGAATGGGTTTCTGACTCATGATACGGTGAAAATAAAAATTCTCCCCCTCCCAGATACTCGTAAACTGCTCCATTTTCATTTATTAGCCTTGGTGGATTGTGGGCCTTTGTCACAAAATATAGTTAAAGCAGAGCAAGTGTTCTGTAGTATTTTGATACCAAATTGAATCAGTTGTTTTAATACAAAATGGGGGTAGGGGGGACTGTAAGCAGTCTCGGCTGCATTCAAGGGCAGCGTATGGCTATCTCAGCATGCTTTCAAGTTAAAATGTTAGTCATTTCTCTTTGACAGAAACTTGATGTTTTTTAAGAAAGTGTGAATTTATTATCACATATCCTGGGAAAGTCTCTTAAGGATTAAATAAAGGAGACTTTTGCTCAATTTATTTACTTTTATCTGAGTAAATATACTAGGCAGATTTACAAATATGGGGTAAATCATACACTGATGCACAGAGATGCTAAAAACACTTGCACTTGTTGGTATCCTTATTAGTGAATCTGCCCGCTTGAACCCTTCCTCCTGTTCAAACAATTTTGTTATCTTATCTGTCAGATCAGCTTGGATTCTGTCAGGATGAAAATTACATTTTAAGAAACCACACACTTTTCTGAGTTTTGTTACTAAGATGTGGTTTTAGAACCTGCAGACTGAGTCCCCTTTCACTTCTTTTTTGCAACTGTTTTTCTGTCTATTGCTATTCAAATGATGTAGGGTTGTTGAGACAATCCAGGTCCTTCAGTGGTCTGTGTAGAAGTATCCTACTTGTGCCTGATTATGAAAACTCCATGCACTCTTCCCTTCTACTCCCTAAAGGAACAGCATTTAATTGTTCTATCTTGAGAGATGTGACTATTAAGCAATTACTTATTGCCATTATGCAGATTAAATATAACTTATTCTTCATGTGCATTGATAACTTTATTCTTAAAGGTGAATGCTTCTGCTTTGTATAGTCTGACTTCTTGTGCAATTGGCCTTCACCTCAAGACAAACAGCTGCTTGCTTTTGAATCCCTCAAGTTCTACTTCCTTCTCTTCCAATCACAGAAAAGGTTCCCAACCCCTCTCTTCCCAAAAGTATAAATTCTACACCCACCATCCATATCAAGGTCCAATTTTTGCCATCCCTAACTGATTTTCCCGCCCTCCAACCTTCTTCCGAAGCAAGGTTCACAATTCTTTTCCCCCCTTGAACACCACAAGTTCAGATTTCTTGCCACTTCCCAGCCCCAAAAGTTTCCTTTCCAGACCATACAACGTTATTTCAGATGTCCACATGTCAACTTTAAATCATTGTGGCCAAAATTGAACTTTTGATCTTTCCCCTACTCAAGCCTTTACCTCACCCCAATTTCTCCACATCACCACTATGCTCTCAGTCACGCAGGTCCATAATCTGAGTGTCCTCTTTAACACTGCCCTCTCTCTGGAGCCACAAATCCAGTCCCTGTCCAAGTCTTGCCACTTCTGCTTAGGTACTATTTCAAAGGTTCGGCCTTTCCTGTCTCTCCAGACTGCCAAGGCTGTTTTTCAGGCTTCCATCAACTCATGACACAAACCACATTGCTCCCTGTTAAATCAATTCATATCACAACTGCCTAGATCTTTCTGGCTCATTGCTCTGACTCCCTGTTCTCCTTCACATCAAACATAAGCTCTTTGACATTACCTTTAAGGCCCTTCACTACTGAGCCTTGCTCCTGTCTGACTGATCTACAGGCTTCTCAAGTAATCAGTTCCTGATTTGACTCTACCAATAATGCATCCTTGATATTCTGATTTTCTGTTTCTCTCTCAAATCCCTCTGTGTTTTCTCCCATGCTGCCACCCAATCTCCCAGCCAAAGTCCATAAAACAGCCACCATATTCTCGAAGTCTGTCCTCAAAACTCACCTCTTCCTAAATGCCTACAGTTAACTGCAACCTCATACTGGGTAGGCAGGTGGTGAATTGTGATTTATTGCCCCAGTTGGCTAAGAATTGCACATATCCTATTATTTTTTCACCATATACCCCATTTCTTTTTCTCCCCTGACCCTAACCCGCTTGTATGTGTCATCCACTTGTTACGTCTTGTCTTATAGTTCGTAAGCTCCTTAGGGCAAGGATTGTCATTTCCTACAGTGGTTGGCTTCTAGGTGCTACTGCAATATAAATGTTAAATAATAACCTGTGATGCAAATGCAGCCATGTCTGTGCTGGAACATTATATGTGGCATCACAACAGAATAGCTTAGAACAGGAAATGAAGGAAAAAACTTCACTAAATTGAAACTATAGGGAACACTTCAGTAGGTAGAATAGAGCTACTGGAAAGAAATACGACCAAGAAACGGGATAATAGCTCTCTTGCAAGCATCCTTACAAATTAATAGACTTGCAAAAAGTTCAGTGGATCCTTAGTGACAGCTACTGGCCAAGGCCTCAGTTCTACCTCTCGAATGAAACTCAATACCTCCAACAACATAACAGCTTTTCACACTCCCATACAGTGCTGGTTCAGTAACAGCTGAGAGGGGAGAGTGTTACCTACTAAGTCACCACTAACACCTTGAGTGTTTCTTGGGTGTCTGTCATCCAAATACTGACAGTCCCATTGGGTTAAATTTGAGATTAAACCCAATGACATACTAGCACAAAATAGTCTAATTTAGGTTTAGCCCCAGTTGGAAGCCATAAAACCATATACTTTCTAAGGGAAAAAATGCTGTGTTTAGTCTGATCCTTAGTGGTTTTAAAGCATCAGAATGATACAGTCTTTGTGGGATTTATTGGCGTGCTCTTTTTCTGTATAACTGCCAGCAAGCACCATGTAATACCTTAGCTGTTACCGTCTGTGCAAGAAAGATGTTTTTTCAGACCATTTGTTTTCTTCCTCAAATTGCTGTAGCTTTAAAAGCATACTCAACTATAAAAGTTTACTTTAGAAAGAGTGACAGTGATTTGCACTGATCTATGTGATGTACTTGTAAGTATATCTTAGCTGAAACAAATGAGTAATGAATGATTCAGATAAGACGCTATTCTTAAAGCAACATGCCTTACTGTACTTCGCTTACTGTATGTAAGTTTGTTCTCGATACGCTAACATCAGAATACCTCACATAGAATATATATTTGGCAAGTTTCTTCAAAAAGGCCTCGCTTCATTGATGCAAACTGACCTACACCATTTCCTAGTCATGTAAGATCAACTGGGTTTTTTCTTTGAGGTTTTTTTGTTGTTTTTTTTTTTAAATCTCATGGCAATATTCAGCCTCATCAAATATTAATTAAAACTTTCTACAGTGAGAGCTCTTCCCCAACCTGGATCCAGAATTCCAAAAGCCTTCTCCTGAAATGAGCTTCGATTATATAAACTATGCCAGAAAAAAAAATCTTTGTAGCCGCTCTGGCTCCTAACTCAATAGGTCTTTTCTCTTGTTTGAACATTTTTTCCCCTTGTGGCTCATTATGGCAAGGGTCCTTACAAATTATCACTCTGGATCACTGAAGAAAGCCATGTCTTTGGGATACTAACAGTCTCACTATGCATAAATTATCGAGAAGCTGTAAATTTGTATTTGGTGAGAGAGCACTATTAGTAGTTTTGTCTAAAGCCTGAAAATGTAGAGTTCTACTTTTTATTTGTCCTGTTATTTCATAAATATTTTGCTAAATCAAGTGAAATAGGCTAACCTAATAATTTATGGAAGAAGAGTATAAATTAAATGACTTTTATAAAGACATGAAGACAGGGCCGGCTCCAGGTACCAGCTAAAGAAGCAGGTGCTTAGGGCGGCCAATACCAAGGGGCGGCACTCCCGCCACTATTGGGGCGGCATGTCCGGGTCTTCGGCGGGTCCCTCAGTCCCTCTCAGAGCAAAGGACCTGCCGCCAAATTTCCACCGAAGAGCGGAGCAGCGTGACCGCGCTGCCCCGGCTTTTTTTTTTTTAATTTTTTTATTTTATTTTATTTTATTTTATTTTCCGCTTGGGGCGGCAGAAAACCTGGAGCCGGCCCTGCATGAAGACTTGAACTAAGTTGTTAGAATCTTCATGATATGGTGCACTAAATGGTTACAGCAGTACAGTGCCTTTCCTGAAATCTAAATCTTGTGACTGAATTTTTGAGCTACTATATCAGTTTGGCAATTTTGAATTGATTAACAGACTGCTCAAAGACTCTTTCTGAAACACTATGGAGAAATGCATGAATAGATGAAGCATGTAGCTGGTTATGCCTATATACCAAAACCAATCTTTATATTCAAACATTATTTCCTCTTTGTTTCCTTTCTGAAGAGATCATAATCAAATCAAAATCAATCTTAAATACTTCAAATCAAAATTTAATAAGATGGAAAGTTGTCCAAATAATTGTGTTCATTATTCAGTCATATGAAATGTTTCATTTTCAAGTACTAATTGAACTTTTTCATCCTACTGTCAGAATAGCAAAATATCTTCTAACTCACTTATCTATTGTATCACACTAATTGTTTGGAAAACATAATTCCATCTATATATATAAAATGATGGGGTCTAAATTAGCTGTTACCACTCAAGAAAGATCTTGGAGTCATTGTGGATAGTTCTCTGAAAACATCCATTCAATGTGCAGTGGCAGTCAAAAAAGCGAACAAAATGTTGGGAATCATTTGTAAAAGGATAGATAAGACAGAAAATATCATATTGCTTCTATATAAATCCATGGTACGCCCACATCTTGCATACTGCATGCAGATGTGGTTGCCCCATCTCAAAAAAAGATATATTGGAATTGGAAAAGGTACAGAAAAGGGCAGCAAAAATTATTAGGGGTATGGAACAGCTTCTATATGAGGAGAGATTAATAAGACTGGGACTTTTCAGTTTGGAAAAGAGACAGCTAAGGGGGGAATATGATAGAGGGCTATGAAATCATGTCTGGTGTGGAGAAAATAAATAAGGAAGTGTTATTTACTCCTTATAACACAAGAACTAGGAGTCACCAAATGAAATTGATAGGCAGCAGGTTTAAAACAAACAAAAGGAAATATTCCTTCACACAACTTGTTGAATGCTTTGCCAGAGGATGTTGTGAAGGCCAGGACTATCACAGGGTTCAAAAAAAGAACTAGACAAGTTCATGGAGGATTGGTCCATCAATGGCCATTAGCCAGGATGGGCAGGGATGCAAAACCATGCTCTGAAGTGTCCCTGGCCTAGCCTCTGTTGGCCAGAAGCTGGGAATGGGTGACAGGGGATGAGTCACTTGATGATTACATGTTCTGTTCATTCCCTCTGAAGCACCTGGCATTGGTCACTGTCAGAAGACAAGGTATTGGGCTAGACACACCGTTGGTCTGACCTAGTATGGCCGTTCTTATGTAATGTTTTTGACAAGCATTTTATTAGAGCATTTGTTTGCTTTGAAAATTATTTCATTTCTGATGTAAATGAAGTTTAAATTGTGGTAAATCCAAATATACCTGAAAGACCTTTTAATGTGTCTGTTACGCACAGCTGGCTTTTAAACTGAATATTGGGGGAGGGTGGTGGAATCCTTAGCAGTGAAATCCTTGCTGATCTTAAACACAAAAAAGAAGCTTACAAGAAGTGGAAGCTTGAACAAATGACCAGGTAGGAGCATAAAAATATTGCTTAGACATGCAGGAGTGAAATCAGGAAGGCCAAATCACAATTGGAGTTGCAACTAGCAAGGGATGTTAAGAGTAACAAGAAGGGTTTCTACAGTATGTTAGCAACAAGAAGAAGGTCAGGGAAAGTGTGGGCCCCTTACTGAATGGGGGAGGCAACCTAGTGACAGAGGATGTGGAAAAAGCTAATGTACGTAATGCTTTTTTTGCCCCTGTCTTCATGAACAAGGTCAGCTCCCTGACTACTGCATTGGGCAGCACAGTATGGGGAGGAGGTGACCACTCTGTGGAGAAAGAAGTGGTTCAGGACTATTTAGAAAAGCTGGACAAGCACAAGTCCATGGGGCTGGATGCACTGCATCTGAGGGTGCTAAAGGAGTTGGCAGATGTGATTGCAGAGCCGTTGGCCATTATCTTTGAAAACTCATGGCGATCGGGGGAGGTCCCAGATGACTGGAAAAAGGCTAAGGTAGTGCCCATCTTTAAAAAACGGAAGGAGGAGGATCCAGGGAACTACAGGCCAGTCAGCCTCACCTCAGTCCCTGGAAAAATCATGGAGCAGGTCCTCAAGGAATCAATTTTGAAGCACTTGGAGGAGAGGAAAGTAATCAGGAACAGTCAGCATAGATTCACCAAGGGCAAGTCATGCCTGACTAACCTAATTGCCTTCTATGACGAGATAACGGGCTCAGTGGATGAGGGGAAAGCAGTGGACATGTTATTCCTTGACTTTAGCAAAGCTTTTGATACGGTCTCCCACAGTATTGTTGCCAGCAAGTTAAAGAAGTATGGGGTGGATAAATGGACTATAAGGTGGATAGAAAACTGGCTAGATTGTTGGGCTCAATGGGTAGTGATCAATGGCTCCATGTCTAGTTGGCAGCCGGTATCAAACGGAGTGCCCCAAGGGTCGGTCCTGGGGCCGGTTTTGTTCAATATCTTCATTAATGATCTGGAGGATGGCGTGGATTGCAGATGACACTAAACTGGGAGGAGTGGTAGGTACGCTGGAGGGTAGGGGTAGGATACAGAGGGACCTAGACAAATTAGAGGATTGGGCCAAAAGAAATCTGATGAGATTCAACAAGGACAAGTGCAGAGTCCTGCACTTAGGACGAAAGAGTCCCATGCACTGCTACAGACTAGGGACCAAGTAGCTAGGCAGCAGTTCTGCAGAAAAGGACCTAGGGATTACAGTCGATGAGAAGCTGGATATGACTCAACAGAGTGCCCCTTGTTGCCAAGAAGGCTAACAGCATTTTGGGCTGTATAAGAAGGAGCATTGCCAGCAGATCGAGGGATGTGATCATTCCCCTCTATTCGTCATTGGTGAGGCCTCATCTGGAGTACTGTGTCCAAATTTGGGCCCCACACTACAAGAAGGATGTGGAAAAATTGGAAAGAATCCAGCAGAGAGCAAAAAAATTATTAGGGGGCTGGAGCACACTATTTATGAGGAGAGGCTGAGGGAACTGGGATTATTTAGTCTGCAGAAGAGACGAATGAGGGGGGATTTGATAGCTGCTTTCAACTACCTGAAACGGGGTTCCAAAGAGGATGGATCTAGATTGTTCTCAGTGGTACCAGATGACAGAACAAGGAGTAATGGTCTCAAGTTGCAGTGGGGGAGGTTTAGGTTGGCTATTAGGAAAAACTATTTCACTAGGAGGGTGGCAAAGCACTGGAATGGGTTACCTAGGGTGGTGGTGGAATCTCCTCCCTTAGAAATTTTTAAGGTCAGGCTTGACAAAGCCTTGTCTGGGATGATTTAGTTGAGGATTGGTCCTGCTTTAAGCAGGGGGTTGGACTAGATGACCTCTTGAGGTCCCTTCCAACCCTGATATTCTATGAATATAGTTGTTTCTCAGCTCTTGAAATGAAAACTGAACGTCTCTGCAATGGGCCTGTCTTCGTGACATGTTTCAGATCTCAGAGCTGTACAAGTTTCAGAGTAGCAGCCGTGTTAGTCTGTATCCCACGAAAGCTTATGCTCAAATAAATTTGTTAGTCTCTAAGGTGCCACAAGTATTCCAGAGCTGTACAAGTACTTACGATCTTACAGTTGTCACAGGAATGCTTTTGTCTCATATTGTAAAGACCAGCCTGGCTGGGCTTACCTGAAGTGATCAATTCATATTTAAAGAAATACAATTTTAACCGCATTGCAGTGCAGTTCAGTCTTTTCAATACTGTAAACAGTGATGTTGCTTCTGATACTTGACAGTGTAGACATTCAGAGGAATATCATTCAAGATCCTCCTCTTTTTCTCCTGTTTGTCTCCCCTCTTGTTGGTGATCCTCCATCAGCAAAGGTCTGTGCATCCAGATAGTGCTAATTTGTGCATAAATTAGGAGGTTGCTTTAGAGAGCTACAGTGTGCTCCTTCCTTTTCCCCCAGGCTGAGCATACAGTCCCCATTGCGCTTCCATCCCCAACCAACCCAGAGGGGATAAGAGCACAAGTTCTGTTCAATGTTACTCTGGTACTAATGAGAGTTCTTAAAACTACTATACGTTTTATTACCATTACTCTTTAGAGTTTGGAAATGGAAACCTTGTTTTTAAAAAAAGGTGGGGGGGAATTGAGGTTGAAAGAGGAGTCAAACTCTGACTGATCTTTTGAGGCCTCTCAAAGCAAGGTACCCATCCTATACACTTTAGCAGGTGTAGGAGGAGCAAGTGGGCAGAGGGTTATGGTTTGGGTACGATCTGAGGGTAGAGGAGAGTGGAGTGAAAAAGATGGGCATAGGCAGGTTTTTATCCACAATGAAAATTTTAAGTTTAAAGATATATAAATGTTGAGTTGAACATGACTAAGAATCTCTCTTTCCCTCTCTCTCACCATCATTCCCTTGCGCCTTCATCCAAGCCACCTTCAATCCCCCACACTCTTATCATGCTCTGCCAATGTCCTGTCACTCCTCCATACACTGCCTTTCCCAGATCCCCCACGCCACCCCACCCCCAATTCCAAAACTGGCAGCACAGCTTCCATGCCATCCAGTCCTCAAGCCCCAATCTCTGGCCCTCTCAGACCACTGACCCCACACCATGCCCCCTCCCAAACTCCTGCCCCTTGGTGTTTCCTCCCATATTCTACTCTATCTAACCTATGCCTGGAGTCAGCTGCAGAAGATACATTCAAAATAATGTAAAATTTCCTCTTTATACACTAATACAGAGCTGTTTTCATGTGTAGCCAAAGCCCTAGCTCCAGGTACTATAATTGTGTGTAGGGCCAAGGAGTCACAAAATATTTCAACCTGCCATTTCAGAGCACATATATCTGTGTGCACAGTGTTTCTCCACCCCATCCTAAGGTACCTGGAGGCAAAACTGGAGCTTTCTTTCATCTGCTCAAAACTTACATTTGCTTCAGACAGGGAAAAACAAACAGTCCTGAACTTACAGAATCTCTTTTATACAGTAGATAGCCTGTTCCCACATCCTCCTTGTTTCCTGAACCTGTGGTACTTTCCTCTTCCTTTTCCCCTGAAAGCCACTTCCTCGGTATTCCAATGACTCCTTTTTATAGTTCTGTTTTAACAACCACTAGTTATCTCCTTCCCTGCCTATTTTAGTGTGGAGTATCACAGATTGTTTTTGTTCTTTGTAACTTCCCTACTAACCTCCCACAAAGATACTACGATAAAAGACACTTCTCATCACAGTCAGCAAAAAAAAAAAAAAAAAAAAAAAAAATTGAGTTTGTCTAGGCCCAAGCATTTTAGTGATATTATTAGCTAAAAAAATTAAAATTCTTTTCAGGAAGTGTATTTTCTTTTTTGGAGAGGTTGGAAGGAGAGTTTGAAAATTGGACTTAGATTATCATTATAACTTAACTTTAGCTACTGAGCAGGTGCTGTCACTTTATTGTACAGTCCAAATAATAAATCATACTACAAAATGCTATATTAGCTAATATAATGCTTCATACAATCTCTCTTATGTACTGATTAGGATGGTTCAGATTAGTTTTGAATAGCTTCTTCATCTATACTTGTGTATTAGGTGTATCTAATAAAATGTTCATTAATAGAGGAAGGAATTACAGTACTGTCATTTCTGCAGTGATTTGGCGGAGTTAAATTCTGTTCTGAATAATGAAAAAAATGGCTAAAGTTCTGAGGAAAAACTGTAAACCGTATGGATGAGATTCAATCAGAAGTTCTGTATAGCCTGGTAACAAGATGATGATGTGTGATATGCTGCTGTAATAAGAATATAGAGTGATCTTTCGATTCAGTAGATGGTTTCCCTGAGAGGCTATTATGATGAGACAGGATTTTATGTGTATAAATATTGTACAGAGAATTTCATCAATAACATGTAAATAAAATATTAACCTTGTTTTTTTCTCTTTATGCAGAAGGTGAAAGAGCTTTACCATCAATACCAAAGTAAGTTTTGCCTGTAATTTGTCATTAAGAAACATCAGTTTTGAGTTCTAAAAAGTTTTGATGAGATTCATGTAAATGACACCCTAGGTCAGAGGTGGGCAAACTACGGCCCGTGGGCCACATCCGGCCCCCGGGACCCTCCTGCCCGGCCCCTGAGCTCCTGGCCCGGGAGGCTAGCCCCTGACCCCTCCCCTACTGTTCCCCCTCCCCCGCAGCCTCAGCTCGCTCTGCTGCTGACACAATGCTTTGGGTGGCAGGGCTGCAAGCTTCTGGGGCAGCATAGCTGCAGAGCCCAGCCTGACCCGCTGCTCTGTGCTGCGTGGTGGCAGCGGCGTGGCTGGCTCCATCTGGGCAGCGCGGCTGTAGCTGGTGTGGATGGGGCGGGAGACCGGGCCATGACCCCCTCCCCTAAATGGCCCTCCATACAATTTCCAAAACCGGATGTGGCCTTCAGGCCAAAAAGTTTTCCTGCCCCTGCCCTAGGTTTTTAAAATATATATTTCATTTTTATTGTTGCTTCAGGCAAATACAAGAATAATGTGAAGTCATATGAGACCATGTAATTTAAATACAAATGGTATTCAGTATAAGATCTAAGGAAAAAGTGTTAACCACCATGGATAAGACTTGACTAAGAGGAAGGGCAATCTTTTGTTTAAAGCACTGGAATGGGATTCAGGAAATCAGGTATTCTAAACATGTGCATAAATTTAAGCACGTGAGTAGTTAAGTGTTTGAGTACCTTGCTGAATTGGGGGCTTAATCTCTCTCTGTCTCAATGCTGGATCTGTGAAATAGAAGTAATGTTTCCATTCTCCAACCATTGGTCATCCTATCTATTTAGATTGTAAGCTCTTTGGGACTGGAACTGTCTCTTCCTATGTGTACAGTACCTATCACAATGGGGCTTAGTCTCAGCTGGGTCCTTGAGGCACTATTGTAAGACAAATAATAAATAATATCAGTAATATAAAAATGCACCTTAATTTTGTAGCCTCTTAAAATACCAAAAAATAAATAAATGCCAAAGTGGGTAGCTAAATACTGTTCCAGCCATGACTGTGGAGCTGTAGAGAATGCCAATGTGTGTCAGACAAATAGATGCTAATATCTCTGACCAGTGCTAGGCAGCCATCCTGTGTCCAAGACATGGTGGGGCTCTCTGCCACCAGAACCTAGAAATTCTAAACAAAGTGGTGTCGAGACTCACTTTCCTTCCAGTTGCACCCAATTCCAGACAAGTGTTTAACATCTCCTAGGCATGCTTGTTTTGTCCTTGGGGCTGCATTTCATAACACACTAATTGTTGTATAGGGGGAAACTCTGCTGTAGCAACTTCAAGACCCACTTGACCCGTACTGACAAACCCGCTCCATTCACTAGGTCATTCTCTCCCAGGTGAGCAACCAGGATCAGAGGTATTTTTAGCCACTTGCTCATCAGGCAAGGCTGGCAATAGGTTAAACCACTAATTATGTGCCAAAATGAGAGGGGAAGGTCCACCCCAAAGCCTGTCTGCAGTCTCATCCTGAAGTTGGTTGCCCATCTTTGCATGTGAGGATACTTTTTGGGAACTACAATTTATACAAGACAAGGAAAAATATTAAGAAAAACAAGTGGGCAAAGCCCCATTACTGCCTGTCAACCTTATGCTTGTTGACCCTTATCCTTAAGCCACTCTAACATATGGATTGTTTTGGTCATCTGTCTGCCTATTTTAAGCATGAAAAGCTTATGCACCAAAATCCACTTTTAGGACAGCTCAAATTTAGAATGAATTGAATTATGTACAACCACAGCGTCACTTTTTTCGGGATTAAACTGAAACGTGAAGGAACTATCCATAATCATGCATCCTGCCCCGGACACAGTTAGATAAGTTTTTAGGCAGTGATCCAAAGCCCTTAGAACTCAGTGGAAAGACTCATAGGCTTTGTATCAAGCCCTAATGTCTTCACTGGGAAACCTTCCACAACCCCCATGTTGTGATCCTGGACACTGTGCTGGGCTGCTCATTCTGGAAAAAGCATCCCACTCCAATCAACCTATTGCGAGTTGTCTCAGGCCAAGGCACAGCACAGACTATTGCAGGCAGAACCAGGTACCAGCTCTTGAATCTGGAAATTTCCAAAAAAAAGGATACCTAAAAATGCTGTTTTTAGCAAATTATAACTGTTCACCGAGGGAGCCTGTTAGAATAAAAATAACTACGTTTGTCCTTGCCTGTGTTCTAACACTACCTTTGATAATTAAAAATCCTGTCAACATTTCACTCATCTTGGAGAATGAAACTACTCTAAGGGTATGTCTTCACTACCCGCCGGATTGGCGGGCAGAGATTGTTCCAGCGGGGATTGATTTATCGCATCTAGTCTAGACGGGATAAATCGACCCTTGAGCGCTCTCCCGTTGACTCCTGTATTCCACCGCCGCAAGAGGCGCAGGCGGAGTCAACGGGGGAGCATTAGCAGTCAACTCACTGCGGTGAAGACACCACGGTAAGTCGATCTAAGTATGTCGACTTCAGCTATGTTATTCACGTAGCTGAAGTTGAGTAACTTAGATCGATTCCCCTCTCCCCTCTCCCCCCCAGTGTAGACCAGGGCTAAGGCTACATCTGTACTACACATCACTAATGGCGGCATGTAGGGTGTGTGTAGCTACATGGCGCAGTAAAAAGCAAGTTGTGTCCACGCTGTCGTGTGTCGCTACATGTATAAATGAAAGGCTCTGGCAGGAGGAGGCAAAAGGGAAAGGCTCTTTTACTGTGGTGAGTAAAGGCTCTGGTGTGGGAAGGCAGTGGGGAAAGGTTCTGGCAGCTCCCTGAGATGGGGAAAGCCTCCATCAGCAGGGAAACAGCATCAGGATACTACATTGCTAAAAATAGTAGTGCAAACGGAAGATGCACAGCTTGGGCGAGTAGAGTGCCATGTAGGGTACATACCCACAGGGTTCAGGCATGTCTTTACTCTGCTTGTGTAAGCAGTGCCTCACCAGCTACACTGCTATCTATATCTGTGCTAGGTGGGATGTAGTACGTGTACACTACCCGCTGCTGAAAGGAGTGAACAGTGTTGACATACCTTAAGTCAGTTTCAGTTTCTCCGGTATAAACACAGTGTTGCAGGATATGGGTTCCAAACATCAAAAGCAAATACTTAAATCCCAACAAAAAATTATTTTCATGGGGATTTAATTTAATTAATAATTAATTGAGATCTCCTAGAACTGGAAGGGACCTTGAAAGGTCATTGAGTCCAGCCCCCTGCCTTCACTAGAAGGACCAAGTATTGATTTTCCCCCAGATCCCTAAGTGGCCCCCTCAAGGATTGAACTTACAACCCTGGGTTTAGCAGGCCAGTGCTCAAACCACTGAGCTATCCCCCCCCCTTACAATTTTAATTAATGGAGATATCCTATCTCCTAGAACTAAATGAAGGCTGATTTAAATTTACTGTGCAAAACACAATGAAAGGCTATTCAGGATAATAGCCTTTCATATATGCTTGCCACAGAGTCACCACACCCGACCCCACTGCAGTTCCGAACGAGTTTGCCACATCATTGGCACCCACAGAAAACGCCAACACAAAGGCAATGATGAAGCCCAATATCAGCATCCAGAGGAAAGCTACCATGGGACCAGATGCCTTACTTCCTATCGTACTGGTTAGCAGATCCATCAGAGCCGTTGTTGATTCAATTGTGAATTCCATGTTTCTGTTTTAAATCATGAAAACATTTCTATTCTTATTGGATTCAATAAAACATTTTTTCTTTAACAATACTTAAAATCACAACCTAAATTACATGTCCGTTCCCACAGATGTATAAAGTGTATGGTTGCATATCTGATCCCTGGCACTAGGAGAAAATCACTGATTCTCCAAAAGCAAGCCTGACATTTTAAAGCAGACTGTAGGTTAGAAATACTATTATGTACCATTTTTTCATTGGACTAATTTCTGTTGATGAGAGAGACAAGCTTTAGAGTCTCTCTCACCAACCGAAGTTGGTCCAATAAAAGATATTACCTAACCCACTTTGTCTCGCTAATATCCTGGGACCGACATAACTACAACAATGCTGCAGTGCTTAATTTCTGCCTGGGCTGCCAAATCTGAGCTCCGGCACCTCTAGGCGTGGCAATTCTGAGCCCCGGCACCTCTGGGCTTGCCACGTCAGTTGTGAAAGTAACAAAATTGCTTGAGCCCTGCCGCCTCTTTCATTACAAATCAAGAACTGCAATGCTGCATATGTTATTTACAGTTTAAGACACCAGTTTACAAAAGCATCCCCCTTAATAAGCACATGCTTCAGTGTTTTCCTGAACCAGAGTATCTATGAAGTAAGAACTTGTCTGTACATTTCAGTTGTAATTTATTAAGCTGAACATATGGGCAAACCAAAGTGATCTCTTTCCTACAAGAGAAGAAGGTGTCTTTCTGCATGAAAATGAAGCACAGCAATTAATCGTTATGATCATCTATTCATGGTAAAGACCCATTGATTTTACTGGATCTCCACATGAGAGTCGGGGGGCCACCTCTGAGGAGCAGCTTGCCTAATATTAGTCATGCTGCAACAAAGGGGGCAACAAGATTGCAGGAAAGGAAGGACAAGGGTAAAATCAGTCGGACTATGTGGTTATTCAGAGGGGCTAATGCATGAGATGCTAGAATAAAAATATTTTTACATAAAATGGATCCAGAGGATAAGTAGGAAATAATGAATTTTTAAATGCATTAGTTTTTTATTGAAAGTTTTTCAGCTGCTAAGCCTTCTGTGATGAAATAACAGTTTTCTAGAAGAGCTTCTATTGGTAACAGTGAGTTAAAATGTAATTTTGCACATTCCATGCTGTTGTATTACAGGTACTATATATGCTCTTAGTATGACTGTTGCAGACAGTTCTTGGGTCAAATATTCATAAGTTTTAGGCAACACATCTTGCATCTGGAAAGGCTTTCCTTTGGCAGATCAGATTTCTGTTTCATAAATGAAGAGTGCATGATTCTTTTGTTCTTCCATTGTAAAAATAAAATATAATAATTTACTGAAACAGCTAACCTGAGTGTTTCTTTTACTATTGATGTTTAGTAGACTGATAAATACAATTTTAATTAGTCTCAGTTATTTACCTGACATAGAAAATCATTGAAAACTGTTTATTCAGTTGTACATAAATAAATCACATTTTAGACAAAAAACCAATTCATTCTGCCAAAAGGATACACAACAAATTGCAGAATAAACCAAGGTAATCCATCACTCTGCTTTAAATTATATTTTGGCTTACAGTAGTTACCTAGTCTTTCTGACCCAAAGTATGTTGCAGAAAAGGATATTTAAGGGACAAGTTATCAAATAAGTCAACTTGACTAAGTTTAAAATACTGTTTTCATTTTAAGTTTCCAATATGTAATTAAATAAGTGGACATACTATTGAATTGGGTAAATAAATGGATCCTGGTTAGAAATGTATTATTAAAATTTGTTTGGTCAAACAAAGCTTTTCTTGAACTATGCTTATGTCATAATGAATTTCTGTGCTTTTTTAAATGGGCTTCTTAAAGTATTCCCCCAGGTAAACTTAAAATGGTACATTCCTCTTTTAATTTTCTCCCCCTCAAAATTTGTCTCTATGGCAATGGATTGGCTCTACTAATTACAGTAGGTTCCCTGTTAGAATGAATTCACAGTCTATTCAACCGTGAAGAATGTACAGCATTCACCGATTTAAACCTTTATTTTACAGGCTGGCCAACAATGAGAAGCAAGGAGTAAGGTCACATACAGTCTCTGTATCAGGTAAGGACCATTAAGATTATAAGTTTGTTTATAAAGCTAGCAAATATTTGGATGGTTTTTTACACTTGTGTAAATAGAGCCCACTTCTTATTGCATTGCTACTAATTTTCTTAAGACCTTAGCTTTGCTTCTTTCCTTGTGGAGTTTCTAAAGAAAAACAACTTTTTGTAGCTTTCCTACATACTGTTGTTTATAAGACCTACCAGTTGTAACTATATCCTTATTTTAAAGTATACAATATAAAGTCAGAAAACTTCAAAGCAAAGCTAAAAGTACTAAAGTTTGCAGTGGCTTAGAAATATGCTATATTGTAATGGCTTTTAATTAACTGTGTTTATTTACAAATTACTATCATAATTGACATTTGTAATAGCTGTAATGAAAGGGGAAATAGGCAATATAAAAACTCCACAGTCGTCATTTTATTTGTTTTCTGAGAGAAGTGGAGATCATTACTAGCTTGCTTATTGTTGCTGCTGTTTTGCACAAACCACTATTTATATTTTAGATATTGAAAAGTCACTGAAGTTAGTCTGAGCTTTGGGGGATGTGAGGATGTGAGGAAAAACATAAATACATAGTCATTATTTTATAGTAGTATGGAAATAATAAATTCCTAATTCCTTCAGCATGTAGCAGTTTCACTGTTTGGATAGAGCTGCTGTATTTATCTAAAGCTTTTAACGTTTACATAGGCTCTCTTTGAAGGGGTGGACATTTCCTCAGAGGAAAATGTAAAAGTAGTTGAGAGTCCCTCTGCAGGATACACCATCATCTTGATGCGCAGGGATTTAGATGTGTATTTCCTAGTAATGGTTATATACCCGTGTATAGAGAAGCCTCACAACACAAGAGAATATGATTATTATGATGCATTACTGTAGAGTTATATTGGTTGGCCACAGCCATAGGTACCAATTTTGGGACCAAATGGGGTTTACAATGGACATTGAGCTGCAGTCTTAAGTACAGAGGGGCTACAACCTTGCCATAATATTTTTCAACTTGTCACAAATTGGTGGCATGGACAGAAGAAGCTATGGAGTTCGTAGCTCTAGTTGATGCTCCATCATACTGTGTGGAAAGGGGGAGAAAGGGCACAATGACATTTGGTTAGTGTGTCTCTGATTAAAGCTTTTTCGAGACTTTAGCCTTTTTAAAGAACATTATATTAACTCTGCTTCTGACTGATATTACTCCTCCTAGGTGAAATACACCCCCTCTGCATAAAACCCAATTAGACAGACTTTTGTGCAGGGAAGTAAGCATGGAAAAGGAGATGGAATTCATACACATACCAAAATGCCGGGCTGCCACACAGCATCACCAGAGCTACTATTCCAGCCCATTGACTTGAATAACAGCATCTGTCCCTTCAGTACCAACTAAGCTGGGTTTGGTGGCACTAGATCCATATAAGCCTGGATGCTGCAGCCCCTTCCCCGACCAACTAAACAACCCCCTAAAGTGAGACACCCTACGTGACTCCTCCACCTAATCTCCCTCAACACAGCCCCATTGCAAGTAAAAGTGTGGTAGGTCCTTGGCCTCTCTTGAGTATTTCACCCTCAGTTCTTAATGTATTTTTATAAAAACATGAAAAACCCAATATATGTATCATATATATAAAAATTAAATTAACAATAAGTGCACATATTTCATGATTAAGGCTTCGAGTCTGTCATGGAGGTCACAGAAATCACGGATTACATGACTTTCTGTGATCTCTGTGACTTCTGCAGCAGTTGGTGCTGGCTCAGGGGCTGCCTGAGTCGGGCAGCCCCTGGGCCAGAAGCAGAATTTGGGTGTGTGGGAGGGGGCTCAGGGCTAGGGGCATGGGAGTGCGGGGGGGAGAGGGAGCACTTACCTTGGAGGAGGAGGGTTCCCCGACTCCCACTGGCATGGCCCTGCAGCTCCTAGGTGGAGGAAGGACAAGGGGGCCCCATGCGCTGCCTGCGCCCACAGGCCCCGACCTTGCAGCTCCCATTGGCTGCAGTTCCCAGCCAGTGGGAACTGTGCAGCCACTGCTTGTGGCAGAACTGGGAGCAGTGCGCGGAGCCACCCGACCCCTCTGCCGCCTAAGAGCTTCAAGGACACGTGGAGTGGGTAGGGAGCCCCTGCCAGCCCCACCAAACCCCACCCCCCAGCACCAGCAGGGGCCCCGGGCCATGTGCTGCTGCCCACTCCCTCTCTCCAGCAACAGCATGGTCCCGGACCCCCCAGCCCCCTGTCCAAGTTTTAGTTAGGGGTATATAGTAAAAGTCATGGACAAGTCACTGGCTGTGAATTTTTGTTTACTACCCGTGACCTGTCCATGACTTTTACTAAAAATACCCGTGACTAAAACGTAGCTTTACTCATGATCTGTGTGACAGGGTGGCCTCAGGGTCCTGCCACACCCCGTGCCAGAGAGGGGCAGAAGAGAAGTTCTCCAAGTGGCCTAGATTGGCTGCAGGGGAAGCCAATCAGAGGAGCTGCAGGAGCAGCCAGGAGGGGCCATATAAGAAGGAGCAGCAGAGACAAGAGTCAATCAGTTTCTGCCTGGAGGTGGAGGAGGAAGAACTGTGTTCCTGGCTGGCTGGAAGAGCAGCAGGACCACGGACAGGGACCAGGAGAGCTATGAAGGATCTCCTGCCTCTGGCTGCAAGGACTGAGCCCAGAGAGGGCTCCAGGAAGACAGTGTCTCCAGGGAGGAAGCCCTGGGGGTGAAGGGTGTCGGAGCCTTCCCAGAAGTGGTGGGAGCTGTGGGGAGCCTGGGTCCCTCCACCTGCCCTGGGCGGAGAGCCCAGCACCCGCCCCCCTACTTTTCCCGGAGACCCCTCCCCTTCCCACCAAGGGACCACCCCCGCCCCTCCTCTTCCCCCGGAGGCCCTGCCCTCAGCCAAGCCAGAAGCTGGAGCAGGGCCAGGGAGCCCCACCCACCCGTGGAGAAGGGGGTCCCCCGCCCAGGGCAGATGGAGGGACCCAGGCTCCCCGCGCAGCTCTCCCTGACCTGGCTCCGGCCGGGGAGTGGGGCCTTGAAGCTGCAGCCTGGCCATAAGAGCTGCACGGGCAGCTGTGGGAAGCCGCAGCAGACCCTCTACCTGCCTGCGGTGCGGAGGGCCCGCAGAGAGATGCCCTTCACCCGGGGCGGATGGAGGGTCCACGGCGCCCTACAGCTGTGTGCGCGGCTCTTATGGCCAGGCTGTGGCTCTGAGGACCCTCACCCCCTCCCGGATAGAGCTGGATCAGGGAGAGCCATGTGGGCAGCTGTGGTGAGCTGGTGCAGTCGCGGATCCTCCACCTCCACCTGCCCTGGGCCGGGCGGGACTCAGGTTGGAGGTTGCTCTGAGCCTCCCCGCACCATGGGCAGGGGGAGGGTCCGCCTGGCTCCCACAACAGACTGGGCTCCCCAGCCGGGCTCCATGCTGGCCTGGACAGGGGGTGGGGCCTCAGGGGGAAGAGGAGAGAGGAAGAAGGCGGCCCCTCTGGCCTCCCCCCAGTTCCGGCGCTACTGTTGGGGGTATGGCCCCATTCAAGGGACGGGAGAGGGTAAAGACTGTATACCCCAGGAGGGGGTTATTCTGTTCCACCTACAGACAGTGTGTGACTCGGGTGGAGGGCTGAGTCATTGAAGCCCCACCAAAGAAATCATCGACCAAGGAAGGGTGCTCACAAGAGGTGGGTGGCACTCTGATACAGCACCACTGAGACTGCAGGCACTCGACCGGGGGTGCTTGCGAGACACAGGTGCCGGCCCATTTACAATCTGTTATTGTAACCCTTGTACTCACATGCCTCTCAATCCCCAGTTACATTATATCTGCATTAGTGTGAATGTCTCTGGGCAGAAACTTAACTTTGATTTGTTCTCTAAAGCACCATGCACACTTATGGCACTGTATAAATAGGTTGTTGTAGTAATGTGATCAAATGTTTTGGTATGATGATGTTATGGTCTTCTAACCCCATAAGTCTGGTGTTTAGGGTCGAATATAGATATGAACAGGAGACAGACAAGCAGTGCTCTGAGACCAACGGCAGAGCATTGCGCATGTGTGCACACAAACATAAGTGGTGTGTGGATCGGTTGTTGGGAATCACTTTTCTAAGTGATTGGCCTCTGTAAACTTGAAGAAACAAAGGTGGGCCTAACTAATACAAAACAATTTAAACCAGCAAATCTCTTCTCTTTCCTCTCCCCTCTCCCCCCCCACCCTCCCCAGCTAAGAAAGTATTTGTATTTTTATACTATTTTGTTTTTATTTTATAGTATTTCAGGTCCTCCCATACTAAAACATTGTGCCTGTGTGTTTCACATTGAGTTATAAACCACTGGAAAACTGATACTACACTGAGATGATTCATGCAATCCTGCTTATTACTCATTTGGAGGTTGGCGGGGGAGGAACTCTTTCCTATAAGGTGACATGAAAGACTATCCAATACTTTCTGACCTTTGTTTACCCAAAATAAAGTCATGTTACGTGTCCTCTGTCAAGCTTGGCACAGATTATATTACACTGAATTTATACCATAGACACAGATTGTTAGCATGTAAGTATGTGGTACTTTGGACATATTTTTCCTCGGGAGATGTTCTCTTTGAGAGCCTCCTGTGCTCCCTGAATGTATCAATTTGTGTCAGATGAAGTAATGTTTCATGTTGACACATACAAGTGGCACTCTTGTTGAAATCTGTATCTGATATATGGTACTGAACAATGAAAGCAACAGATGTGCATAATGCTCAGTTAACACCAGAGTTGCAGATCAGCAGAGTCTGACAGCTGACAGCATCCAGTGCAGAACCATCTGTGGATGATGCCATAGTGAGTTGCAGAATAAGAGCTTTTCTCTGATGACATTTTAATGCTTACATCCAGAGGTTTCAAATAAGACAGGCCTTTATAGCTATCTGACAGCTGTACCCTCCTTCATGCACTTAATAGCTTGGAAGCATAAATTCAGAACTCTGCTGGTTGTTTTCATTGACGTTGCTATTCTTTGTTTAGTATTTCCCCAATATTAGAACCTCAGTAGCAAAATTTGAACTGGAGAGGCAACAAAAAATAGTTACATAAAAGTTTGCCAAACAGCCATATTTGTAGTTTTAACACTCTTAGCTGAGAAGGACAGTTTCAAAAATGATTTCTCTACCAAGCTAATGAGGTACTGATTATAGCTAAAGACCAGACACTGCCATGATTTGGTTTGGGGATGCACCACAAGTTCAAATGCATATGTTAAGCCATTGGCTATACAAAGTTAAACTGTTTCTGCAAGATTTTTAGTCTTTCCCATGAAATACCTGACACTCCCTAAAGTGTTTTTGTCCCAGTGAAAGCAAGAACCACCTTTTCCATGGTATTTTGGCATTCCAAGATGTTCAGAGGCATAGAGTGCATGAAAATGAAAAACAGCAAGCTGGAAAGTTACCTGACATTTTTCTAGCCTTAAGCAACAAGGTTCCTTTCATACTAAAGTGAATGAGCAGGTTGGTTCCAGAAACCTCTCACCCATAGTTGGAAGCAGTATGGTCTGGTAGATGGCGGGGCTGGGAGTCAAAAAATGTGTGACCTTGGGTACATCACTTCACATTTTTGTGCTTCTATTTCCCCTCTGTCTTGCCTGTTTAGATCAAATGCTCTTTGCAGCAGGCACTGTCTCTCACTATGTGTTTGTACAGTGCCTAGCACAATTGGGACCAGTCTCAGTTGGGGCCTCTAGACATTACTATAATACAAATAATGAATACTAAATCTTTTTTAGTCACAACTCACTAAATTTATCTATACATAGGCATATTTCACTTAATGTACTTTCTTCAACTGGATTACAGATTAGTTGTGACCATGTTATTGTTTTGGTTTTAGTTATTATGGAGCCACAGAAGTGACTCTGCATCATAATCCCAATTTTCATCCCCCTTCTCCTTAATTTATGTAAAAATAAAAAATGTCCTTTCCACAGGACATTAAATCTGTCTACAAGCCTGCAGGAGAGGAACCTATTTGGGAATGTGTTTCATGTTGTGCTGCTGGCAAACTGATACTGTATATTTGGTATCAAAATAAATAAATATATCTAATTTAAAAGAAGTAACACATGAGTTCACTAAAATCTTGTTGACTGTACTGCAGGCTGGTCTGCTTGGAGTCTTTCTTAGCAAATGGTCTAGTCTAGTCTACAGGAATTTGTCTTGGCCAGCAACTTGTTTCTGAAGAGCAAATATTAGCTTTAGAAAAGACATACACTACTTCCAAAAATAATAATTTATTCGCTCAATTATATATATTATATAAACCCCTTCACAGAAATTAAATTAATGCATCTTCAGTTTGCTTATGCCGGTTTTAAATATATTTCTTCTAAATCTATGTACCTTATTTACCCTTTATATGAGTATGACTAGGAGTATTAATTACCATACTTTTATCTCCTTGTGGCCAACCTCTGGCCATTTTTTGTGCCTTGTTAATGCTAGGAAATCCATAGGCAAGAAATCTCCTAGTCCTAGCTGTCCAAATCTCTCATAGGGACTAGTCCACAGGCACTATGTAAGTGGAGCTAGAGATCGTGGCATCCCAGGATTGGTGCTTTGAGACCATTGAGCATGGTCCATGCTTTTTAGTGTGGAAACTTCTTGATCAGGAATGGCCACTCACATCCCACACACTATTCCTGGGTAGAAAAATATGTGTGCAAGGAGGGAATGTTGCATGGAACTGTTACTGGCTGGAAGATGGACATGTAAGAGGAAATTCACCCTTTGCAGAGTGTGAGCAAAAGATCATTAAAGATCTCATTTAAATCCTCAAAATAGGACTCTGAGGTAAAATTTAAGTGGTTGAGCAGCTGGCCATATGCTGTAGTGGTGAACTTCTTCCATAATGAAATACAGCTTTTGCAGTGTTCATTGATTCACAGATTCCAAGGCCAGAAGGAACCATTGTGATCATCTAGTCTGACCTCCTGTCGAACACGGGACATAGAACTTCCCCAAAATAATTCCTAGAGTCTAACTTTTAATATTAATATGTGCCTATTTAGAAGGGGAAATTGACGTATGACCGAATGCATGATTTTATGTTTTAGTCTAGAATGAAGTACAAAACGCAAACAGATTAAACTGTATTGGTATCAAGTAGTTTAATTTCTGAAATCATAGGGCATTTCCCTTTAATGGTAAGATGAATGGCTTTCTTTGAGAAATATACTGTGATCTGTGGAAAATGAAAGTGCTCAGCACCTGTCTGTAGTGACCACCAAGATAATTTACTAGTTTTTGCTGTAAAGTCATCGTTAGATTTATAATAGGATAATTTTAGTCCCTTAAAGTACATATTGTGACTGAACTCTCAGTAACTCAGTATATACTGTTTCACTGCAGTTCTGTCCTAGTGTGCTAATTAAGGGGTGGAACCTCAGCTGGTGTAAATTGTCATAGTGCCTCTGAAGTCCATGGAGCGATGATAGTTCACACCAGCTGAGGATCTGCCCCTAAAACTTCAGCAATGTTATTCAGAACTTTGAATTTCTTTTCTACATTTTAATGAAAGAAGGGCTATCGAAAGAAAATTCACTCTTTATGTGAGGGGGTTGAATCATTTTAGTTCAGTAGATTTTAGCACGTGTTAAAAAAATATTATTTAATTTGAATAAAAGAAACAAACTATGGGTATTTTCAGTTGCTTACTGTAGGTCAAAATGAAGCCAATCAAATGTTGATATTTTGATACCCAGTGTAGGAAAAGATGTCACAAGCTAAGTTAATTTCAGTATTACGGCACCTAAAATAAAAAACTGCTTTTAATAATGAGGCTATTTACAAGCAATGTTAAGAGCTCAGGGTGAAGGACAAACAAGATTGTATTTAAATTTAATAATTGCTGGCAAAGCACAGTGCATTCTCTGTCTTGTGATCCCTGTGCCCAAAATGAAAGTCTGTCTTCTGCTCAAGTCTGAAAGAGTTTCTTGTGTAAGACTTACATTCCCACAGAATTATTAAACTGTAATTGGGGGAAAAGGTGGCTTTTGCCCACAGCTTAAAAAGCTTGACTTTCTGACAGATGCATTTTATCAGGTCACTTCAAAATGAATGTGCTGTTTGGTAACAGAATTATTTCAGTGGAGAATTGTGAAGCCTTAAGTGTTTCTTCTGTGCACTTGTAGCTATGTTTGGTAAAACAATTCATATTCGTTTTTTTAGTTTCAGAATTACCTGAAAATACCATGCTTAATAACCTAATGAAACATTCCTGTGATTAAAAAAAGAGCCTAATCCTTGTTCTGATGCTGGCTCCCTATGTGGCCTTCAACAAGTCACTAGTCTCTGTGTTTGCAGTTGATATCTCTTGAGAAATGTGAGATGAATTAAAGATAGGCATCAACTATGAAAAGCAAACTTCCTTGGCTTTGTTGGTTTGTGTCATAACCTTAATATTATATTTTAAAACCAGGATCTGATTTACCACTGTGTTATTCCATTGAAGTTACACTAGCATAAAACTGGAGCCATGTGGTGACGGATCATGCTGTTTTCTTTCAGTTGGCCAAATTCTTCTCATAAGTACATGGACATAATTTCCTTTGACTTGACCAGGGTGTACTTGTGTATATGAGACTGATTGTTAGGTTGTGTTGGGGATGGGGGTTCCTGTCCTTTTTCCTGTCTTGCCTGTCATTTTATTTTCCTGCTTTAGGATATTTTTTCTACCAAATACCTGTCCAACTTGTGTGTGTACATGTGTACATGTTATGTGTATGGGTGTATTTACATACACACACACTGAGGCGTTACTATTGATTTACAAGTATGGCATTCATTCAGTACAAATATATAAATATTTATAGGCACCTTGAAATTCAGTATATTGCCCCAATAGATTGCAGTTTTCACATTGGAAAAAATAACCCCAACTATACATACAATATGATGGGGGCTAATTTAGCTACAACTAATCAGGAAAGAGATCTCGGAGTCATTGTGGATAGTTCTCTGAAGACGTCCTCGCAGTGTGCAGCGGCAGTCAAAAAAGCAAACAGGATGTTAGGAATCATTAAAAAAGGGATAGAGAATAAGATGGAGAATATTTTATTGCCATTATATAAATCCATGGTACGCCCACATACAGATGTGGTCTCCTCATCTCAAAAAAGATATACTGGCATTAGAAAAGGTTCAGAGAAGGGCAACTAAAATGATTAGGGGGTTGGAACGGGTCCCATATGAGGAGAGATTAAAGAGGCTAGGACTTTTCAGCTTGGAAAAGAGGAGACTAAGAGGGATATGATAGAGGTATATAAAATCATGAGTGGTGTGGAGAAAGTGAATAAGGAAAAGTTATTTACTTGTTCCCATAATATAGGAACTAGGGGCCACCAAATGAAATTAATGGGCAGCAGGTTTAAAACAAACACAAGAAAGTATTTTTTCACACAACGCACTGTCAACCTCTGGAACTCCTTGCTAGAGGGTGTTGTGAAGGCCAGTACTATAACGGGGTTCAAAAGGGAGCTAGATAGATTCATGGAAGATAGGTCCATCAATGGCTGTTAGCCAGGATGGGCAGGAATGGTGTCCCTAGCCTCTGTTTGCCAGAAGCTGGGATTGGGTGACAGGGCATGGATCACTTGATGATAACCTGTCTGTTCATTCCCTTTGGGGCACCTGCCATTGGCCACTGTCAGAAGACAGGATACTGGGCTTGATGGACCTTTGGTCTGACCCAATATGGCCGTTCTTATGTTCTTAACTAGCACTCGGCTGAACCCTCAAGGGTTAACACATTGTTGTTAATGTAGCCTCACACTCTACAAAGCAGCACAAATGGAGGGAAGGGAGACAGCATGGCAGACAGAGACACACTCCCTGTGTGACATTGCCTTTTTAAGAAGATCAGCAAGTTGAGACAGCCGCTGCTGCCAGAAAGCTCCCTCCCGTGTCCCTCCCCTGCTCTATGGAGATGGGGTAAGCGGGGGGCAGGAGCAGGGGGGAGGGGGACACCCTGACATTAGCACCCTTCCCCCCGCCCCTGCACAGCAAGCAGGAGGCTCCCGGGAGCAGTTCCAAGGCAGAGGGCAGGAGCAGCACATGGCAGTGAGGGGAGGGACAGCTGAACTGCGGGCAATTGATATCCTGCTAGGTGGCTGCCGCACAGGGAACTTAGGGGAGCGGGGAGCTGATAGGGGGGCTGCCGGTCCACCCTGGTTCCAAGCCACCACCAGCTAGCTCCAACGGGCTGCTCTTCCTGCAAGCAGTGGACAAAGCAGGTGGCAGCCAAACAACATTATAAGGGAGCATTGACCAACTTTAAACAAGCATGATCTCTAATTGATCAGCAGCGTAACAACGAAACAACGTTAACTGGGATGACTTTAAGGGATGACTTTGTAGTGGTATTGGTGGATTGCTAGATGGAAATGGTAGAATTATCAATAATAATGCAGAAAAGTCAAAGTGTCCAATAAATATATCTGTTTTGTATTTGGGGGGGAAAACAATGATGATGTCATATCAATGATGATGATAAGATTCTTTCCGTTCCACTAGTATCTGAGTAGAATGTTAAACAGCAGCTACTAAATGTTAGACAGCAGGTCTGTATAACTTGCATCCAATCGTTTTAAAAGGGCTGTCTGGGGAGATTGCAGGATTGTTAAGATTCATTTTTCAATAAATCTTGGGACACTGGGTAAGTTTCAGAAGACTGGAAGAAAGCTAATGTTGTGCCAATATTTTAAAAAGATAAACAGAATGATGTGGGTCATTATAGGTCTGGCTTTGATCCCAGGCAAGATAACTGTGTGTCTGATGTGGCATTCAGTTAATAAAGAATTAAAGGAGGGTAATAATGCATATCAACATGGGTTTATAATAGATCTTGTCAAACTAAATTGATATCTTTTTTTGATGAGATTGCAAATTTGGTTGATGAAGATAATGGTGTTGATGTAATAGACTTCTGTAAGGCTGTGGTACCATTGTTGTGCTGTGGTACCACACAACATTTTAATTAAAAAACTATAACAATATAAAATGAACATGGCACACATTAAATGGATTAAAAGCTGGGTAACTGATAGTTCTCAAAATGTAATTGTTTTTCAAAACATTTTATTAAAGCAAAGGTACAATAAAAAGTCAACATACTACATGTATATTACTTATTCAGAATCAGGCTAATATTCAGAGAACCTAGCTAAAGATTCTGGTGTGCTGGCTGGGGAGCCCTCCTCCTCTGAGTACACAAGAAGGGTGACCAACTTTCTAAATACCTATCCTTTTTGGCAATTCTCTTGTGCACATACTGAATGTGAAAGCCTTTTTGTTACAAGAACAGTCTATATTTTACTATGCCACAGTTCCATAAGAGGAAAAGTCAGATTTTTCTAATAATGTGAAATACAAAGTTTTGCTGCTAACAATAAAAGAAATTGTCATTCTGTTTAAAATATAGATCCTAAACTGGCACATTATGTAAGCAGGTCAAGGGATCACTTGGAAGCTGACATAAAATGAATCAGTAATTTATAAAAATTTTCTTTATTGGTTATATGCAAATTGAAGATATATATTCCCTTTCTCATGTAGAGATCCACTCATCCAGATCAATTTATTTGTCCAAATCCCTCTCCCACCTTTTCATCTGGGTTGTTTTCTTATAATCATCCTTTTCAATCAAAATTATATGTATCTTAGAAATTAAACCTTTTGTTCCAACTTGCTCCTGGATCAGCTCGTCAAATGTGGTTAATGTCTAAATAGACATCCTTGTATCCAGATTTCACAATAAAACATTTGACTTATGCATGTTTAAAATATGGGATGTTTATATTATTTATATGATTACATAACTCTTGGTATGGCTTCAAATCAGGACCCAAGAACATCTGTCCAACCAAATTGAATAATGTCAGCTCTTACCCACAATGAATAGACACTTTGGTATTTGCTAGAGATAAATTGCTGATTATTAATTAAAGTAACTAACAGAGAGGGCCTTGGTGACAGGAATTTTCAAAGCTGCTTGGTGATCTGGATGAATGGTTATTTTTTATTTTTGGTGCCCTACCTTTATTTTTAACTGAACAATCATGATGAATAGCTGTATTTTGGCTCCATTCTTGTTCAGATTTTACCCAGTGTTTGGATGGTCTAATCTGAACCGAGTTGATCACATCTTTTAACTGAGACGGAAAGCTAGTCCACTCCATTTTGTAGGCTTACACAGAACATTAGAATTCACCCTTTGTCTTTTATGTTTCCAAATGAATTTTAATAGCACATCATGCCATGTTTTTAATGTCATATCAGGGATACCAATAGGGATACACTGAAACAAAAATAACTTTGGTCAGAAATTCATATTTACAAAGGCTGTACGACTTAGCCAAGAAATTTAATATTTTTTCCATTCCTCAAAGTCTTTTATTATTTTATTCCACAGTGGAGGGTAATTTTTCTTAAAAAGTGTTTTATTTTTCTCCACAATATTCATTTCTAAATATTTTAAAGATTCCTTTACCCATTTAAATGTATGTAGCTGACAACTGTTTTGATCCTTTCAGGAATATTAATTCTTAAAATTTCAAGTTTATCATAATTTATTTTGAATCCTGATATCTCTCCAGATTCCAAAGTCAATTGTTCTATAATTTTTAATCAGGCTCTGGATCCTGCAAATATAACATGATGTTGTCAACATACAAATGTATTTTGTGTTCTAATCCAGAAAACATTTTGATGCCCATAACCAAGGGGCTGTTTCTCACGCTTATTGCAAATGGCACCATTGCCAAAGCAAACCCTGACTCATACCACTAGAAAAATTAAAAGAAGGAGATTGATGACCATTAACTAAAGCAGATCTCAGAGATGATTGTATAGAGCCAATATGCCCATAGAAAACTAATTTCCAAAACCAAATCTTACCCAAATTTGTCTGAAGTACTCCCAACTTCAGCCTGTTAAAGGCTTTCTCAGCATCCAAAGAAAGCAGCGCACAGGAAGAATTACTAGAATTAATATTATAGAGAAAATGCACACTTCTTCTGATATTTATCAGCTAGATGCCAGCAACGAACCCATATTGATCAGGGCGAATATATTTCGGCAAGATGAGACTCAATCTGTTTGTTAGTACCTTGGCATGAATTTTAGTCTTCACATTAATTAAAGAAATAGGTTTGTACAATTGGTAAGATCTTTTCCTTCTTTAGGAAAGAACGTTTGCATCTTTACATGAATCCAGAGTCTCGTTTCCCTGCTTTATGCCATTAAACAAGTCAGTTAAAGTAGGGACCAACTCCTGCTTTAGAGCTTTATAATACTTCCCAGAAAACCCACTGGGACCAGGAGCCTGATTAGATTTTAAATTCTTAATTATAACTTTAACTTCCTCTACAGCAGTTTGCCTATCAAGAGCTGCCACATCATCCTCTGAGAACTGAGGTGGTTTCACTCTTCTCAAAAATCTATTTATAAGTTCAGGATTTGGTTGCTCTGAAGCATACAAAGTATGGAAAAAGTTAGCAAATATTTCAGTGATCTGTTTGGCAGTTACTAAATCTCCCTATTTATTTCTAATCAAATCCTTTTTATTTTGTAACTTTCTGGCTAAAAGCCTACTAGCTTTATTGCCTGTATCATAATATTTTTGTTCAATATATCTAAGTATTTGTTCCGCCTTACCAGCTTGTAACAGGTTAATCCCTCCCTCTTTTCTCGGTTATTTTCCTATACACTGTTTTAGATTCTGTAGATTTATGTCTGCCTTCCAAAACAGAAAGTTCTTTAACCAAAATGTTTTTCAAGAGCTTAATTCTTCTAAAGGCTAAGGCACAAAATGAGTTACACCTAGCAAAGGACATAAAAGGCCATAAGAAGAGGTTCTTTAAATACATTAGAAGCAAGAGAAAGACAAAGGAAAATGTAGGTCTTGTACTTAGAGGGGAAGGAGAGCTAATAACTGATTACAGCAAGAATGATGAGGTGTTTAATCCCTGTTTTGCTTCAGTCTTCACTAAAAAGGTTAATTGTGACCAGATGCTTAACATAATTAATATTAACAACAAGGGGGAAGGAACGCAAGCCAAAATAGGGAAAAAACAAGTTAAAGAAAACATTTGATAAGTTAGATGTAATCAAGTTTGCAAGGCTTGATGAAATTCATCCTAAGGTACTTAAAGAACCAGCAACAATCAATCTTGGAAACGTTAGGAATTATTTTAGACAACTCATGGAGGACAGGTGAGGTCCCAGAGGACTGGAAAAGGGCAAACGTAGTAAATGTCTTTTAAAAGGGGTATAAAAAGGACCTGAGGAATTACAGACCAGTCAGCCTAACTTCGACACCTAGAAAGATACTGGAACAAAGTATTACACAATCAATTTGTAAGCAACTACAGGATAATAGGGTTATAAGGAATAGCTAGCATGGATTTGTCAAAACAAATTCATACCAAACCAGCGTAATTTCTTTCTTTGACAGGGTTATTGGCCTGGTGGGTGAAGGAGAAGGTGTGATATATCTTATTTCAGTAAGGCTTTTGACACAGTCCCACATGACATTTTCATAAGCAAACTAGGGTAATGTGCACTGGATGAAATTACTATAAATTGGGTCCACAAGTGGTAGAAATACTGTGCTCAAAGAGGAGTTATCAATGGTTTGCTGTCAAACTGGGAGGACATATCTAGTGGAGTCTTGCAGGGTCAGTCCTGGGTCCAGTACTATTCAATATTTGTATTAATGTCTTGGAAAATGAAATGGAGAGTATGCTTAAAAATTTGCGGATGACACCAAGATGGGAGGAGTTGTAAGCACTTTGGAGGACAGGATTAGCATTCACAAATTGGAGAATTGGTTTGAAATCAATAAGATAAAAGTCAATAAAGACAGGTGTGAAGTACTTGACTTAGGAAAGAAAAATCATATGCACAACTACAAAATGAGGAATAACTGGCTAGGTGGTAGTATTTCTGAAAAGTATTAGGGGTTACAGTGGATCACAAATTGAGTATGAGCCATGTGATGCAGTTGTAAAAAAGGCAAATATTCTGGAATGTATTAACAGGAGTATCCTCTGTAAGACATGGAAGGTAACTGTCCTGCTCTACTTGGCATCGGTGAGGCCTCAGCTGGAGTACTGGGCAGCACGCTTAAAGAAAGATGTAGACAAATTGGAGGGAGTCCAGAGGAGAGCAACAAAAATGATAAAATGTTTAGAAAACTTGACCTGTGAGGAAAGGTTAAAAAACTGGGCGTGTTTAGTCTTGAGAAAAGAAGTCTGAGGAGGGATCTGATAGTCTTCAAATGTGATAAGGGCTGTTGCAAAGAGGCATGTGATCACTTGTTCTCTATGTCCACCGGAGTTAGGAGAAGTAATGGGCTTAATCTGCAGTAAGAGAGATTTAGGTTAGATATTTGGAAAAACTTCCTAGTCATAAGGGTAGCTAACCCTGGAATAGGCTTCCAAGGGTGGGTGTGGAATCCCTGTTGTTGGAAGTTTTTAAGAACAGGTTAGACAAACACACCTGCTAGGGAGGGTCTAGGTTTACTTGATCTTGCCTCAGCACAGGGGGCTGGACTTAATGTCTTGAGGTCCCTTCCAGCCCTACATTTCTATGATTCTTTATGCCCTAGGAATTTTTTTGGGGGGGGAGGGAGGTTATACAGGTCACAGTGGTCCCTTTGGCTTTGGAATCTATGAATCTATGTATTTTTGCTGTCTAACGTGGCGCCCATGACTAGCAGTCATTCGTCTAAATTAAATAACTCAATTTTAAAACTACTTTTGCCCCAAAACCCCATGGGAGTCATATGCATTGTCAGCTAATGTTACATGGAATTTCGTTATTAGAAAACAAAGGTTTTTTAATATTCTTTATTTCACAGTAAAAAGAGTGCTTATCCAAAAGTTTTGGAATGATGGAAATAGAGAAGTTACATAGTCTAGACAAATGCATTAGTAGTATGTGTATATCAGGCAATGTATACATAAATGTTGAAAACTAAGGGTCTTATAAAAAAGTGAAGAAAATCCCTAAAGCTCCTTATGGGTCATCCCCAAAACTTAGCTCCAATCATCCATGTAGTCAAGAATAATAGGTGGACACTGAAAAGAAACAACATTGTATTTGGAAGCTTTACAAACATATCCCACCATCCTCTTTTTCTAGAAAGGAAAATGATAGATTTCTATTCAAATAGAAACATTAGCACAGGCATAAGTATTTAATCACAAGCAGTGTTTCAACATATATATTGTTAAATACACATCTATCCATCTATATGAGAGGAGAAATGATCAGATAGGAAATTCAGAACAAAATACACCAAGAGCTTTAGTTTGGTCTTACTCAAATTGAGAGGGAAAAGCTAGACAAAAACATTCTTAACTACTGGTATTTTCAGCTGCTTGTCTCCATTAGGATCTTTTCCCAAGAGGATTTAGACACCAACACTTTGAGATTTTCTGTCTGCTGCTAATGTGCAGTATCTTTCTACCTCATATTAAAAAGGTTATATTAGCCTTCTTGCACATAAACTATGTTGCAGTGCAGTGAATTCTCTAAGTACTACTAGTAGGCATCATTCTTGATTTTTTCAATGCTCTCCATTGTATACGAATCCAGCTGGCTCAGTGTTAGCACTATTAGCACTAGACACTGGAACTGCCTGAAGAACCATGCATGCATGTTTGTCTGTAGGAGTGGCAAAGAGGAGAATGGCAAGGAGGGTGAATTGGAAAAGAAGGGAGGACGAGAGAGAGAGAGAGAGAGAGAGAACAGGGAGATCTGAGGATTAACTAGAGGAAGAGAAACTGGAAAAGTAGATTGGCAAGAATACTCTGATAGCATCTTGATCACAGATGAAGTTGTACCATACTCCTGTAAATCAGGAATATCCTCTTCCTTCTTGTTCTTTCTAGGGTCTTTTGGAATAGTTATCTGTGGAATATAACATTTTCTTGAAGTCCTGGTGAGACCACAAGAATGAACTTTCAGTGGTTTGCCTAATCAGCAGAAACCTGTGATGAAATTATAGCATTGTAATGCAAAATGTGACTTTTAAATAGTATTTCATAGATTTCATTATCCAAATTACTTGTGAAAGAATCCTTTCTTCCTGCTCTTGTCTCCCCCCTCTGCTCCTCCCCATTCCATCACTCTCTTTGTTGCAGTGGGCTTACATCCCTCATCTGAATGGTCACTTTTTGTACTGCTTGTAGTAATGTTGCAGTTTATGCCTAGAAGTGTTTGGATTTTTTGTTTGGATTTCTTTATTCTTTTGACAAATGTATTTATTAAATACATTGCTTATATAAATTTCATATTGCTGAAAAAGTTTAAAAATAAATAAAATGGTTTATTCTGTGATAAATGGCATATACTTTCAATGAGTTAATTTTAGTGAGCTGCTCTTATCTAAACAGAGAAAGCACTCAATTCTGCTTTCACCCAGACTTAGAAGCTTTATGTGCACTCAGATAAAAGCTAAGAATGCATAGGAGTGTCAGCTTAGATGGCTGGAAGTTGATGTGGAATACTGGGAATAGCTCCAAGTGTTGTGTAAGCTCCTGAAAGTAGTTAGAACATAAAAAACAAAATGACCAAATGAAAACCCACAAAATAAACCTTTAATCTTTCACCAGTTTTAATTTGATACCTGATCATAAAGGCAAAGTTTTGAATTGCAGTAATTTATATACAGTAAGCAAGTAATGGATTACATTTCTTTCTTCCCAAGTCACCAGTTTAAATCCGGACCAGGGTGGTGGTAATTGAAAGCCTTTTCCATCTGATTACTGTTTCATAGTTTATGTGAAACAGAATGGTGGTTTCACTCAAGGTCCTAGTGAACAGATGTTCACATATTAAAACCACCATCACAACTAGCTGAATTGTCTACAATCTCAGCAGAGAGGCCAAGGGTTGAACTCGCTCTCCACCTCCTACATATCTTGCATTGCCTCTGGCCACTGCATATGTGTTCTTCAGTTTCAGGCCTTTGCATTCCTCTACCTTTTTATGATTCACTTAAAAAATACTAATAGGATTACTTTTCCTTTAGCACATTTAATATTTTATAATGAATGTTAGTTAATTCTGATTGTTCATATTGATGACTTAGATGCAAACTCCCCTAGACTGTGAATAGTTGAAGATTGTTGTATGTTTTTAAAAAGGTAATTTCCCCTTCATCTCTAATATCTTGTATGCCATATATAATACTGATGTCATACTAATTTAGTCCGTAATCTACCCTTTCCTTGACTCTCCATGAGTTTAAAATATTGAAGATGATTGTTTTGTCTGTTTTTATTGAAAGGTAAATATTAGAAGATGACATGGTATTTGCATTTGTTTGTAATTACCCTTTCAGGCTTGTTATAATGGTATTTTTATTGTTATTCTTCAGGGTACAATATAAGGCTTACCAGCTTGTTCCGTTTTTTAATTAATCACCATCTCAGCAAAAAATAGGTTGTGTATAATTTTGAGTCACCCATTCAATTTGTGGGTTTAAAACTGAACATGAGGCATCCAGATGCCAGTGATGGACATTATACAACAAATAATTTTGCACCCGATAAACCTGCCAACATCATGTGACCAAAAATTTGCATAAAATCACCCAAATTTGTATGAAGCGTTTCTGATAGTGTGGAGGCTCGCTGACGAAAATCACAAACTCCGGTTAATTAATTCTATGCCCTCCCACCTCAGCCTAGCCCCATATCTGCCCTCATCAATTAATTCTGTGCTCCTCAGCTCCACATCATTTTTGTACCTCTGGCCCACATTATCTGCCCCGTGATTGGCACACCTGTGCTGTTCCTCCACCTCTCTAGGTTCTTTTTCCTCACAGCTCCGTCCCCTAGTCTGTGGGATATAGCACTAGCACGTGTTCTTGATCTTCCCATCTTGTTTCCCATGCTTAGAGTTGCTGAGGGAGAGGCAAGGGGAAGCATGGAGGGAGCAGCTGAGAGGAACCAACTCATTACAAGATTGTGGGGGGGAGAGGGAGCACAGCAATCCCGAGCTGCTGGGATTCCTCCTTTTTTGAGTTCCCCTTTGTGATAATGGTATTGGCGCCTCCCTCTTCCCATCCGCCCCTCAAAACTTCTGTTAACTCCTATGGAGAGGAAAAGAGCTCCTCTAGCCATATGCAGCAGGTCTGATTGGCTTCTCCTCCTCGGGAGATGGGAGGATGAGTAAGGGTAATCAGAGGGGGTTTCCTCACAGACCCTAGATATGCTGGGTCTGACTTTATAGAGGGGGATCACTCCAATAATTGATTTCACAGGAAAATACATTCCAGTGTTGTTTTGGGGTGAGTGTTTTTCATGTTTGATGTATCTGTGTTGTGTGAAATGTTTGTTTTTGTTTGATCTTCTTGTAAGATTCCAAGAAATTGATTCTGTCCTTATTAGAAGAGTGGCTGCCATTAAAAAGTTAGAATTTGCCAACAGTTACCACATAATAGCAGAGCTTATGATGCGGATTTAATAAATTTAATTAAATATCAGAGAACCAGTTTTTCATGTGCTTGATAATGGTTGGCAAATGTTGACTTTTTAATAGATTCTGCCATAAATCACTTTAGAAAAAGTGAAACAAAAAGAAAAATAATTTATTTCTAAGGCGAGGAATCCACCGTAAAATAGTAAATATAGTTTATAGTTTTAGAAAGATTCAAATATACATCTTGCAGATGTAGAATTGTAATATAAATCTTTTGCTTTTACATTCACACTTACAGGAGTGCTCTTAAGTTTCTGTTTTCTTTTGTTTCCAAATAATTTGTTTCTGTTTTTCTCTTTCCTTTTCTTGCCTCTTTGTAAAGGAGTCAGTCACTGTCAGCATAAAGTAAAGAAAGCTAGGCGCTTTCTCCCTTTCGTCTTCTGTTCACATGAGCCACCGCCTAAGGGTACTGCACTGCTCTTTGTACAGGCTGCCTTATTAACCCAAAACTCAATATACTAACTCTGTTACTCTTTGTTTACAATTTTACTCCAGCCTCAGGTAAACAGAGTTCCAAGAATAATCACATTAAATTTCTGCTGTCCCCTACAATTGGATCTTCAGTGAGATGTGTCATATACTTGATACTATTTTTATAGGAGCGTTTGTTCTGCCGTATGTGACTGTGGCAAATGATTTAGTAATTTTAATTGTACAATTGTGCAGCCACAAAATCCCTCAGCTTCCTTCTTTCAGTGGTAAACTTGGATTGCATTCTTGGACCCCTGATACAGCATGCAAATGAATGAACTAGGATAGCAGCAATAAATGTAATTTAAGATCACATACTGAGTGAACACAGTGATGCTGACTGCTGTGTACTCATCCAGTGTTGTCTGGACAGTTTGGGCTGTGTGGGGAAAGGGAAAATGGATGTAATAATATGTACATTAATTTTACAACAGAAATGTGCATTTTTAATTTTAATTTTATTTGTAATTAATGCTTAAAATGCATCACCTTCTGGTGTGGATATTTGGTATGGCACAGGGCCTAAAGGCTAAATCCATAATATCAGTGTTAATTTGAATAAGTGCCCTATGGACTTGTTCCATTTGTCATTATTTAAAACACAGTTTCATATAACTATAGTTTGTTCAATAAAACGAATATTAAGTTGTTCCATATCTTGTCAGTGTCTATGCAATAGCATAATAATACATCCAATATGAAAGAGGTAGCACCAATTCTAAGTATCTGAAGGCATAACTGTATGTACAAAGCTTTAGTGGCCAGATCCTCGGCTGGTGTTTCAAAGTTTCGCTCATCTGGCCTAGGAGCTTTATCTTGGTAATGGAAGTGTCAAAATCAAAAATTGACACTTTGTAACAAAATGCACTGAATTAACTGGTCCCTCTTCTAAATTCAATTGTTGTACTTCACGCAACAGTCACTAGCCTACATTTCATTGTATGCGCTGAAAAGTTTAAATATTCCTCTGTATCTTAAGTTTTAGGGGAAATGTCTTAAATTCCACTACCTTTCTGGTTTCTCTTGAGCTAAGTGTATAAGATAACTGCAGTTTTACTATATTCTTGGTTTATTCATGATTTTAATAGTATATTCCCTCCCCCCCCCCTTTCTCTCTCTGTCCCTTCTCTCTCCCCTTTGTTTTTCTCTCTCCTTGCATGCTACCTGGATCTGCAGATGAAATTAGTGGGGACGGTAATATGTGTTTTCTAGTCTATGTCTTACTAACATGCGATATGCGGCCCTTATATACATATACAACTAATGTGCATTTCAGTGATCAATTTTTATACAGATCATAGTATGAAAAAAACCCAACATGCATTAGAGATCAGCTGGTATTGTACAAATATTGCACCTTATAAAACAGTGCGACTGGTATTATCTGCTACGCTGGGACTGAATAAGGAAAAATTTTCAAACACTGTATGCAGTGGGTTTCGTACCATTTTATCAATCATGTTATCAAGTATGAATTGCATGTGTTTGCAGTGAGACTTTTGGCATGGAGCAGAGGAAGTGTGTGGGCTTTTCAAGAGTGTTCATTCGTTTTGATGAAGATAACAGGCATAATGTAGACAAAATGAATGAAGTAACTTTTCTTCAATGAGTAACGTCAATAGACATGACACAACTGGTAAATGATTCCATCAGGTGATGCTTTCACTTCAAAGTCCTGGTAACATCAAAGTCCTCTGCTGTCCGTTGGTCATATGCCAGATGTGAAGAGAAGTTGTGCAACACAGAGAAATTTAGATTGAGCATATGAAATGTTTGGCAGGTTTTAGGCGTGAAACCACTACGGTAATGGCAGAATCTTTACAGTTATTCTTTAGATGCTGGAAATTGTAATAATAACTTTATACCTAAAATACACTTTGTCCTGTATTTTCAAAAACGAGTAGTGATTTTGGGTGCCTCACTGTATGGATGTCCACCTTGACGCACTATTAAAGAAGCCTAATTTTCCATAAAGTTTTGAGCAGCCACACTCTGCAAATAAGTCCCCTTTAAGCAGTCTCAGATTGGACATCCAAAATCATTACTCATTTTTGAAAATTTAGGGTCACTTACATAATACTGTTAAGAAATCAGACTTCCATCATTGAGTCAATAGTTCATATAACATAATTAGGAAATGAATAACTGTGTGACCTCAAACAAGTATCAACAAGAGTATGAAAAGTGAAAAAAATTAGAAATAAAAGGTAATGGCACTCTGCTGTCCTCTCATGAAAATGTTCAGGAAGTGTTAACCAACTTTTGCCTAGTTCTTTTGGATATAAAAATAGTAAGGTAGCACCACTTAATTTTTCTCTCTGCCCTTAGAAATCTGTTGGTTTAGTGAGGGCTGTTGGCCTAACAACATTTGGTCATATTTCTCTTATAAACTCAGATGTTATACAGCTGTTCATCCCTTACACGCTAACCTTACTAATCTTGTACTGTGGGGTATATGTATGTTTCATTTTATGTTATATGTTAAAGGCAATAATAAATATTTGAAAATACTCTGAAAGGGGACAGTGTCGCAGAACATGAATCTAGTGTATGGAGCTGCTGTGATGCACACAGTTTCCTGAGATGGGTTTTTCTAGAGCCTAATAAAAAAAAATTCAGGATTAGCAAGTAAAACTCTACATAGATATCCCAATTTTAACAATCTTATGTTTTCCTGAAAGAGACGTGTATGCGTTGTGTAATGTGGATGACTCCTGGGTTGGCTGTGTATATTTCTTCTATAGAAGTGAGAAAGTGCAGAGCTGTTTTTGAGGTTGAGCTGTTTTTGAGGCACTAGCCCTGTTTAATCCCTTATTTCTCTACATTGTCAGGGGCATCAAAAATTGTGTGATAGGAAATTCTATCTTTGGGGACCACGTCACTATCATAGATTTTAAGGGCTGAAGAGACCATTAGAATCATATAGCCTGAGCACCTGTATAACAGAGTGCAAAGAACCTCACCCAGTAACTTCTGCAGCAAGCCCATAGCTTTGAGCCATAGCTTGTCTTTTACAAAGATGTCCCGTCTTGACTTAAAGACTGCAATTGATATATTAGTCTGAGCCATTTGAAGACTGATGGCCACCAATACCCCTGGACCAGATTTTAACAAGAATGATGGAGGTTCCCGCTGACTTCCAAAAGAAGTGCTGAAGACTTGGACAAACCTTTTACTATACCTGTATTTTCTGTACCCTCTAAACTCTGTCAGCTGTGTAGCAAGAAATTTGGTCAAACTCCTGAAGACTAACTTTTTCTTAATTATTTACATACATTTAGTGCATGTTGGACTCGTTGAGACTATTTCCAGTTCAACTTGGACAATGCATCGGAATCCTGTAAAGTGACCTTCTGCGCCATCCTGGCTAATATGTCTTCATTACACACTTCCTGATTGAACCTTGATCATTAGTCTGTAGCAAGAAAGGAACTGATGTTGAGCACAGTTGGGATCCTCAACTGCTCCCAGCTTCTGTTGTTGTCTTTTATTCTATTAAAAGAAAGCAGCTATTCTTGCTTTTTGAACCCTTTATCATATTTTATAAGTATCACTCCGTATTTTAATGTGGTGGTGCATTTCCAACTACCAGTGGGACACCGGTCCCAAAGCACAGGATTTATTTAATTCCTCTTGAAGAAATTTTTAAAACCACAGTAAACTCAAGTCATTCTTCTTGTCCCTTATCCATTCTATGGTATCTCCTCAAGTAACAGCAGATACAGTAGCTGTCATCAAACAGAAATATTTATCCTGACAAGCTAAAATGATCTCACCATGTTATTGCAAGAAAACAGAATGACATATCACAATGCATCAGCATTATAGGAAGTTAAATGTTTCTTTTCCAATGGATGCTAATTCTTTAGATCCGCATTTCTCAAACCGAGGCTTGTGTCCTGGAGAAGGATCAGATCGGTAGCGGGGGAGAAGTAAATGAGCCAAGAGAAAATGGATAAATTAATCTTTCTTTCCTCTGGTGCATATTTTCAGTTTACACTCAGCAAACTCTTTTACCATCCATCAAATATTCAACACATGATGCTGTTTTGTGGAATCCTGAGTGGAAGTGACCCATCAAGAAAAAAAAAATTTATGGAATTCCCCTACCAATGTTCTTTATTTTTCTAGAACACAATATATTTCAAGCGGAAAATCACTCTCTTACAAATGCCTTCATCTGGTAAACCCTGAATACCTGGGCTAAGATTAGAGCAGGGGGTTGGACTAGATGACCTCCTGAGGTCCCTTCCAACCCTGATATTCTATGATTAGGGCACCTAAGGAAGTGGGCCTGATTTTCAAAGGTGCTGAGCATGCAGCAGCTCCCATTAATATCATTAGAAGTTGCTGGATGTTTAGTACCTTTGAAAATCAGGCCATTTATTTAGGTGCCTAAATATGAATTCAGGAGACTAACTTGAGATGCCTTACTTTTGAAAATCTGGACCCTTTTGTGTATATTTAGGCAAGGACCATTATGGCAGAGCTTTAGAAATCTTACAAGCATACTTGACCTGCTTTTGTGGGTTAAATTTATGCTCCATGGGAGAATTAAGTGACCAGTTGTTAGGGAAATGAGCACTTGAGTAACTACTTTCTCACTGAAGGTGCTTTGGGGCAGGGAATGTATCTCCTTGTAACCTAGATTAGAACATTTTGGGAGTTACTGTTACATAAACAGGCTTACCAGAATTAAATTTTTATTTTTTATAATTTTGATAGATAACATCGATGTTTATTTTTAAACATTTTTTCTATGTTTATAGATTTAAATTTTCACAGTTGCACAAAGTTATGGGTTTCAAGCATTTTTTTATTTTTATAGATTTAAATTTTCACAGTTGCAGGAAATTGGAAGGGAGGGATCAGACAATAATTATTTAATGACAGTAGATGGTGACATTCAAAAAGTGAAAGCTTTATAAATGTTAAAACACAAAATTGTCAACATCACCCATCAAAATATGCAAAGTAAATATTCTTAAGTAAAATTTTAATAAGTTCTTAAGTGGCATTTTTCTTACTTTGCCTATCTGTAAATTTTGGTTATTATCCATGGAAATAATTTTACCCTAGTTGGAGTATGTATGATGAAATCAATGTTTACCAACATTTATTATAAAAATTTAATCCTTCCAAACCCATATATAAACAAGTGCTTAAACAAGGAAAGAAAAGTACTGTCAATTTTCTTAAACTGTCAGCTTTCTAAGAACTGACACTTGGTTAGAAATTTTCTATTCATGAGATACTGTTTCTCACCAACAAACTTGGAGAATAACATCTGGCAAGTTGTCGAAGTGAATTTCCAGAAAACTATGTGAACTTAGATTAACAGGGAAATAACCGTTACAAAGAGAGAGTACCAGCTCCAGGGATTTTTCTGCCCTACACAAACTGGAAGATCTACATATCTCAGTACCTACAGACAGTCACAATGGTTTTTTATTGAAGAAAATCACTATTAATGATATTGAGAGGAATTATTTATTAAAAAGTCATGAGTTTAGACTAGTTGATCTGAATTATAGAGTTAATAGATTAAAAAATGCATTCTCCTTTTATTCCCACAGAAACAAGTATGTGTACTGAAACATAGTGGACAATAAAGTCATCGTAATTTCTGTGCATGAGCAGATTTTAGTCATGCTATCTTAAATGCATTTTCACAGTGGCGTAAAGTGGGTTGTTAAGTACATAGTAGCTTTTATTTGTGGGAGGTGGGATAAAGATTTTTTTTAAATTGTTAGCTTGTCTTTTCCCGAAATTCTCCGATTCCTCCTTTACAGAAACAGATGACTATGCAGAGATTATAGATGAAGAAGATACTTACACAATGCCCTCAAGTAAGTACACTAGTTAACTTTGGAATTTTCCTACTTGACTGAAAAGCTTCTTAGATTGAGGAAGCACTAAATTGCATTTCAAAGCCTCACAAAGAAAATGTTCTTTATGTGAGATTATGTTCTGAGGCCTCATGAATTCTGCCGCCCTTCAAGCTCAGTCTCTAAAGCAAAGGTAAACAAATTCTATGATATATTTTACTGTACTCAATTGTATTACAGTAAAATTCCATCTCATACCAAAACACAGTATTTTAAATTGTGTTGATGACATAGAGGAAAACACATAGCTCTTGTGAACCTATGTCTTCAAAGGCAAAAGGCTAATACACCATCTGCTGAAATTATTTTGTGCCATTGTCGGAAATTGGAAGGCTAGTGTTAACTACCCTAAAAAGAAAATCTGGTGTTAAAAGTTCTGGCTGCAATTTATGTTGGGATTAGCTGTGTAATTTTTTATCACTTGCTAACCTGTAATAGAATAGTAACTGGTACATTGAAGTGAGAGTTTTCTACACTTCCATCATGCCTGTAGCTAAGGAGTGGGATGATGGGCGGAAAACCCAGTGACATAGTTAAATTCATATCCATGTTAAACTCAGGAATGCTTAATGTGTTCAAGGGTATGATTTACTTAAGACTTCTGCAGTCCTGGTTTCTTGTCACAGCGGAGGGACATTTCATTTACCACTTAGGCATTCAGAATAGAGCATTGGTTTGTTGCTGAGGGAATTGTCTGGCAACAAGAAAACATGTTTCTTGAAAGTGAATAGTACATTTTGAGTAGTGTACAGTAAATCACTGCCTTAATCTATTTTAAAATAATACCCAGGATCACAGAGAAATATGACAAATGGTATATTTTATTCATTGTAAAAATGGATATTACATATGAATAATCGTGCAGTACTTACTTAGATGAGAACTTTAATCTGTGGGCTCCTACAAGGTGCTAAGCACTTTGATCTAATGAAGCAAAACACTAAAACATGCCTTTAACCCTAAGCATGTGAGAAGTCCAATTCAAGTCATGTGCTTACGAGCGTCATTGGATTGGGTCAGAGTGCTCAGCCTCTTGCAAGTTTGAGCCCTGCTTCAATAAAGATTGCAGGATCAGGCCCATGATTTGTGTTAGTATAAACATAAAATCACTTGGGTAAATTATCGTTTTGGCTAAGCTAACTTTTTCATCTTTTTAAATATTATGAAATATTTGTCCAAATGTCTTGTTAATTTTAAGAAGATATTTCTAAGTGAGTGTTTGATTTTTCTCTTAAATGCACTGCAGAAAGCTATGGAATAGATGAAGGTAACAGGAGCTCCTTTAACCATCTCTGTGTGCTTGCAGTTTTGGAAATGACGTGGAGTTTTTCAGTTTAAAGTTGTTTACTTTCATTTAGTAAGCATTGTGTTAAATGGTTTAATTGTGTTTCTATAGTTAAACCAATTCTTTGGTTAGCTTTGGAATTTTAAAGAGGAAAATGCAATATTTTAAAAATAAATGAAAAAGGCATTGATTGCTTTCGTTTCCAGCTAGCTGATGTCATTTCTGTAGCACTAATAATGCCATAAAATTATCAGGCATGAGGCCTATGCTGGATGAGAATCAGTTTTTTTCCCCTGGAGATGATGACAGCAGTAGAAAGTCACACTATATGTGTTTCCACTGTTCCTGAAATAGTATTTTTTCAGTGATTGCCAGAAATTAAATTACCAACTAAATAATTCACCTGGAACTGAATAAATTTGATTGCTGAACTAGTGAGCTATTTCTTGTCTTGGGTGTACATAGTCTACTAAAGACCAAAGCTAATAAAATTGTATAAATCACGAACATTTTGTGTCAATTTTGTACCAGTTCTACACAGCTGGAAGTGTGATACAGTCAGAGTTTTACACTTATTCATTTTACTTTTTCTAGTTATCTGCTTCCATTTTTTTCCCCTGCAGCCACCTCTTTAAAAATACTCCTGGCTCATTTGATGGTTCAGAGATCTAAAATATCATATAGTGGAATCCTCTTAAACATATGGCTTTAGGTTGTAGTTAATTAATTCCATATTACCCTAGGCTATTTGTGTTCCTTTCCTTATCCCTTTAAAAGCCATAATTAATTAAGAAGGATTTAATTATATTTATTGCATTGAAATAAATATTGCATAGTAATTAATTTAGTAAGATTTCACTGTCTTATTCAGGGCTTTCATGCAAACAATTGTTTAAGAGGATTCCACTGTGTATACAGTTTTTGTCTAGGTTGCCGTCCAGCAAATTTAAATCTTAGTCATTCATATGTCAGGCATTGGAGTGGGTTACTTTGAGTTTGGCGTCTTGTGGATTATTTCATTTGAATGCTTTTCATCAGTAGTTTGAGGTTTAAATCAATTGTATTATTACAGCCAGGGATTATGAGATTCAGAGGGAGAGAATTGAACTGGGACGCTGTATCGGTGAAGGACAGTTTGGAGATGTACATCAAGGAGTTTACATGAGTCCAGTAAGTATCTTTTTTTAATATGAACATATATTTTCAGAAAATCTTTTAGAAACCTGATAAATCTTATCTGTGGTCCACCTAAGTGAACTAATGCTGATTGATAGTGGCTTGATGTAATAGTATTTATAAGACGTATAGCACGTATGTAACGCTTTATATATTAAAAAATTGCTGTAAAAACATTAATCCCCATAGTGCCCCTGTGAAGAAGCTACTCTAGGTACTATTATTCCCATTTTACAGATGGGAATACTGAGGCAAAGTAGACTTACCCAGGCCCACACACAAATCATTGATTGAGCCAGGATTAGAAATGATGATTTTTTTACTCTACCTTTTGCTATTTCTTCTTCATCTGGATAATATCTCAGCATGCTTAGGTTGTCTGTCTTGGGAACAGAACAATGTGACTTGCCCCACTTGCTGGGGGCCAGATTTTCAAAAGAGCTCATCATCTAGGCTGGCCACTTGTTTCGGTGTCTTAATGGAAACTGAGCTCTCCTGAAGACTGAGCTTCAGTTGTGGGTGCTGAGCTCTCTTGAAATATCTGACTCTAGTCTGTGATATTACTCTTTTACTAGTGAAGATACTTAACTACATAGTGAGATTTTCTGTTGATAATGTTAGATCGGAGGTGGGCAAACTAGCCCGTGGGCCACATCCGGCCCGCGGGACCCTCCTGCCCGGCTCCTGAGCTCCTGGCCCAGGAGGCTAGCGTCCGACCGCTCCCCTGTTCTTCCCCTTCCCCCGCAGCCTCAGCTCGCTCCGCTGCTGGCGCAATGCTCTGGGCAGTGGGGCTGTGAGCTCCTGGGGCAGCATAGCTGCAGAGCCTGGCCTGACCCGCTGCTCTGTGCTGTGCAGTGGTGACGGCGTGGCTGGCTCCAGCTGGGCAGCGCGGCTGTAGCGCCGTCAGCCTCTGGTGCTCCAGGCAGTGTGGTAAGGGGGCAGGGAGCAGGGGGGGTTGGATAGAGGGCAGGGGAGTTCAGGGTGGTGGTCAGGGGGCAGGGGTGTGGATAAGGGTCAGGGCTGTCAGAGGGCGGGGAACAAGGAGGTTGAATGGGGGCAGGGGTCCTGTCAGGAACGAGAGGAGGGGTTGGATGGGGCGGCGGGGGGCAATCAAGGGCAGGGGTTCCAGGGGCGGTCAGGGGACAGGGAGCAGGGGGTGGTGGATGGGGCAGGGGTCCCAGGGGGGAGGCAGATGGGGGGGGAAGATGGGGCGGGCAGGCCATGACCCCCTCCCGTAACCACCCCTCCATACAATTTCCAAAACCCGATGTGGCCCTCAGGCCAAAAAGTTTGCCCGCCCCTGTGTTAGATGGTCTAGCACCCAAGTTTTAACTGTGTAACAAGCTGGTGGTCTGCCTAGATCTTGGTAAACAAGTATCCACTGTACGCAACCACTCTCACAGCTGGTTTTAATTGCCCCCCCTCCTCCTTTTTCCCAATCTCAGCAGTCTAATGATTAAGGCCCCAATCCTGGAATTTACAATGCATTGGCAGATTGTTGTGCCCACATGGAGCTCCATTGAAGTCAGTGGGGCTCTGCATTGGCAAAGCAGTTGACCTACACATTGTAAATTGCAGGATCAGGGCCTAGAAGATACAGCACTGTCACTCCTAGAGTGCCCTTCCAGTTTAGGCTTCAGGCATGGCTTTGCACCTCCAGGCTCTCCTTTGTCACAAGTCTGGCAGCTTTTATCAGCACTAAACGTACACTTGCACAAACGAATGCCTTAATCAAATTACACCTCTACTTCGATATAACGCTGTCCTCGGGAGCCAAAAAATCTTACCGCGTTATAGGTGAAACCGCGTTATAGCGAACTTGCTTTGATCCGCCAGAGTGCGCAGCCCCGCCCCCCCGGAGCGCTGCTTTACCGCGTTATATCCAAATTCGTATTATATCGGGTCGCATTATATTGAGGTAGAGGTGTATTACTTGTAGCTTTCTTTTCAAAAGATACATAGTAATTTTGTCCCTGATCCAGCAATGCACTTTTAAGCATATGCTTAAAGTTAAGCACATGAGTAGTCCAGCTGATGTCAGTGAGACTAATGTACTTAAAATTAAGCATGTGCTTAAGTGTTTTGCTAGTTTAGGGTCATCAAGACTAAAAGGGCACATTTTTGAGGATCTGAAAATAAGTGAAAAATTAATTTAATGGAAGTAAGTGAGAGAGATTTCTAAAAAGTCTTTTTTTCTGATTGATTACAAAATGTATAGAAAAGCTCCTGTAACTGGTTAAAATGTCTTATGATCTGATTCTGCACCCATTTAAGTCAGTGACCATTTTGTTTTCTACAAATTCAATGAAAGATTAGTCTAAAAAATTACTGTTAAAAGTGATATCGTTAGAATGCCATATCTTGGAATCTGAAAAACAAGCTGGTTTATTCCCAGTAGTTACTAAATTGCATTCAAAGAATCTTTAATTCTGTTAACTGTACACAAGTCATAAAAGAATCCAGCTCACCATTCACTCTTACAGAATGTCACTTTTACATTAAACATTCATAAGATAGGTAACAGTTGGTAATCACTAGCAGCCTTTGTTGTTAAAGGCTGAATGGAAAATGCGTGTATAGGACCTTGCATTTTAGGGGTAGGAATTGAGGCCAATCAGAACAAACTTGAAGGACTTAAATCATCATATCATATATAAAAAGCTATTTGTTTTTCATTAGTCAGGATCATTAGCCTTGTATTATAATGGCAGATTTAGCACAGTCATCCGTATCCTTAATATCCTCTCTCCCTCCACCTCACCCAAAAGCTGTTCATAACCAATTTAATTTTTTTCTCTTTATTTAACTCATCCTATGACAGTCCCTACTACATTTATCTTGCACATTACCTGGAAATTCTTGCTAGTTACAAAGACTTAAACTACTTCACTCAACAATAAAACTGATTACTATAAAATGTATAACAATAGAAATCTCCACAATACCCTCCATAGAAATCATACTGCATACTTATGTCAGAATAGAATAAAATCATCTAGATTTACAGTTAATTATACCCTAAAATATTATAGCTAAGACCATCAATTATTCAGAGTACTAATCAATGACTGTGTTTGAGTGTGAGAAAAATAGATCCATAAAATCAACTTTTAAAATGACATGGGGTATTTTTGTGTTTAAAATGTATTTGTTTCTCTCTCTCAGTGTCCTCCTTAGAATTTTAATATAGTTTCATCACTGGGATTGAAAGGGAGCAAGATTAAGAAGCAGATGCTGTGAGTGACCCAGAAAATAGATATTAAAATTGTTTAAACCCAAGAAGTATAATCTTTCCTCTATCCCAGTAACATTTGTATGTAAAAATAGAAATAATAATAGGAACAGAATGAACACACACAAGGATTAATAATCCTGTGAGGTGCCCAGCGTCCTCAGCTCAATTTACCTCAGAGAGAGGTAAGGAGCTCAACTCCATAATCCAGAACATGATGTTCCCTGGCTATCTAAGTAGCATTTTTGAGCAAAAAAGAATTTTTAATCTAATCTCTGCAAATAGTGCATAGTTCTATCATTTAGGCCCTGGTCATGTGAACACTTAATACAGATAGTAAAGTTAAAGCATGTCAGTTGTCAGTGAACTCAATGGGACAACTCATGTGAGTTGCATGTTTGCAGGACCCGGGCTTTTGTATAGGGACATGCTAAATTAATTGTATTGGCTCAGATATCATCATCAAGATACGCTTCCATTGTAGCAGTAGTTATTGTGACGTGGAAGAGCTGTTGTTTTGAGAATGCTGTAAAACCACAAGTAAATGAATGTTACTATCTTGTTTTGAAGATTACCTATTCAGTTAATTTGGATTTAAACGAATATTTCAAAATAACATTTTTCAGTAGAAATGAAGCTTGAACATCCTAAAGCTTTTTTGAAAAGAAAAACTGATGCTCCCTCTGTGTGCTGTCTGCAACCTGTAAAAAGAGCATTTATAAAACATACTATAAAAAAAGAAAATTAAAGATGATGTCTTAGCCCAGGAGGCCTCCTTCAGGCTGTATCAACAATATTCTCATTTTTCTACACCCAGAGGAGGAACGATTGGCTGCTATATCTTGTTTATTTCTGATTTTGAATATAGATGATGTACAAAAAAAAAATCTTTAAAATATCTGTTTTAACTGGTGGGCAGGCTATTTCATAAAATATTCACTTAACATTCTTTCTTAGCTTATGAGTTAAATAGAAACATTTAATTACTGTGCATCCTATTAATGATTGGTTATTATTAAAGGCTTGAGTCAGTCAAAATTACATTCAGCTTCCCCAGTGCAGAAGCCCACAAGAGTGTGAAACCCCCAGAAAATCCTTTGTGTTGCTTTTCATAGGCTTCTTCGTTGCACAAGACAAATACATTTTTAAAGCTGGAAGCAATTCGTTTCCTCTGCATCACTTAACATTGTGCTTTTCAGCAATTTTAGAAAATGCATACCAAGGTTCAGATGAGCTGGTCATCTGTTTTTAGAATTATCTATTACTGTAAATTAGAAGTAATACTTTCAGACTGATCAAGTTTAGCTTGATGTTCTAGGTGTAAACATGTAATGTAAAATGTATTGGTTATAAATGTTTAATCTTTTATATTTTTATTAATTCATGAACACTTTCATGTTCCCAGTGTTTTTTTAACTAAATATTGTGCTTAGCTAAGTGTCTGTTACTGTCTCTTAAAATACATACTGTAGTTTAAGAAGTGCATTTGTGATTGGTTTCATTTTTATTATTTGAAATTTTGTTCTTGCAGGAAAATCCAGCCATGGCTGTTGCAATCAAAACATGTAAAAACTGCACTTCAGACAGTGTGAGAGAGAAATTCTTACAAGAAGCCTGTAAGTTACAAAACATTTCCTTTGGTCTAACTTTTGGAAACAGTCCTTTAAAACACTTTATTTCTTTATGGGTTTCTCTTTCTTGAAGTCCGTTTAGCTTTTTGTGCCACATACTATTGATATACTTTTAAACATTTTATTAATACACACGAGCTTGGTCCTGTCCTTTGATATGCGGCATACACCTCTGCTTAGATCTTAAAAATCAGCCATTTTGCTTATGCAAGTATCTGATTTTCCAAATTAAATGGTGCTGCGTGACACATTTAAGACTTCAGGAAAGAGACCTTCTTGGAAAGTTAAGTGAGACTTAATTCCCCATATCCTCCTTTCCCCATTAGATATTACAAAACCCTAACCTATTGCAATGTGTCATAACACTTCTAGAGGGACGGGTCTTCCTGTTTGATAGTAAGATTGCTAAGACTTTATGCCATGAGAAGGGATTTGTTAGATTGTTTGGGATAGAGTAGGGGCCTACATTTTGAATATTTGGAGCAAGAATTTCATAATGACCTGAACTCACCATGTTAATAAAACCAGCATTTATGCATACAGAGGAAGGCCGTGCAGAACTTTGTGAGTGTGTTAGAAAATGTATCCATAAAAGTTCGACTGAATATTCATAATTGGGTGGGGAGGGGCAGGTGGGGTTAACCTCCAAAAAGAATTCCTAAGAGATTTTCTTTCCTTAACATCCTGTTTTGTAAAATAAATTGACATTACAGGCCATAGAACTGTCTTATTTCACGTTCTTCTTGTTTGTTGCTATTGTACGCCTGTGAGATCAGGTAAAATCACTGTATTGCATCAATATATTGATTAAGGCCAAAGGTAAGAAGGCATTCCTATTCCATGTCAGTCACTTTTTTTTTTTTAATTCTCTGTACAAAGTTGCTATGTTCAATGCTAAAGATTTATTCCTTTTTGAGTGCAAGGTTTTTTAATTAAAAAACATGGTATGTATCTAGCTGTGTGCTCCTTTTTAGTCACTGTAGGAAACTCAGGTATTGTTCACAGTACTTACTAAGCAAACAAAGAGAAGGTTGTTGAAACATGGTAGGTTGATGCTTCCTAACAATACAGAAAAGAATGTTTTATGTATGAGAGCGCTTCTGTTTGCCTCTTGAACATGGCAAATCAGAAAAGGCCATATAGTAAACAGATGAGCATTGTTTTTTTAGTAGAAACCTAGAAAAGATTCTTTCCTGAAAGAAGGAAAAGATCAGCCTGTGTTAGGTCATTTTATCCATCCCCTGGCCCATGCAGCATGGCTCCCACAGTACATGCTCGACACAGTCTAGTTCTAAGTGATTTGCTTTCCATCACTTTCCCTAGTTGACTATTTCACAGTGACCCCATCCTTCTTTCATTTTCTATGTTCTAACTTTCCTTGCCCTGTCCCTTCTTCTCAACCTCTCACTCTCATCAGGTTAAGAATATAACATAAGAACGGCCATACTGGGTCAGACCAAAGGTCCATCTATCCCAGTATCCTGTCTTCCGACAGTGGCCAATGCCAGGTGCCCCAGAGGGAATGAACAGGACAGGTAATCATCAAGTGATCCATCCCCTGTCGCCCATTCCCAGCTTCTGGCAAACAGAGACTAGGGACACCATCCCTCCCGATCCTGGCTAATAGTTACTTCCTGTCCCATGACAAGAATCCTTTGGGTCTCCCCTATCATTTTAAAAAAAAAGAAAGAAGGAAAAAGAAAGAAAGAAAAACACCCTTGGTGCCGCCTCCTGCTCAAACTATCTCCCAAACTCCTTTCTTTCTACACCTTGTTCCCAGATTCATTAAACATGCTGTCTATAATAGACGTCTGGAGTTCCTTTCCTTCAATTCTCTTCTTGACCCTCTTCAATCTGCCTTCCATCTTCTACACCCCACTAAAACTGTTTTTCCTAAAGTCTCTAACAATTTCTTGTTGATCAGATACTGGGCCCGTACTCTATACTTATCCTCTGAACCATCCAGACGTTTTTTTGTATTGTTGACCACTTCCTACATCTTGATATTTTGTCTTCTGTTGGCTTCTGTGGTTCTGTCCTCTCATGATTCTCTTTTGAGCTTTCTGAACCATCTTTTAGTGTCTTGTTTGGTGAGTCATCCTCCTTCCCTCTCCCGTTTTCTGTGTGTGTCTTTCAAGGCTCCATTCTTTGCCTCTGTTCTTCTCCCTCTACAGTGGCTTTGACTACAGTTTTTGTGCTGATGACTCATAATTCTACCTTTCTACTGATGAGCTAGCTTACTCCCTCCCTTCAATCTAGTATTTCACCCTGTCGTTCTGACTTTTCATTGTGGATGTCCAATCATCTTAAACTCAACATTTCCAAAACTGAGCTCTTGATTTTTTTCCCTCAAGCCTTTTCTTCTTCCCTTTTTTCCCTCACCAGTGATGATATCATCTTACCAATCATACAATACCGACCATAATTTGGATGTCATCTTTGACCCTGTCTTCTGTCTGGACCCACGTATTCGGACCCTTTCAAGATCTTTCCACTTTTTCCTACACAACATCTCTAAAATCCAGCCTTTTTCCTTTCTGTCCAGACAGTCAAAATTCTCATCAAAGCCCTCATCATTTCATGTCTTGTCTAGTGTAATGTCCTCCTTTCTGACCTTGACTTCTGCGATCTTGGCCCTGTAAAGTCTATTCAGATTACTGCTGCCAAGATAATCTTCTTGGCTTACTGCTCTGACCACATCAGCTCCCTCTTGAATCCCTTCACCAGCTCCCCCTTCACCTCCACATAAATACAACCTTCTTGTCTTTACTTTTAAGGCCCTTCACAGTGTAGACGCTTGCTACCTAGCTTATGTGTTAACCCATTGCAATGTTGACCTGCACCGCCTCTCTGCCAGCATTCCCAGCCTTGAACATACTATCCCATCTGCATAGGAAAATGTTCTCAGTAAATATCCATACAGACTCTTCCTTATCCTTCCTTAGATCCTTTCTTAAGACTCTCTTCTGCTGTGAGGTAATACATATAAACCCAAGTTGTTGATCATGGATAGGCTGGTGACAAGCTATTATTATTCCTCTTTCCCTTTCTTTTTCTGTTTCCTTTTTTCCTATCTCTCCTCTCCCCCAAAAAAAAAAAAAAAAAAACCTACAATCTCATGTAACTAACAAAGCCGGGCCAATTCCTCACCCTACTAATTTGTTTGTGAGTTTGCTTGTATCCCCATCCATTCCCTTTCATTTGTTTGTATCTTCAGATTGTTAGCACTCTGGGGTAGGGATTGACTCCTTTCCATGTTACTACAGTGCCCAGCACAGTGGGCCCCAACCTCGACTGGACCCACTGGGCACTACCATAATTTTAATACTTACAATAATAATTTACAGGTGACAGAGCTATGTGTCTGGTTTATGTTGCTTCAAATGTTTCTGATTTCGATTCATAACCTGTGGGGTTTGGGGTTTGTTTTTTGAGGGGCGGGGGCTTGTTTGGGTTTTTTATGCTGATACAAAAGTGATAGTGCAGGTCCTTTAACGTGAAAAATGACCCAATGAAAAATTATTGCGGGGAAGAAAATGTTTTTTTAAGATCTACATCTCTATCTTCAGTAGCTTTTTTTGTTGATGTCTTAAACTCATCTCTTTATTTCACAAAGCTGCATGTTAACATTAACACATCTGTATACAATTAAATTGCATATTGCCACTTCAGCTGCCAGTTTTTAAGAGGGCTTTTTCCGTCTTCCACTTGCTATAATGAATAGTTTCTTCCTCCAAAATATTCATTCTTTTCAGATGCTAGTGATTAGGGAATCTTGTCTTTAGAAAATCATCTCCAGGACAGAAAATTGGATAAAAAATATACTAATGTGAGAACTAGGTAGTACACTGATACAATAACTTTGCTTCTCTGGAACTGGGAGATTCAATCAAGCAAAATCAATTTGATTTAATTCCTAGAGTACATTTGTCACCAGAAAAAAAGTCTGTAGTATTTAAAACTGCCAAGACCCTATCAGACAAAATAATGAATTATTATTTTTAGCAGTAACTTCATTTTAAGGGAACCTCTCTGGTCAATTTAAGCTGCTTTCCTGCTTCATAATCAAATCAATACAATGTATTCCACATTAATAAATCTGATTTTTTTTAAACTGCTTTGGATGCGATTATCACAAGAGCACTCTGAAGCTTTCAAGATCATGGTGTAATCTGTTCCCAAAGAAATAAATTGCATTTACTAAGAGTTAAGACTGGAAGTGAATTTCAGTGGAGTCCAGGTAGCTTTGCCCCCTCCTCCAAACCACCAAAAAAGACACTTAGTTTGCAAAAATTTTCTATTTCAAAAAAGCCTGGAAGTGAATGGTTAAGGGAACGGATCCAGCCACAAATGCAATGTAATCCTTTATCATCCATTATCATCCAACTCGACTTACCCTACTAAACCAACCTCTACTTATACCTTTGTTTTGTTCTGTGAGAGAAGTATGCTGCTGTATGTATACTGTTAATTTCCTATATTGTTTAATAAATGTATTGTAAAGTTTCAAAGGGAATATAATCACAGGGCACCTTGTTATGTCTAAGTTCTATAAGTTTTCTCACAGGGGGGGTGCAATATTGAATTATTAACTAGACAATTCTTATGAATATAATAGGGATGGTTATTGTGAAATGTGTTAATTACATGACAGCTGTGTGGAGGCTGAGAGGACTCTCCTGGACTAACGAGACTATGGGTACAAAAATCCTTCATTTTTGCAGCATTAATCTGCTGTTAGAAGCCAGAAGTATAGAGTTTTTTTTATTTTTGGCCCATATTATGTAAACTAAAGTAGGCCGTTTAATTTGAGGGAAGAATATACATTTCTGTCGAGCCACCACAACAGTATGAGCTGCAAAGATAAAGGAAACATAATTTTAAGATATATTTTAGGAAGCTTGCTGTGTGTCATGAGATCAAACCTAATCAAAAGGCTGATGTTTTTGCTTCAACTAGCAAATATTATCTCCCCCATTGCATTAGTAAATAAGGTGTACAACTATTACATGAAAGGTATCGTTATTGCACTGCTGGGAGTAAAAATAAGTTAATTATGCCCATAGCAAATAAAATCTGATGTAAACCAAATCATTACAGGAGATTTTCTATGGGTATCATAGCATTGAAATTCATTTTTATGTGGTTATTGAATTATACATTTTACTTTTCCCTTTGCTTTCTAACAAATAAGAAATGTGCAATTGAACTATTCATAAATTATGTTCTTCGACGAGTAATGTCCCTGTGGGTGCTTCACTTTAGGTGCACATGCACCCCTATGCCTTAGATCAGAGATTTTTGGTAGCAGTGCCTGTTCTGCCCAGGCATGCACCCTACACGTCCTTGTGCCCCGTAGCAAGGCTATATAGGGCTGCATGGGCACACCACCGTCACATCGTTCTCAACCACCTTTGGCCAGAGATGAAGTCTAGCATGTGCCTGTTTGCTATGTACCTGTTTCCCCCTTTTATTAATGTTTTAGCTGTATAGTTAGTACTTTATAGTTGGAACCTTTGTTCCTCTTTTATTAAAAGAAATGCATTTTTGTTTTTCTGTTTCCCCTATTGAGGGGCTTGAATAACTTCTCTTCTCTTGTGGATGCCTTGCTCCTTGGGATTTAAAAGGTGCCTTTCTTGTCAAGAAGCAGTCCCTGTTAGTGATGGGCACTCCCACTGCATTCATTGCTTGGGAGACTCACATTCCCTGCAAGTGTAAAATCTGCTCTTCTTTTAAATGGTTATCCCATTAAAAATAGGGAAATTAAGTATAGACCATTAAGGATGAAAGAAGCCTAAAGACTGGCTTTGGATCAGGGTACAGGGAACCCCTGTGTACAGAGACCCTCCACATTTGCCAGTACCCCATTGTCTTCGAAATCAAGGCCACCGAGAGCTTCTAAGAGGAAGACAGCACCGAAATCCTGGTCTCAAGCGCTCTCCTTGACTGAGGTACCAATAACCACACCGCCGGTACCAAGAGCTTCCCACTCCAAGTATAAGGAAGGGGATAAGAGAAGCAAAATGAGAAAGTTCCTCATCAAAAACGATCCAGTCACTGGAGGCCTCAGGCACCGAGAGGAGTTCTAGTGAGGATCCGAGTATTCTGGGTACCATGAAGCATGTTAAGTCTTCAGCTAAGTCTCTGACCTTAGTAGTATGTGGTCGGTACCAAAGACTACTACTACCAAGAGACCAGCTTCATTGGAATACTCAACCCCCATGGTACCGACACCAGTGCCTCGCACAGTGGCCACTGCAGCATCATTGGTGCCGGTACTGAGTTCTTCTGTGTGTCCAATACTGCAGGAATTCCAGTACCCAAAAGACGTGAACATAAGAATGTCCATACTGGGTCAGAATAAAGGTCCATCTAGCCCAGTATCTTGTCTTCCGATAGTGGCCAATGCCAGGTGCCCAAGAGGGAATGAACAGAACAGGTAATCAGCAAGTGATCCATCCCGTCACCCATTCCCAGCTTCTGGTAAACAGGCTAAGGACACCATCCCTGCCCATCCTGGCTAATAGCCATTGATGGGCCTGTCCTCCATGAACTTATCTAATGGTACCAAATGAGCCTGAATCTCTGCTCCTTGCAACTTCTGGATGCCTATTGGTACTGAGATCAGCTGGGTCACTGTCTGCTTAGGTTTCTGGGAGACCTACCTCTTCTCCATCTTCGACTATCCATGAGGGTGGGTTGTCACCTCTGATACAATATGTGGAAGAGCATTCTGACTAACACTCTGAACTTTGTGTTCAAGGATCTCCAATTTATTCCAGGAGATGTTAATCCCTGTTGCAGATGCAAGGCACCAGACCTCTGCCTTCCAATAATTGGGATGAGAGCATTGGATTCCTTCCCCCATGCCTTATCATCTCCTTCACTGGCCTTACTGCGATTCATGGGCAATGTATTGCCAGCAATTTTAAGGGACCTCAACTCAGTCTCACTGAAAACATAGAAGACCTCGTTCCTTGGTACTATCCATCCCTCTTCCTCATTCTGAGCCTGAGAAGACCTTTGAGGAGCAAGAGGGCAAGGGCAGACAAAAAGATTACCCCCTCACAAACATCTCTTTGTCATCACTGGATGAGGCAGTCATGCCACCACCACCATCGTTAACTGACGACTTCTGACAATTCCAGGACCTGATGAAGTGGATTGCTGACAACCTGCAAGTATCCCTGGAGGAAGTCTGAATTCCCATCACAAGCTCCTGGACATCTTACACACCTCTGCCTCAGCATGGGTGGCACTGCCAATTAATGAAGCCCTCCTGAGCCTGCCAGTTTCATCTTGCAAAGTCCAGTAACGGCCCACCCCTACATGCAAGAGGGCTGATATATACACATACATACATACGCACATACATACATACTACCCAGGGGTTCTGAATTTTTATTTTCTCATCCAGTACCAAACTCTCTGGTTGTGGATGCAGTCACATCCACTATGAAAGGGGAAAGCAGCATATCCAAAAAATCACCCCTTATAACAAGGACCAGAAATGTCTGGACCTGTTTGTTCGTAAGAGCTATTCAACAGCAACACTTCAGTTCAGGATAGCTAACCACCCAGGTGCTGATGCAACATACACCTCTACCCCGATATAACGCTGTCCTCGGGAGCCAAAAAATCTTACCGTGTTATAGGTGAAACCGCATTACATCGAACTTGCTTTGATGCACCGGAGTGCGCAGCCCCGCACCCCTGGAGCGCTGCTTTATCGCGTTATATCCAAATTTGTGTTATATCGGGTCGCGTTATATTGGGGTAGAGATGTATGACTACCTGAACTATGAGCAGTTTAATGCTTTTATTGACCATTTACCACAGGAAAATCAGGAATAGTTCAGTGCTTCGGCTTTTAGCAAAAGCTTCACTGCAGGCTTCACTCAGTGCAGCGGACACTGCTGCCAGGTCTATTTCCACTGTGGTAGTGAAGAGGCAAGCTTCCTGGCTTCAGTTGTCTTGGTTTCTGTTGGAGGTACAATCGACTATGGAAGATTTATCTTTCTATCTAGCTTTCCATAGATTCCATGGTCGACTCGCTTCATACCCTAAAGGACTATAGGGCAACAGTTAGGTCTTTAGGGATATATGTGCCTGTAAACAAAGAAAATTTAGCAGGCCTCAGTTGGCACAAAGATCCCACCCTGCTCAATTTTCTGTCTTCCATAGGCCACCTGAACCAGTAGCTAAGAGGTGGAGGATAAATTGCTACGTGGAAGTAGGCATCTTTGAAGTCGAGGGTTGCAAACCAGTCCGCTAATTCTAGGGACAGAATTGTAACTGCTAGGGATACTATCCTGAATTTCAGATGTCTGACATGCTTGTTCAATTGTCTGAGTAGATACCCTTCCCCGCAGAAGCAAGGGTGGGAAGCTGGCTTGGACTTGTAAATATATAAATAGCACTACAGGCAATGGCCTGCTGGAACAGTATAATAAAGCATAGTGGTCATGAAGGTGGCCTGGAGTGAATGTGGTCTGTACTTGAAGTTAGAAAAGACTCACAGAGAACCACCCTGACAGAGCACTTCTGGATTCGATAACTTTGATAACCCTCTTGAAGAATCTTATCCAAAAAGTGCAGCTCATCCCTCAAGATCCAGCAAAGACATGTTTGCAACTGCTGGGACATATGGCAGATTGTGATTTTGTGATGCAAAACTCTATGTTGGGTATCTCCAGGGTTGGCTCAGGACTGTTTTTGTACCCAGCAAACACATTCTCAGCAAGCAGGTATTGGTATCAAGTCAAGTCCTACAGTCACTCACCTGGTGGATGAATCCATCCAAAGTTTGTGCAGGAATCCTGTTCAACCAGAATCCTCCTACAATTGTATTAACATCGGATGCTTCCCTTTTGGAATGAGGAGCACATTTTGGTCCTCAGACAATCCAAGGCAGATGGTCACAACAGGAACAGCACTTGCACATCAATCTGTTGGAGTTAAGGGCAGTCAGAAATGCTTGCCTGCACTTTCTTCCCCTGCTCAAAAACAAGTCCACCAAGATCATGACAGGCAACACAGTGTGCATGTATTATATCGATTGTCAGGATGGAGCATGTTCCTCCTCACTCTGCACCAAAGCAGTAAAGCTTTGGAACTGGTGCATAGCCAATTGGATAGTCATCTCAGATTCTTACCTCCCAGATGTACAAAACCCCATGGTGGATAACCTGCGCAGACGTTTCTTCCTAAATTACTAATGGCAGTTGACTCTTAAGTTCTCAAAAAATATTTGCAGGTTGTGGATTTCCAGAGGTCAACCTTTTTGCCAAAGCAGCCAACTCAAAGTGCAGGAAATTCTGTTCCAGAGGCAGGGCTCGATCCCCAATCTCTAGGAGATGCTTTCGTTATTACATGGACAAAGGGTCTTTTCTGTGCATATCCTCCAACTCCATTGCTCTTGAAGGTCCTTATCAAGATCAGACAGGACCAAGCCAAAGTCATTTTGATTGTGCCAACTTGGCCAAGACAAATTTGGTTTCCTTACCTGATCAAACTCACCTCTGGCCCTCTGTGTTCCCTCTAATTTTTTCCATCCATGTGCACCATATCTAGGTAGTTGGTGCAGATGTGCGCCAACAGTAGAAACAAAAAACCTAGATATATATATATTTTTTAAACTTACCATAAGGATAATTACTCCAGCCAGGACAGGTTAGGCATTTTAGAACTCACTACTCAAAGAATTAAATTTAAACGTAAGAGAAAAATAAAAATTATGAAATTAATAGACCAGTCAAAACACTAAAACACACTTTGAAAGAAGTATCAAGTAACAACAATAATAATACAAGTATGTGTTGGGAGGTGAGTGTGAAAGAGTGAGTGTGTGTGCGTGTGTGTGTGAGAGAGAGAGAGAGAAAGAGAGAGAGAGACATGCGCTGCCCCTTTAAGTACGCTGCCCTTTTAAGTAAATTGGCACTCAGCAGTCTGAAGCCAGCTGCCAGCAAGCTCCCTCCGTCCTGAGCCCCCCAGTCTGCGGAGTTGGGGTACCGGGGTGGGGGGAGTGGGACACCTTAACATTAGCCCTCTCCTCCCCCTCCCCCACTCTGCACAGCTGGCCAGGGGCTCCAAGGCAGAGGGCAGGAGCAGCACGGCAGTGGGAGGAGGGACACCTGAAGTGTACGGCACTTGATAGCCTGCTGGTTGGCTGCCCAGCTGCGCAGCTTAGAGGGAACTTAGCTTGTCCTCCATTGTGGCTCCCAGTCAAACCTTGACTGTTGTCTCATGATGTGGGTCAGACACTTCATGTCAATTCAAACATTCTGCAACTACAAGCTTGGTTCCTCAGTGATTCTCAGGACTAGAGATCACATGTTCATTGGAAATACAAAAGATATTAAATAACAGAAAGGAATCTAATAGATAGACCTTCAAAAATGGAGAAGATATACCCTTTGGTTTGACTGGCATCATCTTTCTCCTATCCTGTTATCTCTTTTCTTGATCTTGGATTACCTATTCGAATTGAAAAATTCAGGCCTTTCTGTAAGTTTCATCAAGGTTCATTAAGCAGCAATAACAACTTTCCATGTGCCAGTAGAAATTTTCTTAGTATTTGCTTATCCAACCTCAGCGAGAGTCCTAAAAGGACTTATCAATCTTTTCCTGCACTGTTTTGGGATTTCAATCTGATTCTTAACCATCGTATGAGACGACCCTTTGAACCATTAGCTATGTGCTCGTTGCTACAACTGTCTATGAAGACAGCCTTCTTGGTCGCCGTCACTTCTGCTTGAAGGTTTGGGGAAATGGGAACTCTAATGGCAGATCCTCCCTTTACTTTGTTCTCCAAGGAGAAGGTATCTTTACGACCTCATTCGAAGTTCTTATCTGAAGTGTCCTCAGCAAGCAAACTATTCACCTTCCTCCCCCCACCCATCCCCCAAGCCTCATCAGTCTACACAGGAGTCTACTTTTCTTACACTAGATGTTAAGCGGGCATTAGCATTTTACTTGGACAGGACTAGGCCATTCAGGAAGACCCATAGACCAGTGGTTCTCAACCAGGGGTCCAGGGCCCCCTAGGAGGCCATGAGCAGGTTTCAAGGGGTCCGTCAAGCAGGATCAGTTTTAGACTTCCTGGGGCCCAGGGCAGAAAGCCTAAGCCCTGAAGCCCAGGGCCAAAGCAGAAGCCTGAGCAACTTAGCTTCATGGGGGGGCGCTGTGGCGTGGGGTCCCAGGCAACTGCTCTGGTTGCTACCCCTTAATGCTGGCCCTGGCTTTTATATGCAGAAAACAGTTGTTGTGGCACAGGTGGGCCATGGAGTTTTTATAGCATGTTGGGGGGAGGGGAGGGGGACCTCAGAAAGAAAAATGCTGAGAACCCCCCTCTCTAGACTCTTTGTTTCTAGAGCAGATCTAAAGGAGCTCCTGTCTCTACTTGGAGACTTTTTAAATGGATCTCTGGATATATTATTGCCTATTATGGTTTTGCTGAGGTTACACCTCCCCTAAGAGTGACTGCATGCTCTACTAGATCACAGTCTACAACCATAGCTCTACTCAATACATTCTGGTTACTGAAATCTGCAGGGCTGCAACATGGTCCTCGGTGCGCACATTTTCTGACCACTTCATCCTAATTGACACTGCAAAATCAGATGGGGCAGTAGGCACATTCAGTAATGGACTCTGTTCTGAAACTCCCACCTCCTTACCGGGCTACTGCTATGGAGTCACCTAAATTGGAGCACCTCCAGGGACACTACTTGAAGAAGAAGATGGAGAGATTACTCAGCTTGTGCAGTAACTGGAGTTCTTCAAGATGTGGTCCCTGTGGGTGCTCCGCTACCCACCCTCCTCCCCTCTGCTTCAGAGCTGCCTCTGTGGGCTTTGCCGTACAGAAGGAACTGAGAAAGATTTGTGTGCGCAGCCCAATATAGCCTAAGGATGGGGCATGAAGATGTGTAGGGTGCATGCCTGGGCAGAATGGGCACTGCTACCAAAAATCTCCAATCAGAGGTGCAGGGGCACATACACACCTGAAGTGGAGCACCCACAGGGGGACACATCCCGAAAAACTCCAGTTGCTGCACAAGGTGAGTAACCTATCATCATACGTCATTTAAAAATAACTAATACTCTGTGGTTGGTCAAGATATACATTATACCTTGTAGTTATTTACATCAGTGTAAAGAGAGTATTCTGATCAGATAGCATTTTAGACTCTCTCTGCATAGGTGTAAAAGACTAGACAATATTCAAGGCAGTGGAGAATCAGGCTCAAAACAATCTGGTTATATGTCCTTACATGACCGTTGGTTCAGACCTACAGTAAAAGCTTGTTAAATGAATCCTCTTATTACAAAAACATTTTTCATTTAACAGCTGTTGCTTTAACAGGCAGATTTTGTATTTAATGAGTAAACCTGCTTCCTCCTTTCTAGTAACAATGCGTCAGTTTGATCACCCCCACATTGTGAAGTTGATTGGAGTTATTACGGAAAACCCAGTCTGGATAATCATGGAGCTCTGTACACTAGGGGAGGTATGATAAATTCCCAAGTATCTTCTTTCTTCTTCCCTCTTATCCCACAGACACTTTCATATGGGATTGGGGAACTGCTTATTCAGTCTAATGGATTGGGTTCTAAATATTACACTCTAAGGCAAATTCATCAAACAAGTGAAGTCCAGGATCATGGGATCAAATTCAGCCCTGGTGGAATTGGGCATAACTCCACTGAAGTCAAGGGAATTAGCCTGTTTACATCAGGGTTGATTTAGGCTATGGCTCTCAGAGATATTTTGAATTGCTGCTATAATGTGAGAACTAATATCTGTGTCAAGTAAGAGGTGCACACGGTGAGATAGAATAGAAGGAATGTTACTGTGAATTATTTAAAATGTATGTGCTTCAGACCGTGAAATCTGGACACAAATGGTTCAGTTCAAAATATTGCATAGAAGAGATTTCACAGCTCCACTTCCTTTAAGGGATTATGGAGTATAGTTTAAAAAACAAAATTAAGAATATCCACTTTCTTGTCTTCTGTGTTGAGAGATACAGGAAAGCATATTGTGCCCTTTTTGCTTTTTATTCCAAGAAAACTGAGTTCATTTGACTTGTCATGCAGTTACAGCACTAATAGTCATTGCTAAAGGCATCTGCCTTTCAGCTGATGCATTAATATTTAGCACGGCCTCGGTAGGACCCTCATTGGTAGCAGCCTCCTACAATAGCACTTATGTGCACAATGTATGGCAGTAATCGTCATTTTGAATTTGTGATTATATTAGAATTTATTTAGCAAGATTCTGTAAAGCCTTAATATGTTAGTGTGTTTGTAAGGTGAAATTTTAAATAAGCTTTATAAACAACATTTTCAAAAATATGTATACCGTGCTGTTTGACACTAGAAGAATGCTGGAGTATCTCGTATTATGTGAGTGTCTCCTGAGGAAAACCATAGCAGAAACATATCACAGTGGAATCATCCACATTTCTTTGCTAATCCTGAATGGCCTTTGTTGAGCTTTGCTCGGTGCCATTGTAATGAGCCCATTTAGCAGGTGCAAACCTGTGCAGCATTTTCATTAATACAGAACAACTATAGGTGATCTCTACTACATCATGAAGTTTCACCTACTGTAAGCAGTTTCTATCTGCAATTGTTTCACCTCCGTTAATGCAGCTGATAGCATCTTCAGGGGTAGGGATCTTTTCACAGTACATTGTCGATGAACCTACATTTCTTTTTCTGAATGTCCCTTTGATTGTGGAGGCCCCAGCAGTGAAGACTTTCCTTGTTAATCCACACAACCAAGAGAAATGCTAAGTAATCTGCTGTCTTTAAAACGGGAATTACGATGTCAGATTTGTTTTAATTCTGACTCATTTTCTCTAAAGCAGACATTTCTGAAAAACTTTAGAGGTGAAGTAATTACATGGTTTATAATGCAATATGAAAATATCTGAATAAAATAGATTAAACTATAGTTTGTTAGATTTGTCCAAAGTGGGTAGCACAATTTGTCTCCATTCCTTTATTCAGAGACGCCACTTCTTCCCTTTAATTCCCAAATCCTCCTTCTCAGCATACAACTTTCTTCTCAATCTTTATTTTAATCCTGTAAACAAAAGCCAGTGCTACACTGTTGTGGTATAATTGCCTTTTGCTAGACTTATTTTTCTAGAAAATTTATGTAGTGTTGTTAGTTCCTCTGAGCTAAATCCAGGCCTCTAGTCAAATCTGTGCAATTACGGGCATAAATTAATGCGGCCCAAGCAATATCGATTTGCCCTGTGTTCAGGCTGGCCCAGGTGTGGGTACAAACCCCATGCAGTTACCTGCTGAGACTGTTCATGTCAGCAATATGAGCCATTTCCAAGGAGTGAACATGTGGAGAGGTTCAGGAGCACCTGACCCAAGTGGGCCCAGCAGTGTTTGAGCTCTTTGGCTTCAAGAGGACAGAAGTGGGGTGCAAAAATTGCATCCCACTTGGCTACCTCTTTTCACACATTAGAGACAGCCTGAATTTAGCCCAAAGAGTGTTTTCTGTATGACAACTGACTTTCTTTTCTATTCCAGTTTAAAGGGGAGGATTGTCTACTGTTAAATGTGTAAATCTCAATTAGAGATTTCTCTCTTCTTCAGATTCATTTTTAATTTGTCATGACATCTCTCTCTTTTCTTCTTTATCCAAAAGCTGAGATCATTTTTGCAAGTAAGAAAATACAGTTTGGATCTGGCCTCTTTGATACTCTATGCTTACCAGCTTAGCACAGCACTTGCCTACTTAGAGAGCAAAAGATTTGTACATAGGTAAGATTATATCTATATGAAAACTTTCAATTTAAGGAAAAGGGTTCATAGATTATTACAAATATCTGGGCTGGCAGAGTTGCTGGATATTAGATATGTTCGCTAGAAGGAAATGTTTAAAGCACAGATCAGCACTCTCAAATGGTTTCAATTATTTTCTTGATTTCCCCAGTAAGAAAAGTGTGTCACATGTGGAACAGTATTTTGAGACTTTTAAAAAGCCACTTGTACGTGTGTTTACATCAGCTTCATGTTAGAACGTCATGAATTTTAGAGAATCCACTACAAAAATACATTTTTGACATAGACTGTCAAGGGTGACACCTGCTGGGCCTCAGCTATATTGACTTGAAGTATGTGCCTGGTTTTAGTCAGAAGACTGGGTTGCCAGCTGCTCTGTTGCTTTGCAATGCCAACATTTTTCAAAGCTGCAAGTCAGCTGTAATCGTCAAAATATGAAAAATCAAATCGGAGAGAGCAACAGGCTCATCCTGAATTAAAGAACAGGGAAAACAGAAATGTTTCTGTAATGGAAATGCCTGTGCTTAACCAACAAGTGAATTTTAAAAACACATACGAGAGAGGGGAATTTTAGTTTAAGTAAGTTGAACTTAGTTGTGTAGGACAAGAAACAGGACAACAAGTCCTTCATCTCTGGCACTGTTATATACAGCCAACAATTTTCTACATGAAGATTCATGTATGCCAATTTGGACTTACGCGTTTTATTTGTATAAGTGTATAAATTATGTATGTTTAAGTGACATATTATCTTGTAAATGGCAGAGGCCAGTGAGGACAGAGATAGGCACTAGAATTTTGACCAAGTGGCTGTGACTTTATTAAAATCTCTATCAGCAAAAAATATGTAAAGGCAGCTTGTCCTGGCAGCAGTGATTTTAATGGAAGAAAGCAGCTACCCCAAGCTGCCACTGGTTTTCACTCACCTGCTTCAGTGCTGAAAGCCAAAGTTCCTAACATGTCCCAGGCATAACTAGCCCACTTGAATCCAATGCCTGCCGTCCCATATAGACAACTGCATGAGAAAACCTCCAGGCCTTGCCATGAGAACAATGGCCTCCCTTCAAATCCAAGCCCTTCCTGCAAAGAGCATGAGTTGATGCCTGCTTTACAGGAAAAACATTACCCCAATTCCTGACCTCTGTGATATCAAGGAGTTTCCCTTCCCCCCTGCCTCCCCAAAGAATTCTATTCTAGCTGCTAAGACCTACCACCTAAATTATTGATCCAGTGACTGTAAATACATGGGCTATGAAACCTGCATTTATTCAACAAATAGTGTGTGCCGATGTAATGTGATAATTGCTTGTGGTTAACAAAAGGTAGAAATAATGCTGGTCCTGAAAGTGTCTCCACCCCTTTTCCCAAAGTGATGCAGAATGCAATAATAACTTTATCACATAAAAATTTAATTACTCATATGGGCCATATTGTGACTTCAGTCTTTCTGTGAACTTCCCACTGTCATCAGTAGACAATCCTGTTGGGTATCATTGGTGGTATACAACTTGAACTGTATTCTTGGCCCAAACACCATCATTAAAAATGTAGTTTGATTCGCTCCACCGAGTGAGTTGACACCTCTGGTCTGTAACAAAGGTTCTGTTTTTAAGAAAACCTGAATCTAAAAAACAGATGACTATAAATGATAAATTTCTGGTTTGTTTGGCAGGGATATTGCTGCTAGAAATGTGCTGGTATCCTCCACTGATTGCGTGAAATTAGGTGACTTTGGTTTGTCCCGATATATGGAAGACAGTACTTACTATAAAGGTAAGGAGTCAGTACTTAATGGACCTAAACTACAGTGGCAGGGTTGGGATTCTTCTTGCAGGTCAGTGAGCTGATTTGCCAATCCACAGGAGTTGAGTGTATGCTAACGAGTTGAAAGGATCAAAACAATTAGTTTAAGGAAATCTGGTTAATTACATAAAAATACAAAGTAAAACAGTTTAACAGATGCAAATAAATTCACACATGGAGCTGTTGAAAAAAAATCACATGGTTAATTTAAATAGGTGAAAGACAGGAAATTCATTTATGGGTATAATTCCAGTTTGGGGGCAGCATTATACTGCTTTCTTTGCAACTCTTAGGACTTGTCTGCATGACCATTTAGTTCGCAGCAAGCTGGAGTGTGAATCTACCCCACGCTAGCCTGCCATGCACTAACTGCCCATGTGGACCCTGCCGATGCGCACTAAGAGTTTGTTAGTTTCAAAGCGGAGTAGAGGAAAGTCCACTAATGAACTATTAGGGTACATCAGCAGAGTCCACCCAGATGGTTGGGTCCACAGGGACAGTTAGTACGCAGCCAGTGTGGGGTAGATTCACACCCCAGTTTGCAGCAAACTAAATGTTCATGTAGACAAGCCCTTAGAGTATCAAAGATTATCTACGGTTTTGAAACTCATTTAACATATGTCCATATTCATGCCACAGCCCAAGTACCTGAGGGTGAGTTCAAGGGGCCTGAAAATTGTTTTCAGTTAGTTTGGGATAGGGATATTCGCTACACAAAGGTTTGAAACATACATTTTTTTCCCTTTGGGATTTCCCAGACTGAAGTTGACTGGCTCGAGCTCTGATGTGATGCCCCACAATTCATGATATATAGCAGGGGGTCTCAAACTTCATTGCACCGCGACCCCCTTCTTACAACAAAAATTACTTCATGACCCCAGGAGGGGGCACCATAGCCTGAGCCCACCTGAGCCACACCGCCCCGGGTGGGAGAGGGAACCAAAGCCCGAGCCCCACTGCTCTGGGCAAGGGGGCCAAAGCTGAAGCTCAAGGGCTTCAGCCCCAGGCAGGGGGCCTATAACCTGAGCCCCACCACCCAGGGCTAAAGCCCTTGGGCTTTGGCTTCAGCCCTGGTCAGTGGGACTCGGGCTTCAGCCCAGGGCCCCAGCAAGTCTAAGCCAGCCCTGGTGACCCTGTTAAAAGGGGGTCACGACGCACTTTGGGGTCCCAAACAGTTTGAGAATCGCTGATATATAAGGACCCTGACAGGAGAATACAATTTGTTTTTATAGAGGGTCAAGTAAGTAGCATTTTTAGTGATAGGGTGCACATTTAGGAACAATGTTTATAATTTTTTTTATCTCTCAATATGTAAAAATATTTTAAATGTTTCCAAATTTGCACCATACTTTAAAAGCTCCTTACCTGGCCCCTCCCCCCTGTTCTCCAGTAGGGCTCCTGGTGTCTGTGATGTCCCATAATAATGTGAACAAAATACCTTCATCTACTTTCTTACAAAGGTGAAAGGAGAAATTTACCTGAAACCATCAAATATTTGTTGCATTCTTTTAAATTTAGAACAAACAAGCTAACTTTTTCGTGGTTCAATTAAAAAACAGTTGCTCCATATGTGAGATTGTGTATGGCAGCTTCAAGCTTGGTACAAATAATTGCTAATTGTAGTACACCGCTACCTCAATATAACGCGACCCAATATAACACGAATTCGGATATAACGCGGTAAAGCAGTGCTCGGGGGGGGGGCTGCGCACTCCGGTGGATCAAAGCAAGTTCAATATAACGCTGTTTCACCTATAAGGCAGTAAGATTTTTTGGCTCCCAAGGACAGCGTTCTATCGAGGTAGAGGTGTAGTTTAAATACCTTCAGATAAAAAGCATTAACTTGAAACAGGAATGGAGAAGCTCATCCAATGTATGTACGTTTAGGGTACATCTGTGCAGCCTGTGGTAGTGAGTCTCAGAATCGAGGTTGACAGAGTCAGGCTTCTGAGGCTTGTGCTACAGTTCTAAAAATAGCCGTGTAGACATTGTGGCTCAGGCTGGAGCTCGGGCTCTGAAGCCCACCTTTCCCTAGGCTTCAAAGTCCAAGCCACAACATCTACACCACTATTTTTAGCACTATAATGCTGATCGCTGTGTAGCTGTAGCCTTAGCAGCAAATCCTGCTCTTCCTTTTCAGTCACAGAGGGCCCTCCCTCCAGTAAAACTATGGTGGTTCTGTTGCAAGGGAGATTGCAGATTTCCATGACTTCTGTAGAGGGGGTGAGGAACCCTCTGAAATGGTGCTGGATGCGTCTGTTCACAACATTGCAGGTCTACTAGCCATTATTTCTTCCTCACCCACTCACTCTTACAGGAAAGAAGGTGCAAGAGCCAAAGGGCATCCACAGAGGTTTATTGTACAAAGCCTGACCGAGTTGTTTGCTGGAGCTAGGACTTGGCCCTAAATTATTTTATTGAAGAACATCTATACTGAGAGCTTGTTAGCTAAAATAATGACCTTTTTCTCTCATCTCTCCATAGCTTCCAAAGGAAAATTACCTATCAAATGGATGGCTCCAGAGTCAATCAACTTCCGACGTTTTACCTCAGCTAGTGATGTGTGGATGTTTGGTAAGTGAATATGGATGATTGTTTTCTCAAATGCACTGTTGGAGGAGAAGATCATTAATGGTTCCATTTTTATTAATGGAAACTGAACAATTTCCAGTTCCTCTCCAGTGTTTGTTTTACTTGTCTCAAAATCAGACTTCTTACTGGGTACTTTATAGCTCTCCACGCTTTTTCATTCTGTACACCGTGGGCCTGAATCCCCTTGATCTTAAGGCCCCTTTTCACCACTCCTAACAGGTGGCCTTAAGGTAAATGAAAATGAGACCCATAGTCATAACAGGAATTTCTTTATCTTACTTTGTTTCTTTTTTGTCGTCTAGTATAATTGTGCTGGCGTTCCTTTATCCAGCTGTTATTTGCACTTACTGCTTTCTTCTTTTCACAACTCTTTCCTGTGCGATGGGCTCCCTCAGTGAATGTCCTTGATTTTGTCTCCTTCCTTTCCCAGTGTTCAGTTCACCCTTGCTATGGGTATTTTTCCTCTGTTGTCTTACGCTGTTTCAACCCTTTAACGTTAGCTATGAAAGAGGAATTAGCAGGATATTTAAAGTGATTTTGAACGTTGAAAAAAAGCCTGAAATTGAATTAAGTCCATTCACCTCACAAGATTGGGCTGAGATCCAAATCTTGTCCTGGCTTTCTCTCCCTCCCACTCTCCACTCACTCTGACTGTGGTTCCAACCCCTCTTGGTGCATATAGCTCCCCTCATCACTTTGTCTCCTGTCATCTTAGAAAAGACAAGAGGTTGAGTGAAAAGAGGAATATATATAGGAATGCCTCCCATCTTCCAGGATCCTGTCCCCTTCACTATGCGAACCATTCCTGTTTTTGCACCAGTCTGATCTCCCAGACTTGAATACTCAGCTCCACAGACCAGACAAGCCGTGACAGGCAGAGAAAAGGCAAGCAGGGTATGAATAGCAAAAAGTTACAGGAGAAAAAATCAGCTTGTTCTGTTTAAAACAAAAGAGTTCTAAGTAATATAAAGCAAACTTGTATGTGATTTATCAAGTTTAATGACTGTTTTGTTGAAAAACGGAATCCCTAATTGCAAAACAAAATATCTTTTCCATCTGGCATAGAAAAGCAATGCAGGTGGAATACCCCAGCTGCTCATAGGCCCACAGGCTATCTCTTTCTCATTACACATTTAACATAGTTTCAACAGAAACTACGTTTTGGTACATAGTTTCGACAGAAAAAAGTTGAACAAATGCCGATAATAAAACATTGTCAAAGTATAAAAATACCACATACAAGTCAAAACAAGCCAGTGTAAAGCAGACACTGGGACAAGCATTATGAAAAAAATGTAGATTTGAATATGAGCAACCAGTCTGACTTAAAAGATAAAAAGTAGTTAAATCTGAAGCCTTTCAAAGTTGTCTGCTTGCGATGAGCTAGATGCAAGTCATTCTTCCTCATACGTAGCCCTGATTAGTAACACATGTAATTTTATAGAAGCTACCTACTTAGAGTTAACATAGCTCAGTATTCTTTTCTGTGGTCAGCACGTAGGTAATGTGGTGATAGGTTCTACATAAAAAAGATAGATTAGCCAGCTCTATTTCTCAGCCAAGAGTGGGTTGTGTTTGGTGGTTGTGTGTACTAGACAAAGTGCATTGGAAACTTTGTTAAACTGCTAATACATGGTAATTACTAACCATGGCTATTCTGGAGAAAGGACTGTTAATTTTGCCCACTAGTGCTGCGCTTCAGTAGCAACTCCATTGTCTTAAGCTTTAACGTGGAGTTTGTTGTTCAAGAACACAGATTTTGGTTATTTGCTCACTTTAAGAAGTTTCTTGCTTTTTGTTTCCAGGTGTGTGTATGTGGGAAATTTTAATGCATGGAGTAAAGCCCTTCCAAGGAGTGAAGAACAATGATGTGATTGGTCGAATTGAGAATGGTGAACGGTTACCAATGCCTCCAAACTGCCCTCCTACTCTCTACAGCCTTATGACCAAGTGCTGGGCATATGACCCCAGCAGACGACCCAGGTTTACTGAACTTAAAGCACAGCTCAGGTAGGGTGTTTTTTTTTAATTATTATTTCTTTGATTAGAAATGTGATTTGATTGTGTCTTTCATACAATCGTTTTCTTTCCAAGGAAAGTACAATGCCTAGTGTGCTAGGCTAGGGCCTTTAAAGGACCGAGTTGCTGTTACAGTGTGGTAAATCTAGACTGTCTCCACTTAAATCAGAGGAATTACACTTAACACTAAATCCAGTGTAATTGAGATCCAAACCTGGCCCCCCAAAGGCTGTATTAAGAATGTGTTTATAGGCATAGGTAGGTATGTTAGGGATCCTCAGTGTTAGAGGTGGAAAGAACTTGCTAGATCATATAGTCCATCTCTCTTAAGACAGTACAGAAATTTCACTTTTCTTTTAATTACCCTTGTCACAGTTTTCAAACTTGAGTGCCTTGAGTTTGGCATCTAGGGAGGAAATTTTCAAAACTACCTAAGGAATGTTGGAGCACACGTTCCACTGAAAGTCACTGGGATTTGTGCTCCTAAACCCCAAGGTACTTGAAGGTGTCCACTCTCAATACATAGGTAGGCTCCTAAATAAAAGTGGCCTGATTATCAGAGGCACAGAAGGCTCACAGTTCATCCTGTTGAAGTCAATGGGACCTGCTGGTGCTCAACACCTCTGAAAATAGGCATCTGTTATTTAGGAATTTGGGGAAAAAATGTAATTATATGCCTACCAAGCGTGGCATGGTATGGTATTGTCACCCTTACTTCTGCACTGCTGCTATGGAGCGCGGCCTTCAGAGCTGGGAACCCGGCCAACGGCCGCTGCTCTCCGGTCGCCCAGCTCCGAAGACAGCACAGAAGTAAGGGTGGCAATACCGCGACCCCCTTAAAATAACCTTGCGCCCTCCCCCCCCCTTTGCAACTCGTTTTTGGGTCAGGACCCTCAATTTAAGAAATGCAGGTCTTTCCCATGAAATCTGTATTGTATAGGAAAAAGCACATGACCAGATTTCCATGGCCGTGAATTTGGTAAGGAAATGTGAAGCAGCCAGTAGGGGGAGAGATCTCTCTTGCAGCTCCAGAATTGATGACCTTTGGCTGCTGGCAGATCAGCAATTGACTGAGGAGTCGCTCTTCAGCTTCACAAGGGTCCCTAGAGCTTCTTTGTGCTCCACAAAGACAATGCCTGCCCTTTAATCATTGTGGTTGCTGATTTCCTTACAGTGACACGATCTCGGACAATTAGAGAAGATCATGTTTCAAAACTCATTCCCATGAACTTGCAAAAACAAGCCATTTCCTTGTTGACTCTTTGTGTATGTGCTGTTGCTGCTCTCTTCTGGATACCTTCCAGATTAGCTTTTGAAGCTCAGGGCCATGTTAGTTCTATACTCTGGAGCCAATGTTATAGTGACACCGTGTTCCTCTTTATTTTGATGACAAAAGTCTACCGCTTTGTGAAGAACAATATTTTTCTTCTCCTGCATCTGAAATAGCAGTGATGGAAGCATTAGCACTTCTTGTATACTCCATTTCTTATCTGGCAATGTCTTATCTGATGCTTTACCCACTTCATATCCTTTTGTGATATCTGGTTCTCTCTTTCTAGTTCCACTTAGCCCCACAAATGTTATTTGCTGCTGCCCAGGCCATGTGGACAGCAGGATTCTTATAGTAGTAATAATAATACTTAGCTTTTTTTATAGCACTTTATGTTCAAAGCACTGAATAGACATGAACTAATTAATTCTTAGAACACACTTCGGAGGTAAGCAGATAAATATTACCTCCATTTTTAAAGATGGAGAGACTGAGACAGAAAGATGAAGAGACCTGCACACAGTTAGCCAGTGGTCAGGATGAAAACCTGGGACTTGTTGACTCACCATCTTGTGCTCTATCCTCCAGACCAGGCTGCCTTTCTGTAGAAGAGATACTGAGTCCTGTGCTGCCCATTAGACAAGAGTTATGCAACAAGGATCCCTGAGTAGTGCTAAACGAACCCCCAAATCATAAAAGCATAGAAATCTACAGCTGGAAGAAACCTCGAGAGGTCATCTAGTCCAACCCTATGCACTGAGGCAGGACCAAGTATAGACCAGCCCTGACAGATGTTTGTCTAACCAATTCTTAAAAGCTTCAAGTGATGGAGATTCCACAACTTGGAGGCCTATTTCAGTGTTTAACTATCCTTGTAGTTAGCTTTTCCTGACATCTAACTGAAATCTTCCTTGCTACAGATTAAGACCATTACTTTGTTCTCCATATCCACTGTAAGAAGGACAAAATCGATAACCATCCTCTTTATAACAGCCCCTAACACAGTGGTTCCCAAACTGTAGGGTGTGCCCCCCTAAAGGGGCATAGAGGAATGTTTGGGGGGGCTGGCGGGGCCCAGGCCAGCCCCCACTGAGGGCGAGGAGGGGTGCCACCCAGCCCTCTTCTGCCCCCAGCTCCACTCCAGCCCCAGTCCCAGCAGCAGATCCGGCTCTGGCTTCAGCCACTGGCTCCCGGCTGGAGCTCTGCTCCTCGCCACAACCCCAGGCTTTTGGCCCCGACCATAGGCCCGCTCCTGACCGCAGCCCAGATCCTGGCTGAGGCTCCAGTTGCAGTGCCATCCCTGGCCCCAACTCCCAACCATGGGTCCCTGGGGGGCGTAGACAAAAAACTTCGGGGGTCACTGCCCCAACATATTTGAACACTGTTGTCAAATCCCTATCCCCCACTCCTCAGTATTCTTTTCTCAAGAATAACCATGGCCAGCTTTTTTAACCTTTCTTCATAGGTCAGGTTTTTTAGACCTCATCATTTTTGTTGCTCATTTGGACTCTCTCCAATTTGTGCACATCGTAAGTTGTGGCATCCAGAACTAGACACAGTACTCCAGCTGAGGCATCACCAGTAGGTGGAACAGTTAGTTCCTGTGTCTTACATACAACACTCCTGTTAATACACCTGTTGTGGGGGTCAGCTGTGTCCAAGGCCAGCCGTACCTCCTAGTGGCAATATTCCAGGCTGTGTCACCCAGTGGCAAGAGTCAGTGGCTGCTTGCCTAGCAGCCAGAGTCAGTGGCAATGTCGCCCAACAGTGAGAATCAGTGGCCGCCTTGCCTAGCAGTTGGAATCAGTGTCAATGTCACCCAGTGGCAAGTCAATGGCTGGGGGTGAGTGAACCTTGGTTCACTGGGTTCCAACCCAGGGCCCTTCAAAATAATGGTCTCAATATGTGGCTGGGGTGGGCGCCCTTACACCTGTTTCCTGGGTCACTTCCCACCCCTGCTTCTTGTCCCCCATTTGTGCCACGAGTCTGTCTTCGGGACCCCCTTTGAGTCCTCTTGGGTCACTCTCCAGAGTGTCTTCCCCTCTCTGCAGTGACTCGGCCCCGGTGGTTTAAATTTTTTAAGTACAGCAGAAGCAGGAAACCTGCTAAACAACCAGTGGAGCCACTGGACGACTGAGATGCTAAAGGACGATAAGGCCATTGCGGAGAAACTAAATGAATTCTTCGCATCAGTCTTCACGGCTGAGGATGTGAGGGAGATTCCCAAACCTGAGCCATTCTTTTTAGGTGACAAATCTGAGGAACTGTCCCAGATTGAGGTGTCATTAGAGAAGGTTTTGGAACTAATTGTTAAACTAAACAGTAATAAGTCACCAGGACCAGATGGTATTCACTTGAGTTCTGAAGGAACTCAAATGTGAAATTGCAGAACTACTAACTGTAGTATCAAGTATCTGGGGATAGCCGTGTTAGTCTGTATCCACAAAAACAACAAGGAGTCCGGTGGCACCTTAAAGACTAACAGATTTATTTGGGCATAAGCTTTCATGGGTAAAAAAACCTCACTTCTTCTGAAGCAGTTATGGGATAAGAGGGAAGGTGCTCTCATAGATTGGTAACTGGTTAAAAGATAGGAAACAAAGGGTAGGAATAAATGGTCAGTTTTCAGAATGGAGAGAGGTAAATAGTGGTGTCCCGCAGCAGTCTGTACTGGGACCAATCCTATTCAACATATTCATAAACGATCTGGAAAAAGGGGTAAACAGTGAGGTGGCAAAATTTGCAGATGATACAAAACTACTCAAGATAGTTAAGTCCCAGGCAGATTGCAGAGAGCTACAAAAGGGTCTCTCAAAACTGGGTGACTGGGCAACAAAATGGCAGATGAAATTCAGTGTTGTTAAATGCAAAGTAATGCGCATTGGAAAACATAATCCTAACTATACATATACAATGATGGGGTCTAACTTAGCTGTTACTACTCAAGAAAGAGCTCTTGAAGTCATTGTGGATAGTTCTCTGAAAACATCCACTCAATGTGCAGCGGCAGTCAAAAAAGAGAACAGAATGTTGGGAATCATTAAGAAAGAGAGAGATAATAGGACAGAAAATATCATATTGCCTTTATATAAATTCATGGTACGCCCACATCTTGAATACTGCGTGTAGATGTGATTGCCCTATCTCAAAAAAGATATATTGGAATTGGAAAAGGTACAGAAAAGAGCAACAAAAATGATTAGGGGTATGGAACGGCTGCAATATGAGGAGAGAGAAATAAGACTGGGACTTTTCAGCTTGGAAAAGAGACGACTAAGGGGGGATCTGATAGAGGTCTATAAAATCATGACTGGTATGGAGAAAGTAAATAAGGAAATGTTATTTACTCCTTCTTGTAACACAAGAACTAGGGGTCACCAAATGAAATTAATAGGCAGCAGGTTTAAAACAAACAAAAAGAAGTATTTTTTCACACAATGCACAGCCTACTGTCCCGTAGGACCCAAGGGCTGGCGCCCGCCTCGGTCAAGGTACACTTGGCAGCAATTTCGGCTTTCCACCCTCCGGTGTCTGGTCAGTCGGTATTCTCCCACCACATGACTTCCCGGTTTTTGAAAGGTCCCCTCCTCCATCAAGCCCCTCCATTTCCAGGAAAATAATATCACCTCCAAGCGAATCGACTACTGGAAGGAGCTTATCTCCCCTCCCATACACAGAATACACCTCCCCTCCAATGCCACCAACAGTACCACAGCTGTAACCGGAATCAGCCTTCTCATCAGGAGATTCTGAGCTATCTGATGAACCACTCTTCCCTTACCCTACATATCCTCCTCCACCAAAAAGACCCACACAAGTTTGGAACCAACCTCCGCGTCATCTCACTCAGAGATGCTGTGGGCACCCATCAACACCTCCTACTAGCCATATTGGGGGCCTTGGGACTAGTACCCACTGCAGAGTCAATCTGATCTGCCAGGGTGTCACCCCTTGCTTCCCTGCAAAAAGCACGCTCATATCTGCTCCGGATCCTGCAGTTCCACTGGAACCAGCAAGATTGCCATCATCATCCCCAGCTGAAGCAGTGACTTCTACATCCCCGCCCCCAACCTCCCAATGACTACAGCCCTGCGTGGATACCAAATTTATATCCGCAGCCGCAGATATAAATTTGGTATCCACACAGGGCTCTACCAATGACTTCAGGTAGTTCCAGAACCTTCTCTGCAGAGTTGCTGGAGAGCTTCAGATTCTCCTTGAGATCCTAGCACAAACTTGTAGACATCCTGCACGCTTCCGGATCCAACAGAATAGCTTTCCCCGTTAATGAAGCCACACTAGAGCCAGCTAGGACAATTGCCACCTGCGCTCCTACCCCCAAAGGGGCAGAGAAGCTTTATTATGTGTGGGCCAAGGGTATGTAATTTTTTGTTTTCTCACTTCACTGGTGGTCCATGCCATTTCTGAAAGAGCTAGACAGCAATATCCCTGGTCTACTCCTGTTGACAAAGAGGGCAAACACTTGGATCTACTGGGAAGAGAGGCCTTCTCCATCATCCAGCCTCCATTTCAGGATAGCCAGTTACCAGGTGCTACTGTCGAAATACTATTTCCTAAACTATACCAAGTTTGCAGAGTTTACTGAGGGCCTTCCACAACAGGACAGAGCACATTTTAAAGCTCTGATAGATGAGGGCAAACTGATAGCGATGACTGGCCTCCAATCTGCAGTTGATACATGGGCTTCCTATTTCTCCCTGGACAGGCCATCATTACGGACCCATCCCTATTAGGTGGGGCACCCCGCATGAACAGTCACACAGCCCAGGGTGTTTGGACATCTTGAGAGGCCAGGATGCACATCAATATCATGGAGTTGTGAGCAGTACGGAAAGCATGCAAGTCCTTTCTTCAAGTCATCCACTCTCACCATGTCCTTACAATGTCCGACAATGTTATGACTGTCTCCAATAGTAGAAAGGACTCTATTAGAAAATGTTACCTAGCTAAATGGATGCGCTTCTCTTCTTGGGCACAACTAAGAGGCATTCTTCCCGAGACTACAGCTATTCCTCTCATCTTGGACTATATCCTATCTTTGAAGACATCAGGTTTGTCCATCAGCTCCTTGAGAGTTCACTTGGCGCTGATCAGTGCATACCATCCACCTTCTCAGGGCTACTCGATCTTCACACATCCACTGACTGGTAGATTCTGGAAAGGCCTAATCGAACCTTCCCACCTACACAGAAGCCTTCTCCCTAGTGGGACCTGAACCTTGTTCTCTCAATACTCACAAAATTCACCCCTAAAGTAGTTTCAGAATTTCACCTTAACCAATCCATTACTTACCTGTGTTCTTCCCAAAACCGCACACTTCAACAGAGGAATGAAGACTCCACTCCCTCGATGTTCAGCAGGCCTTGGTTTTCTACCTACAGAGAACAAAACCAACCAGGAAATGGCCAAGACTGTTTGTCAATATAGCAGAAAGAGTCAGGGCATACCATCTCCACCCAGAGAATCTCCAAATGGTTCTCTGGGTGTATTCTACTCTGTCAGCTTTCGAACCTCCCCCCACGTCCACCACATCGGGTAAGAGCTCATTCCACGAGAGCACAAGCAACAACTATGGTGTCTCTTTAGGAAGTACCCCTCCTGGACATCTGTGAAGCAGCCACATCAAGCTCCTTTCACACATTTGCAAGACATTATACCTGGTGCAAGACTCTTCTGCTGATGCCTCCTTTGGGACATCGGTACTCTGTTCAGCCCTACCTCCTACATCCTTGTGCTCTCATCCTACTTAGGTACTGCCGGTCAATCACCCACAGTAGGAGTACAATAGGGGCCATCACTCAAAAAAGAAGAGGCGGTTGCTTACCTGTAACTGGAGGTGCTTTGAGATGTGTGGTCCCTATCTATATTCCATTACCCACCCTACTGCCCCTGTGCTTCAGATCTTATATGATTTACGGTAGAGAAGGAACTGGAGAGGTCGGTCCACCACACCCTTTATCCCTTCAGTCGGCGGCATGAGGTGAACCAGGGTGCATGCATGGATCAACAAACACTACTTTCAAATTCTCTGGCTCCAGGCACATGGTGCACATGCTTAAGCCATGGTTTAATACAGATAGGGACCACACATCTCAAAGAGCCTCCAGTTATAGATAAGTAACCTCCTCTTTAAATCATAAATTTTAATCCTGTTTTGCATTTATACTTTTTTGTTATTTTACTAATGAGAGGAAAAGTTTGCGTCTCATTGGTTGATAACCATTAAAACATTGATTTGCATCTAAATATTGCCTTTACATTAATTTGATACTTTTTGCCAATCAGGAGGATACAGTATATCTATACACATTTATTTAAGAAATTATATACGTTACCATATATTTATTCAGATTCTTAATTTTTCCATTTTTTATGATGACAGAAATCGGTGAATGATGCATTTCTTATTTACTAGAGGATTATTTATTTACTCCAGATTTGTCATGCTCTATTTTGATAGAAATTGGAATTCAATTAAAATGCAAATAGCAGCATTTTTTAAAATGGTTTAAAACTACCTTAAATGCAGGATGCATAAGAAAAAAAATGTTTATGAAAACATGATTTGCATTTAAAACTGACTTCTTAAACAAAGTATTATCTGTAATTAGTTAATTTAACTCATTGTTTCTGGTCACCATGGCCAGGATTCTCAAACTAATTAAATAAACTGAAGAAAATATTCTTTCTGAACCTGCAGAGCAGGCTACTGCTGTCAAAAACTGGATTAGCACTTCAACAAACGCTGGTTCCAGGTGCTTAGCAAGTCAGTGGTTTGACTTTTATTAAAAACTTTGGCAGGAAACATGTACTTTTTGAATATTATTTTTATGTAATTTAAATCATTTTAATAGATTATAATAACTTTAGGCCATAGGTTGTCATAATTTCAAATGTAATTTGAAATGTTTAGTTTTTGAAGTATTTAATTTAAATTTAAAAAATCAGATTTAAATACAAATCTGAGTTTTTTAATTTTTTTAAAAATCATTGATTTTTATCCACCCTACTAAACAGTGTGTTTTCCTTTAAAGACCTCCATTAGAATGATCCCCTTGGGAAACTGGAATAAAATGAGGGCAGGGTAGAGAATATGGTGACATATATTCGAGGAAGTGCTTCTTGTATTTGTTGAGTTTGTCATCTAGATACTACACTGATAAATTTCTTAGAAAGAGAGAGGTTGCCATTAAAATGTCAGCATTTATCATGAGTTTCCACACAGCGATATCTGAGGTACTAGAATTACTTTTTTTTTCTTAAGTAAAAGAAAACCATGCAGGATCTCCGATAACTCTTGTGTGGAAACAATTGGTAAATGTTTTCTTTTTAATGAGATGTTCCAGAAACGGGCTCTTTGTAAGTAAAGTTAAATTTATTTCTCAAGTTAAGTAAACCTTTGAATAGCTGAAACTGTAAATCAAGCATCTAAACTTTCCTAGAAAAATGTTAAGTTTGATGGCACTGCCTTAAGAAATGTCAGGGAAATTATATGAATAGAAATGCATCTGCATCTGTCCTTACTGTGGCTAAAAATATGTGTAGTTTGGGAAAATATGCCTAGATATGACTTTTCCTGACCTTCTGTGACGTCTAACTAACTGCTCAGAGTACTCAAGCAGCTGTACTGAGAGAAGGTCAAAAATATCTCTTGATTTACTCCATCTATGGGTTGGTCTTCCCATTGTAAAAACAAAGACGTTTTTGTGAGTTATTTATACTCTTTGCTTTCAGCAGTTGAAAACTTCCCAGTGGCATTTCCATTTTATATTCATTTTTTCTAGTGGGGAGTCTAAGGCATCCAAGTGCGAGCTCTTTTTCATGTGATCAGTCTTTAGCTAGGATGGTCCCAGGATGTTTTGGTAAGGGGGTTGACGCCTCTTTATGGTAAGGACTTAGAAATATCTCACTGGACTGAGTTGGGGTCATGAGGCAAGAGGCTTAGCCTATGTTATGAAAAACACGTCATTTATGTCTATGTGTGTGGCATTCTCACTCCATCTTTTTGGACTTAGGCCTAGTCTACACTGGGGCGGGGGAGATCGATCTAAGTTACACAACTTCAGCTATGTGAATAGCGTGAATAGTCAACGTACTCACCACGGTGTCTTCACTGTGATGAGTCGACTGCTGCCGCTCCCCCGTCAACTCTGCCTGCACTTCTCACGGTGGTGGAGTACAGGAGTCGACGGGAGAGTACTCGGGGATCGATTTATCGCGTCTAGACTAGATGCGATAAATCGACCCCCGCTGGATCGATCGCTGCCTGCCGATCCGGCGGGTAGTATAGACATACCCTTAGTAAATATTAGTTACTCAGATAGCAAGATGATGAATGTGACACATAGCTAGACAGGAAGACAAGATGAGAATGTTAGATTCCCTTTTGGGGGTTAGGAGCTGGGTGTTCCACAACATTAAACCTGTGGCACAAATTTTTGACATCAACCAAGTCTAAACGTCTGATATGTCTCCATTCCATTTGCTAGTACTAGAGAATCAGCCCACTGTATCAAAGACTCTGTTACAAACCTCTCCAAGTATATTACACACAAAGCATTCACTTTTTTAACTTGGAGACATGGCATGTGTCTTGAAAAATCATCATCTGCTATTCATGGTTATGGGCGCACAGAGGCTGATTTCTCAAGCTGCTCAGCGATGAACCTGGTCCTAAACGCAAAGCTACTGGTGGTTTTTGATAGTTTCAGGAAGGGATTTCTTTTTTTTTAAGTTGTGATTTCCTTGCTCTTGATAAAGGAAGAAGGGAATAGGAGGATTTTCTTGCTACATTCCATCTGTTGGGCTACCCTAGCTAGAGTTTTGCTTCTGCAACTGTTGTATCAGAATTGCTATTAATAAGTTTTTTATCTGATTTCCCATAGTATATTTTTGTTCTGGCATTTGTGTGTTTTACTTCAGCAGTGATGGATTTAAAATATGCTGCTGCTATTTCAATCCATTTCTGTTGCTGTGAGACTAGATTAGCTATTTTCTGTTTTTGGCTGAAAGAGAAACAGCAGAGTTTTAGTGTCCAGTCAAGCAGAATTTATTCTTGAAATGAGCAAGAAAGTTCCCAGATTAGAAAGGACTGCTGCAATTGATCTCATTCCTTGCATGTGTAATTCTGAATGTTTTTTAGTGGACTAAACCACGAGGTTAAAAACTTTGAATGAGCTTCCTTATTAGAAACTCCTGAATGGTGGTAAACACGGGGGAATTGCTCCTTTACAAGATTGATTAGCTTGTCATTCTGGAGAGGTTGATACGAAAACAATCAGACCTACTCAGAACCCTGAAGAATCTATGTAGCATGCAGTTCTAGCAAATTTTTAACTCCTATTTGAAAGCTGCATTCTAAGTATTTTTAAAATGGCAAATATCCAAGATTAATAATCCACATAGCAGAACTGGGAGGAGGCTGCCGTGGAGACAGCAGTATTATGTTGAACTTCAAATAGTCTGTGATAGTCAGAACAGTGGTAAGTAGCAAGCTAGTTTTACTACTGTTTTGTATTTTGATTAAATTGTAGCTTTTGGCCTGAATAGTAAGAGTCTGAGTAAATATCATCACATTTCTGTTTGGCTGAATTAGTCTGTTAAATGTGTTCCTAGTTATGCTGAAATGTAATAAGAAGTCATAGTATTTAAGATTTTCTTTTTTTAATTTGTCAATAGAACTGAAAGATTTTCATGCTTCCATAAAGATTATATCTGCAGTTTATTTTATACCTTTGCAGAGATGCAATAGAATATTTCCATATGAAAAATAAATGTTTGCAAGTATGTGCTTGATTAATTGCCTCTTGGGATTTCTCAGTATAATTATGCCTTGTGCCACTAGATCAAAAGAAATGTTCACATGTGAAAAACTCTTCTACAGCATCACCCATAATTTTCTAAAAATGTCTTTCATTACCATGTGTCTTTGCATATCAAGATTGTTGTGTTTCAGCTGCTAATTTTGCAAAGGTATTTTCCCCTAGTATTAGTTTTATGAAACCTAACCAGCCCTCTCCCTATTTAAAAGCAGCCTTATTTGCCTTGTAAATTCCTGACAGTCTGCGGGCTGAGATCCATTAATCTGGGGGTTTGAAAGAAATTTGGAGATAGCATCTATTAGACACTGAACCAGAATATTACTTATCTTCAGTGTAACATTTATTTTCTCCTAGTACAATATTGGAGGAAGAGAAGCTGCAGCAAGAAGAACGAATGAGAATGGAATCAAGGCGACAAGTCACAGTGTCCTGGGATTCAGGAGGATCAGATGAAGCCCCTCCCAAGGTAGCTAACTTTTTGTTAACACATACTTTACATTCAACAATATTATTATTTTATTCCATTAACCTGTTAAATATTGTTCAGTGATGAGAGAAGCCAGAAGGCTCCCTCCTCTTGCCCTGTTTGGTGATCTGCTGCTAATGATAACACTTAACTAATTTTACACTATTTCAGATGGATTTCACTTTAAGGACCCAGCCTTCCATAGGCTGAGTTAGTAGAGCTGATTTGTATTGCAGTTTTGTGGTGTTGGGTCAGACTGTTAGCCAATACTGTACTAACTTTTCTCTTGTTTCTCTCTTTTCTCATGGTCATGTAACTTGAAAAAGACTAGAATAGTTTGCCATTAAATTGTTTTGCCTAGGGCTAAACATTTTCTCCCTTTCTTTCTGTCTGTGTTATTTCTCATAAATTAATAGCTAGTGAGATCCCTGACAATCATAAAGTAAAGTTTATACCATAATAGTGAGTGGATAGAAATGAGTTCAATCAATTTTTACTTTATTCTGAAGAGACTGTTACAATTCCTCTCTGAAGATTTCCCTTTTATAATTTAAAGGATCCTTAAGTATTTTTTTTTTGTATGTTCATTGGTATGTCTGCCTGCTATCCATCTGGACACCACTGCCGTGCAGTCTTGAAGTCTAACCCTGCAAGGTGCTGAGTAGCCCCAAAGTCCACTATTGTCAGTGTCTCCTCATAGGAGCCATTGGGCTCAAATATTTTGACTAGCTTCTCCTTGAGTTCAGTCACCATCCCAGTGCCAAATATTGGCTGTGACTTAACCAGCTAATTGACCATGAAAACCCTGAAGCCAGCAGCTGCTGTTTCTGCCACACACATCCATAAACATTCCTGGCAAAAGGTGGGGTCTTTTTCTTTTCTTTTTTTACCATCTTTAGCTTGTTGGCTGAGAGAGTTGTGAGCCCCACTTCTGCACTTTAATGGGGACAACAGGACAAGAAACATAGCCCATGGAAAAATGGTTTGAACTTTTTGTTCTAAAATGAATTTTAAAAACCCCATTGACCTATTTAATCAACTAAGATTGAGGGCAGGTCTACTCTTAAATCACTGCATTGGTGCTGCTGCAGCTCTTAAGTGAAGATGTTCGTATGAGAGCTCTCCCATCTGCATAGTTAATCCACCTTCCCAAGAGGTGATAGTTATGTTGACAGTAGAAGCCCTCCCGTTGACATACCACTATCTAAACAGGGGGTTACGGTCAGGATAACTGTCACTCAGGGATGTGGATTTTTTACACCTCTGAGTGACGTAGTTATACTGACATAGGTCTGTAATGTAGACCTGGCCTAACGGGCATGATTTAGTGCTTATATAGTCAGTAATATATACATTGGCGAAAGCAAATAAATTGCATGACCCATAATAACAATGGTAGTTAATAATTTAAAACCTTGTTTGATGAAGGGATTAAATTTTGCCTTCTAAGGCTTAATCTGAGTGCACTAAATGTTTTTTTAATGTAATGAATGAAGAATTACAACTGTTAGAAAAGCACATCATTAACACCTTTGAGAACAGTGATTTTATGAGCTTTGGGACCTGATCAAGTATGCTGATTTTGAAATCTGATTCCCACGTTATTGTGCATCATTTTCTATTTGAGGGGTTTAGATCATTTTTGTTCCTGTTCAAGTTACTCTCTTTATATATGTGGCTCTATAGATGTGAAATTTAGCTGCAGAGTTAAGGCATCACTTTACACTGTTTCTCCATAAAATATTCAGGATGTGTACTGATGATTTGAAAACCAGTTAGATGAATTTTGTCAACATGGGATTTAATGCTTCTTTTAAGACTTGACTCTTAGAATCCATATTATTTCCTCATGGTGGCATTTGGTTTCTTTTTCTTCTCATTGTAACAGAGTTTCAGCATCATTATACACATACAGTGAAGGGTTTTAGACTTCTAATTCAAAACTGTATGTATACCAGTAGACTCACAACAAAGTTGATCACAACAGTTAGTACTATCAAATGACATACTCCATCTCGTCCCTATGTACAGTTAGAAACCTTGCAATCAGACAGTATTTTGCAAAATACTGTTTTTCTCTGCACTTGTTTCCTTCCCCACTGCACCTAGCGACACCGCCTCCTTATCTCTAAAGACGTGTAAATCTTTTGAAAGCTGATGTTGATCACATGTCCCTGGGAAGAAGTCAGCAAACTTGCCACCAATGATGAAGTAATGGCGCTGCTCTGCCTAGATGATAAAAGTATGTCGCGCTAGCAATATCTCCACCATTTAGTGGCCACAGATAGACATGGTATTCAGTTTCCAGCAAAATCATACGCTCTTAGATGCCAATGCAGAATAGCAAGCTTCTTTTCACATTACAGTGTATAATATTACCCTCTGAATTCTTTCACTTTTTCGTGATTGACCAGACGATGTGCAGTTACAGGAAGTGTTGCAACTAATCCTAAAGAGGAAAGGGATCAGTTATCTGATAGCCAGCCAAGGAGTTTTGTGGCCACTTGCTAGCTGCCACCTATAGTTAATGCTGCTGTCAATTCTAATGGGAGACATTTCTAGCTGCTTCACTAGACTGGGCCTGGGTTATAAAACAAGGCATAAATAATCCAAGTGTCTTGGAATTCAAAGGTTGGTTACAATTTGGGGCAATTAATTACATGAACATGGACATTAACAATTAGAGCTCAGGGAGTCTCTCAGGATAATTTCTGTGAATATTCATTCCAAGAAATAATTCAGTTTGCTTTACCTGTGTTTAGACTTTACTGTGCTTTACCTGTACTTTAGACCACTATTCTAGCAAAGGAGTTAACTGTGAGGAGCATTTGCCAAAATACATGGGAAGTGGTGGCAGATATTAGCAGGAAGCCGATTATGAACTTGGAAACGTGAGCACTCACCTCTGAAACCTGATTTTAATTATTATGCTTTAATAGTGTGTCCTCTCAAAACCAACCCATAGTTATTGGATACTCGCAATCAGCTACTCTCAAAGAACCTACAGAACAAGAGTTATTAATAGAAATTGTTCAGCAAATAATTTGGAATATTAAATTATTCCACTAGCCTAAACTGTTTGCAAACAGAAAAAGCGGCAAAATTCATTGAATGAATGATTCACTCAACTCTGTTGTTTCCTACAATCCTTTTTTGCTTACATTTTGAAGCTTGCTTTCATGAAGCATCTTGTATAAGTTTAGCAGTATGAAAAAATTTGCCTGTCCTGAAAATAACTTACTTTGATTGTTGTATTTTATTTATATGATTGTTCTCTTTAAAAAGTGCACTCTTTTATATTTATAGCCCAGCAGACCTGGTTATCCCAGTCCAAGATCCAGTGAAGGGTTTTATCCTAGTCCACAGCATATGGTACCGCCCAATCATTACCAGGTAAAATATTATCTATCTTTGTGCCTGCTGTTTTAAAATAGTTTATCATCCATTTCCATGTAGTGGGTCTCTTTCTCCTCATGTGTACACCAGTTTAGCTCCATTGAGTTCAATAGACATACTTCTGATTTACGCCAGTGTAACACCAGAATTGAGTCTGGTAGGTTGATTCCAAATGGCAAGCAAGTCAACTGTTTGTCTGACTCTCCATTCAATTAAAACTACAGTAATAAACTTTTTCTCATATTTATCAAGGAAGTTCAGTGTTCATGTAACATGCATGTGACAATTTACACTTGGCTAACAAAGTCACTTGCATGTCAAAATAGGATTAAGTGGTCTGATTACCTTGGCCTTGTTCATGCTGTGTTCCCCAGTGAGTTCTTTGAAGCATTTCATGTTCCGTCGAGTTGATAGCCCCCTCCAAATGTTAACACATAGTATACTTGCCTGTTTAACTTTGGTCTTGTACCATCAAAGTAAATTTAAAACATCTTCTGTCATGGAACTGTTTCAGAATTTTTAGATTTGCTCAAAGCTGCATGAAGCAGCATTTTTTAAAATGAGAACACTTCAGTCTCATTAAAATTGCTTTGATTTTTCTATAGAGAAGGAATTTGTCAGGCCATCCTGCAGCTATGATAATTACATGCTGTCACTCAGGATTTAAGCTTGTAACATACACTAGGGGGTACAATTTTAGCATAGTTCATAGGGAGATATGTGCATGATTCCTATTAACATTAATGAGAGTGTGTAATTCCTTATGTTGAAAATGTACTGGTGGATATGTTTTTGTTCATTAAGGGATTTTGATGTCCTCTGCTACTAGGGTTAAAACATAACTTTTATCACTAGTTGAGGACACCTGTTCTAACACCATAAACATGTGGTTTGTTAAAGCAGTATTTGTGAGTATGTCATATTTCAGCTTGAATTGCTGACCTTTCTTCTTCTGATTCTCTATATTTTCTTTTTTTTTTTTTTTTATTGACTTAATCTCCTGCCATGAGGCATTTATTATGCTCTCTGTTTTGGCCACATGAGAGAGAATCATCAAACATGGAAGAGCTTAACTGGGGGCCTTAATATGATCATCAAGCATTTTCTTTTTATAGGTCTCTGGCTATCCTGGTTCTCATGGGATACCAGCCATGGCAGGCAGCATTTATCCTGGCCAGGCATCTCTTTTGGATCAAGCAGATTCCTGGAACCATCGGCCTCAGGAAATATCAATGTGGCCCCCCACCATGGAGGTAATGTGAATTTTCACAAAGTTTATTGTACATTGTACACTAATTGCATTCTAAAGCTTTTTTAAAAAATTGCAAATACAACTCTGGAGTTTAATCTAGGGAAACTAAGTCGATTTACCTGGAAGTTTTAAAATGGTTTGATTAAGGAAGGAAGGGAATATTATTTATCAATAAAAACAGTGGAGTGAGACTCGTGACTGGAGTCTGTTCATTGTTCTACCACTGGTTTCTTACATGAGCTTAGGCAAGCTGTGGTGCACCTATGCCTGAGTTCACTAATTGTTAAAATGGGGATATTAGTATTTACCTTCCTTTTTGGGGGTGTTGAGACTAAATTAATGGTTATAAAGTACTTTGAATTCCTCAGACAAAATGCACCGCAAAAGAGCAAAGTTGTTATTACTTATTATTGAAGGAGACAAGTTTATGCTAAATAAAATATATATTAATTCATTATCCATTTAAAAAAAATATAGTGCCATGGATACCTAGTGCACTTTATGAATCCAAGGTTTCTCCATGATCACAGCATACCTCTCACCATCCCAACGCCACAAAGTACCACGCAGATTGCCAAACTCTTTCCCCAACCCTTCCCTCCCCTTTGTCCTTCTAATTCTTTTTTCATTCCTCTTCCAACATTCCGTCCTTCTCCCTTCCTTTCTCCCTGCAGTCCCTTCATCTCTCCTTATTTTCTCTATCTCGTCATGGTAGTGGTCCTCATGCAGCTCCCATCTTACTAAGTCTCTTTGCTCCCTGTGATGGTGCTCTTCTCTCTCTACCTGTAATTGCATGAGCAGAACTGAAAAGTGGGATATTCTGCTAAATACAGGACAGCAGAGATGTGTCATGCAAAGAAACCCATCTTTGTGCTTTTCTTTGCCCAAGAGAGCGCTAGTTTGACTTGACCATATGTTCTGCCTATACTGTACTGGTTGGTACCTTCACTGTATATAGTTGGTGGTGTAGGATTCCTCCATGAGGTTGGAATGGCTAGTTCAGGGGTCGGCAACCTTTCAGAAGTTAAGTGCCGAGTCTTCATTTATTCACTCTAATTTAAGGTTTCGCATGCCAGTAATACATGTTAACGTTTTTAGAAGGTCTCTTTCTATAATATATAACTAAACTATTGTTGTATGTAAAGTAAATAAGGTTTTTAAAATGTTTAAGAAGCTTCATTTAAAATTAAATTAAAATGCAGAGCCCCCCCAGACCGGTGCCATAGATTGCCTACCCCTGGACTAGTTAATGATTAAAATGTTTCTTCCTTCTTACGCTGGTAGAGTAATACTCTAAATCCCCCAACTAGTCAATAAGAACAATAGAATCTGGCTCTATATGTGCTCAAGTAGGGATGAAGGAGAAGGCAGTATAAGAACATGATGTGTTTTGTGCATATTCATCACTAATGCATTACAGCTGAGTTTTTCACAGGACTGTATGGGGGTTAGGTGACCAAATCCCATTGAATTTCAATAGGAGTTGAGCACCAAACTTCCTTTGGCACCTATGAAAACCCCACCCTACATTTCTTGTGGTTAGTGTTTTCAGCATCACTTAAGGGGACAGTGTCAGGTACGTTAGGCCCAAAATTTAGATTCTGTAGAACAAGAAGTTTACAAAACTATTAGAAATAATCCCACAATATTTTTCAAAGGTGTCAGTAAAAATAGGTGGGGAGGAGGGTTTGTTTGTTTGGATAGAAACATTATCCTGCAGTGCTAGCAACCCAAACATTGTGCTAGTTCCCAAGACCCAGACAGTAATACTGACAAATCTGTTTTCATCATCCAAGCTTTGTGAAAAGAGAAGAAAAAAAAAAGCACATCAAAATTCTTGAAAAGTAAAATAGATTTCTAAAGTTCATTCCGTTCCAATAATAAGCAGGGCAAACTAAATGTTTACAACTGGAATGTGTCCTTTTTGATGTGCCACTTTAATATTTTAGTAGAGCTGAGAACATAGACTATAGGTTTTGGGTTTTCTAAATCCCTTCTTTTATAATACAAGAGTTTTCACAACTGTGTATAAAAACTATTGAGTCCCATGACATTCTGCCATAGTAGGCAAATGGCAACCCTTGAGCTTTCCCTCTTAGGATTCTGGCACTTTGGACATGCGAGGAATGGGACAGGTCCTACCAACACATCTAATGGAGGAGAGATTGATACGACAGCAACAAGAAATGGAGGAAGATCAGCGCTGGCTTGAAAAAGAGGAGAGATTCCTGGTAATACATTGCAGAGTACCACTAATCTCAGTTGCAGTCAACAATTAAAGCTTATTAAAATTAATAGTTTCTGTGTAACAGGAATATTAATTGAACAGATAAGTTACTACTGAACCTTAACTGGCATTTATTTGAGCCAGCTTAGTCCTCAATTAATAGCACAATATATGCCTCTCAACTGTCTATTGTAAATACAAAGTTCTGTCTGTTCCACACAAACATGATGTGGTTCATTATCATCAGTTATTGACATCTGAAATATTGACTTTTTAAACTGATAACTGAAATGAAAAGTTTTGCTTGGCAAACAAATCCAGTTTTTAAAACTTCTTGAGCAGCTGTTTTGCTTGTGGTCCGTATCTGGATCTTCATCACACATTTGTTTTCCACATTCAGGCCTCTAGAGATTATGAGGGGTGGTGCAAAATGCTACTGGGTGGGCATCCAGATTTGCTCCTGAGCAGGTAGAGCAGAGAGAGCTCAATCCCTAGGAAAGGGGTAATCTCACATTTATCTGGCAACCCTGGCTCTTGAAAGAGTTGTCCAATTTTCTGCTCGAGGAGCAGTGAGAGAAATTGATGGGAGGGCGTAATTTAAAAAAACAAACAAACAAGCAGGGAGTTGTGGAGAGCAATATGTTTGATTTCCTAATCTCTGCAGATGAATCATCCCTTTTCTTTTCTTGCCAAGGTTACAGTCTTGCTTTTCTGGGGTGAAACCCATGTCTTCAGGGAGAATCAAACTCTAGTTTCCCAAACATCTATATTAGCAGCAAAACACAGACTCAGAGTTCAAGTTCTGTGTTCAGATGCTCACTCTTCAGACCAACAGCTGGGGGAGGTTTAGGTTGGATATTAGGAAAAACGTTTTCACTAGGAGGGTGGTGAAGCACTGGAATGACTTAGCTAGGGAGGTGGTGGAATCTCCTTCCTTGGAGGTTTTTAAAGTCAGGCTTGACAAAGCCCTGGCTGATGATTTATGTGGGGATTGGTCCTGCTTTGAGCAGGGAGTTGGACTAGATGACCTCCTGAGGTCCCTATGATATTCTATGATTCTACTGGGAATGCTACAGAGACAGCACAGTCAGACCACAGGATGAGGAACAGTGCTCTGTTCTGTTCTATATAGGTTCTTATGCCATGCTTACCACTATAATAACTGAGCACCTTTCATTAGTGCATTAAGCATCATGACTAATATCTGTCATGTTTTTTTTTCTTCTCATGATTTTTCATCCTTTCCCCAGGGGGAGAAGTGTGCACAGTGGAATGTTTTGTTTTAGAATTTTTTTATAATGTACACATGTTGCTGAATATTTGTCACGGAAGGCAAAGGCAAAGAAGTGGATGTTGCACTTAGAGTGGAAGGCAGTGAGGTTTATGATGGTCCTTAGTTCCTGTGGGAGTCTGTTCTACTGTCCTGAACTGGCCCCCAAGAAAACTGTCCCTTGCACAGATGAGCTTTACCCTCATTGCAGAAAGTTCCATTGTGCCAAAGGGACAAATTTATCAACCACAATTGTCTTCGTGGAGCTTTAGGTGATCTTGTAGGTTCTCTGGGCCCAGGCCACTGAGTGCTTTGAAGAAAACAACTGAGACCTTGAACTTGGCTCAGTATTCTATGAGACACAAGTGTAGGGGAGTGGAATACAGGTTTGATGTGTTCAGTGTTGCTGAGGAGACATGCTACAGCATTCTGTACCATTTAGTTTCCTAATTGCTGAAGACTTAGAATCATAGAATATTAGGGTTGAAAGAGACCTCAGGAGGTCATCTAGTCCAATCCCCTGCTCAAAGCAGAACCAACACCAACTAAATCATCCCAGCCAAGGCTTTGTCAAGCCGGGCCTTAAAAACCTCTGAGGATGGAGATTCCACCACCTCCCTAGGTAACCCATTCCAGTGCTTCACCACCCTCCTAGTGAAATAGTGTTTCCTAATATCCAACCTAGACCTCCCCCACTGCAACTTGAGACCATTGCTTCTTGTTCTGTCATCTGCCACCACTGAGAACAGCCCAACTCCATCCTCTTTGGAATCCCCCTTCAGGTAATTGAAGGCTGCTATCAGATCCCCCCTCACTCTTCTCTTCTGCAGACTAAATAACCCCAGTTCCCTCAGCCTCTCTTTGTAAGTCATGTGCCCCAGCCCCCTAATCATTTTCATTGCTGTCTGCTGTACTCTCTCCAATTTGTCCACATCCTTTCTGTAGTGGGGGGACCAAAACTGGACGCAATACTCCAGGTGTGGCCTCACCAGTGCTGAATAGAGGGGAATAATCACTTCCCTCGATCTGCTGGTAATGCTCCTACTAATACAGCCCAATATGCCATTGGCCTTCTTGGCAAGAAGGGCACACTGCTGACTCATATCCAGCTTCTCGTCCACTGTAATCCCCAGATCCTTTTCTGTGGAACTGCTGCTTAGCCACTCAGTCCCCAGCCTGTAGCGGTACATAGGATTCTTCCTTCCTAAGTGCAGGACTCTGCACTTGTCCTTGTTGAACCTCATCAGATTTCTTTTGGCCCAATCCTCCAATTTGTCTAGATTACTCTGGACTCTATCCCTACCCTCCATCGTATCTACCTCTCCCCCCAGTTTAGTGTCATCTGCAAACTTGCTAAGGGTGCAATTAATCCCATTATTCAGATCATTAATAAAGATGTTGAACAAAACCGGCCCCAGGACCAACCCCTGGGGCTCTCCACTTGCTGCCAAGTAGACATTGAGCCGTTGATCACTACCTGTTGAGCCCGACAATCTAGCCAGCTTTCTGTCCACCTTATAGTCCATTCATCCAATCCATACTTTTTTAACTTGCTGGCATGAATACTGTGGGAGACCGTATCAAAAGTTTTGCTAAAGTCAAGATCTATCACATCTACCGCTTTCCCCCTATCCACAGAGCCAGTTATCTCATCATAGAAGGCAATCAGGTTGGTCAGGTATGACTTGCCCTTGGTGAATCCATGTTGACTGTTCCTGATCACCTTCCTCTCCTCCAAGTTCTTCAAAATGGATTCCTTGAGGACCTGCTCCATGATTTTGCTGGGGACTGAAGTGAGGCTGACCAGTCTGTAGTTCCCCAGGTTCTCTTTTTTCCCTTTTTAAAATATGGGCACTATATTTGCCTTTTTCCAATCGTCCGGGACCTCCCCGGATCACCACGAATTTTCAATGGCTCTGCAATCACATCAGCCAACTCCCTCAGCACCCTTGGATGCATTAGATCTGGACCCATGGACTTGTGCACGTCCAGCTTTTCTAAATAGTCCTTAACCTGTTCTTTCACCACTGAGGGCTGCTCACCTACTCCCTATGCTGTGTTGCCCAGAGCTGCCCTTGTCTGTGAAGACCGAGGCAAAAAAAGCATTGAGTACTTAAGCTTTTTCCTCATCATCTGTCACTATGTTGCCTCCCCCATTCAGTAAGGGGCCCACACTTTCCCTGACCACCTTCTTGTTGCTAACATACCTGTAGAAACCCTTCTTGTTACCCTTCACATTCCTTGCTAGCTGCAACTCCAGTTGTGCCTTGGCCTTTCTGCTTACACCCCTGCATGCTCTAGCAATATTTTTATACTCCTCCCTGGTCATTTGTCCAAATTTCCACTTCTTATAAGCTTCCTTTTTGAGTTTAAGCTCACCAAAGATTTCACTGTTAAGCCAAGCTGGTCGCCTGCCATATTTGCTATTCTTTCTGCACATCGGGATGGTTTGTTCCTGTGCCCTCAATAAGGCTTCTTTAAAATACAGCCAGCTCTCCTGGACTCCTTGCCCCTTCATATTAGCCTTCCAGGGATCCTGCCTATCAGTTCCCTAAGGGAGTCTAAGTCTGCTTTTTCTGAAGTCCAGGGTCTGTATTTTGCTACTCTCCTTTCTTCCTTTTTTCAGGATCCTGAACTCAACCATCTCATGTGTATCTCCTTGCTTTAGTGCAGCTCAGAACTGACAACAGCTTGAATAACTGAGGCCAGGTCATCATTTGCCAAGGTGGTATGGAGTCTCCTAGCCAACTGGATATGGTAGAAAGCATTGCTTACCAATGTTGCTGTGTGAGAGTTTAGCATCAGGGAAGAATGTGAGAGTTTAGCTACAGACTGATTGACCAATTGCAGGTGTAGACCCGCTACCAAAGAAGATTGCACAGTGGCTGCAAACGCTTCAGAATGCTTTCCTCTGCCTACCAGCATCACCTCTGTCTTGCTTGGGTTCAGTTTCAACCAGCTGTTCTTTATCCATGAGCTGATCTCATCCAATTACTGGTGATAGCACTATGGTTGTATGTGGTGAAGAATAGGTAGAGCGTGTCATGTTCATATTACAGGCACTTGAACCCATGTCATCTGACCAGTTCAACTAGTGGCTACATGCAGGTGTTGAATAGGGTCAGAGAGACAAGTGAAACTTGTGAGACTCCATGTGAGGCAACATAGACGTGCAGTGTCCCATCACTACTCTTTGGGTGCATCTCTCCAAGAAGGACTTAAATCATTTTAAGTATCAGGGGGTAGCCGTGTTAGTCTGTATCTACAAAAACAACAAGGAGTCTGGTGGCACCTTAAAGACTAACAGATTTATTTGGGCATAAGCTTTCATGGGTAAAAACCTCACTTCTTCAGATGCATAGAGTGAAAGTTACAGATGCAGGCATTATATACTGACACATGGAGAGCAGGGAGTTACTTCGCAAGTGGAGAACCAGTGTTGACAGGGCCTATCCTGGAAAATGATCCCTCACTCTCACAGACCATGGGAGGCAGGCCAGTCTTCGCTTACAGACAACCCCCCAACCTGAAGCAAATACTCACCAGCAACTACACACCACACCACAGAAATACCAACCCAGGAACCAATCCCTGTAGCAAACCTCGTTGCCTACTCTGTCCCCATATCTACTCTGGCGACACCATCAGAGGACCCAACCCCATCAGCCACACCATCAAGGGCTCATTCACCTGCACATCTACTAATGTTATATATGCCATCATGTGCCAGCAATGCCCCTCTGCCATGTACATTGGCCAAACCGGACAGTCCCTCCGCAAAAGAATAAATGGACACAAATCGGACATCAGGAATGGTAACATACAAAAGCCAGTAAGTGAACACTTCAGTCTCCCTGGTCATTCTATTACAGATTTAAAAGTCACTATCATTGAACAAAAAAACTTCAGAAACAGACTTCAAAGAGAAACAGCAGAACTAAAATTCATTTGCAAATTTAACACCATTAATCTGGGCTTGAATAGGGACTGGGAGTGGCTGGCTCATTACAGAAGCAGCTTTTCCTCTCCTGGAATTGACACCTCCTCATCTATTATCGGGAGTGGACTACATCCACCCTGATTTAATTGGCCCTGTCAACACTGGTTCTCCACTTGCGAAGTAACTCCCTGCTCTCCATGTGTCAGTATATAATGCCTGCATCTGTAACTTTCACTCTATGCATCTGAAGAAGTGAGGTTTTTACCCACAAAAGCTTATGCCCAAATAAATCTGTTAGTCTTTAAGGTGCCACCAGACTCCTTGTTGTTTTTTTAAATCATTTTAGTGTATTACCTTCGACCCTTCCGACCTCTTTCAGGCAAGACAGCTGTCTTATTGTAAACTGGATCAAATATTGCAGAGAAGTCCAGGAGAATAAGAATGGATGCCTGCCTTCTGTCTATTGGCAGCAGGTCATCGGTACCAGTAAATCAATACAGTTCCATGTCCTGGCCTGAATCCAGATTGTGTCAAACCCAGAATATTAGTTTCAGTTAGATAAGGTTGAAGATGGTTTTTGGCTAACTTCTTTTATCAGCTTGCTCAGGAAAAGAAGGTTTGACACTTTGAGGTATTTGGCTAGAATTTATGTATCCAGGGTGGGTTTCTTTAGTGTTGGTTGGACTTTTGCGTGTTTGAAGGAGGAAGAGAAGGGTCCTTCCCTGAATGAGGTGTTGACTATTTTGGTCATGAGTGGCACCAGTTGCTCATGACTCTCTTTCAAGCCAGGAAGGGTTTGGATAGGATTCACAAGTCTTGGGTCAAGACTCCTTTAGGGTATCCAGAACTTCTTGATGAGTGAATGTACTGAACTTGAGGAATGCAAGCAAACTATGGGCTGCAGACTGGGCAGATTGAAATTTTTGGGAAGCCTTCCCAAATGCGCATGATCTTTTCAGTGAAGTAGAATGATAGTTCTTTGCAGCTCTAGTTACTCAGGTCAAATACAGGATGTAGATACTCAGAATGGATACTCAGAGTGTACCACTCTGGATAGTTCCATGGGGTGGGATTTGGCAGCGTCAATGAAGACTGATAGGAAGCTTCTCTTAGCCTGTAATATAGCTTCAGCATCAGCTTGGAGGAATTTGTTAAATTTCATTCTGCCTTTATCAGCCTGCGTTTTCCATCACTGGCACTCAGGTGACACACTCCAGCAAAATTAGAAGTAGTGTTGACAAGCTCTGGGAGCAGCTATATTGTACATTCCTCAGAAGGGTGGATTGGCCTGATGTGAACTCTTTGAGGGATACAAAAAGGGGAAATGGAGAGTCACACGCAAAATTCCAAAATCTCATCTTGGATGATTATTTTTGTTTTTCTTGAGCAAATCATAGGGGAAAGGATGCTCCCCTCACCTTTGGCTCATCTCCTGCCTGTTTTTTCTTTGTATGTATTCTGTTCAGAGACTTCAAGGGGTTTTTTTTTTTTTTTTTTGGATGCCAGTTACAGATTTAATGGAGATTTATATATTGCTAGGTATTACAAGCTAACATTTTATTAGCATAATATATTCGAATCCATAGTATGTTGTTGAAGGAAACTGTTTAATTAACAACCAGGCAGTTCTTGAAAATGAGATTTCATTCTCCAGGTTTATTCCTGGGGAAATTATGGTGGAAAACAGGTTACTAGCACATGTCTCTAATGGACCATAGTCCTAGATATGAAGAAGGTTAAAGGCTTCCTTTGTATCTACATTTTTTTTTATGAACTTCCCTGTTAAATCCAGACTGCCTAACATCCATCAGGAGAAATTTGTTTTTAGATGCTCTCACCTTTCATTTGAATTCTGTTTCACTGGCCATGAAGATTGCTTTCAGTGTGTCTTATATGATGTCTTCAGCTGTCCTCACAATAGGCCCAATCTGCAGACCTTACTAGTGCATATCTCCTGAAGATGTCACAAGAGTCTTGCATGTGTAAAGGTGGAAGATCAGATTCAATGTGAGGTTTGTTCTGAACATTCTTCATGGTCTGGTGAGAAATCACTTGTCTCTTCACCAGTATTTCCCATCTGTGGCTCCTCTTTCTTCTCATAGAGAAGAGCAGAGTTCATTATTGTCTCAAATCTATTGCTGAGTCCCACATATGCTCTGGTAAGAATACTTTTCCATCGAGAAAACATTAGGACTATGAGTTTTGGTAGAAAATCTCTACAGAAACATGATTCTCCTCCTGCATGATGCACCTAAAATTAGGAAACTTTCAGAGGATTATTCTGTGTGTAGAGAATAGATGTGTCAGAGCCTGATTTCAGTCTCCACTTAGACTGGTTTTGAACGAATGTAACTCAGTTGACTTTAATGAAGTTATTCCCAATTTGCATGGGTGTGAGGTCAGAATCAGGTCTGTTTACAAAGGCAGTCAGCATACCCCAGGCTCCTAAAACATGCATTGCTTCTACCACAGAGAATCGAGTTTCTCAGGAAAACAGAAATTTACCAATTGCCTATTATGATATATTGAGCATTAAGAAGAGAGACCATACTGGGGATGGCACTAGTGCAGGGGTTGGCAACCTTTCAGAAGTGGTATGCCAAGTCTTCATTTATTCACTCTAATTTAAGGTTTTGCATGCCAGTAATACATTTTAACGTTTTTAGAAGGTCTCTTTCTCTAAGTCTATAATATATAACTAAACTATTGTTGTATATAAAGTAAATAAGGTTTTTAAAATGTTTAAGAAGCTTAATTTAAAATTAAATTAAAATGCAGAGCCCCCCGGACCGGTGGCCAGGACCCGGGCAGTGTGAGTGCCACTGAAAATCAGCTCGTGCCACCTTCAGCACGCGTGCCATAGGTTGCCTACCCCTGCACTAGTGCAACCACTGCTTACCAGGAAGAACACTGATTTGCTCATAGACTCAGAATTTTCTGTTCTTTCTGCAACCGGAAACTGTAGCTCCAAACACAACAGCACAAAATAGTTAACACTGAATATATTATGCTATGATTATTGTTAACAGGGACAGTGCAAACAAGGAATGAAATTGGAATGGCACCGAAATGTAAGTTACTGCATGGGCAGAGAAGAAATTATCTTTGAAAGTAGCTTTCATAAAACTGATTTACTATGCAAAGCTGATTAATACTGACAGACAGAAATTCTGTTTGCATCTGTCCGTATTAACTGGTTGGTATTAACTGAATTCAGTATTCTGAAATCCTGCTTATAAAAAAGAAAATAATAAACAAATCTCTCAAGGGAAGCCATCAGCTAAAACTGCTTCAGTCAGTATAGAAGCAAGGTTAGATAGAATAAAGAACTGTTAAAAACTTCAAGCTCAGAGACAGAAAACTCTACCTGCTGGGAGACAGGAGTGAATTAGGAGGTCATGTATTTGGCTAGGACACCTCTTTTACTACAGGGCCGACATAAGGGTTTTTTTTCCTGTCCATCTGCTGGTAGGTAGATCATATTACACACTGTCTGGGCTGGCATCTTTATTGCACTATGAGAAATTAAATTAGCAGTAAGAGATTTTCTTTCAGATTGTTTTGACAAAAATTACTAAAATGTTAATGTTTGGAGATCAGTGTCTCACAGTGCTGAGGAACTGAAAGATGACGGACAAAATTTACTCTACAGTTCTTTGTATTACAGAAGTGCGTGGAGCACCAATCAAGGAACAGCTTGCTATTGTATTAAGTGTAGTACAGACAAATAAAAAAAAAGTCTCCAAACCTGGCAGCTAACAATCTAGGGATGGGATAACAGTATTAAGCATGTTATGCATAACAAGCAGAAGTCTATCATTTGCTTATTTCATCATTCAGATGTTCTATTGGACAGAGCATGAGTCTGCCAGGTAGGAGTTCTGGATTCTAGTCTCTCACTGATTGTGATTTTTACCTAGGGTGACCAGATGTCCCAATATTAGGGGCTTTGTCTTATATAGGCAACTTATTACCACCACTAACACCCCCCATCCCCGTCCCAATTTTTCACACTTGCTATCTGGTCACCCTATTTTTACCACATCACTTAACTTTAATTTCCCCATCTCTAATAAAAGGATATTGACCTAACTCTCAAAGGGGTTGTGAGACTTTCTTGTTTGTAAAGCCCTGTGAGATCATCAAATTTAAGTGGTTATAAAAGTGAAGAGTCATTATTTATCAAGGTCTTGTCTAAACATACTTGGGCAGCACCATCAGCCAGGACAGTGGAACAAGCCAGGACATCCGGAATAAAATCAGTAAAGCCAGGAACACCTTCGGGAGCTTAAATACGGTCTGGAAATCATCAAAATACAACACCAAAACCAAACTCAAGATTTATCAGAGCTGCATACTTTCAACGCTACTTTATAGTTCAGAATGCTGGGGAATGAGAAAGTATGACATGTCCAAACTGCCTTCATTCCATACAACCTGCCTCAGAAAAATCCTGCATATCTTTTGGCCCAGAACAATCTCAAACCAAGATCTATTGACACAGTGCAGCCAAGAGGATCTGAGCACCATCATTGCCAGGAAGCGTTGGAGATGGATCGGTCATGTGCTTCGGATGGAAACTGATTCCATAACCAGAGTAGCAATCAGATGAACACCTGAAGGCAAGTGAAAACGAGGCCGCCCGAAAACAACATGGCGAAGAGCTGTGGAAGCTGAGCTGAAAAACCTGGGGCACAGCTGGGGAACCACTGAAAGACTTGCCAGAAACAGACAGGAGTGGAGAAGCTTCATCACTGCCCTAAACACCAGAGGCATAATAGGAACATGATGATGATGTCTAAACATCAAAGTTGCACCAGTGTAAATACAATTTGTTTTTTGATTAATTTAAAACCCCTTTGTGGACCCACTTAAATCAGATTACTGCTGGTTTATATAGCTATAACTTAATTCAGTAACCAAATTAAGACAGTGCCTAAAATAGTCCAAGATATAAATGAAGATCTCGTTCTGAACGGCAGGCTACCTCATATGTGTTGGTTTGCATGCATTTATTTACACACAAAATCTTATTTACGCTTGTTTGTGTGTATTTTTTTCTCAGCAACACAAGCACAAAACAAGGAAATCCAAAGTTAAAGCAACATTCACATCAACACAATACCAATTTCCAAGCATTACCTCACTACTGTCACAATACTTTACCACACCAAACCACCCTCTCTGCTACACTCAATTTCAGCTCTGTAGCACCGACAAAAAGAATGCAGGCCACTGTTCTGCTCTCTGATCTATGTAGGTTGGGACTTGTGCCCTTATGGAGCCCTGTTGAGTCATAGGGAATCCATGTTGGCAGAGGTCTCTCCATATGGATGGGATTGCAGGATTAGAGTCATAGTTTGTGTGTATGTATAACCCAAACTTACATCATTTACTCTCTGAATACAGAATGAATTTTCAAGTAAATCTGTTAATTCATTTATTATAATAATTTTTAAATCATTCTTTTAAGACTTTTATTGGTGATTCTGTTTTTTTTTTGATCCGACTATCAAATATATTCCTGATTTTTGAAATTTGAATTTTGACATTTCTAGATTATAGACTATATGTGTGTGTGACTGTATAATTTAACCCAAAAGGAGAGCCTTCTGCAAGTAAAGAAAGGAGACAAACAGAAGCCTCCATCATGTAGATATAATTTACCTTAGTAATGCGTAAATATCATGGTGACGGGTGCCCTATACAAAAACCCTGGATGAGGAAATATACTGTATGTGCATACATGTTTGTGTTTCAGGTTAAACATCATATTGCCAGTTAAATTCCAAATAATTGCAGACACATTTTCTAGATTCAGAACCTCTGGTTGGCTACATGTGCAATGTTGGTCTTCTGTCAAATGTTTTCTTACAGCATTTAAATGATCTGTTCACGTATTTGTATTTTATTCCCACTTTGGATCCTTCTCTGGTTTTGTGTTGACAGTGCCTAATTGTTCATTAGGCACATATGCACTCTGTTTAGCAGTTTCTCAGCACTTGTGGCATCAGAGAGAGCAGTGCTGCATTAAAAACTTTATATTCCCTTCTCTCAATAGCTGTGGATGAAATAACTTGCATAGTTTCCTTATCTTGTTGTTTGTTTTTGTGTATATAAAAGTTCCCACATGCATATGGTTTAATACTTGTCCAACTTTGACTCTGAGAACGGTAACTCAAGAGTAACTGATGTGACTTGCTACTAAAATAGGGTTTTAATTTTTAGCATGAGAAAATCCTACCAAGATATTATAGCTTGGCATGTCTTGAAAATACCAATATGTTTTTATTAATGAGTAACAGTAATGTAAGTACAGTAGGTTATATTCCAATTCTTCATCATATGCATCCATTCTGAAAACTCCATGTTGATATTTCCAAAAGAATTCAGATATGTGACACCACACTTTATTAGACGTAGACAAGAAATCCCCTTTCTTTTGGAGGCTTTTGATTTACTGTAAGATTTACTGTGAATTTACGACCAGAAGGATATAATTTCTTCCCGCTCTAAAGAAATCTGTAGAAATAGCAAGTACAAAATATTTTGCTCACACTTCCATTTTTGCTTAGTACATTCAGTACTTCTGCCATTGAAAGAAACCTTTGCTCAGCCCCACAGTCTGAAAGGTCAAGAGCAGGGGTTCTCAAACTGGGGGTTTGGGACCCCTCACGGGGTCATGAGGTTATTACATGGGGGGTCGCGAGCTGTCAGCCTCCACCCCAAACCTGACTTTGCCTCCAGCATTTATAATGGTGTTAAATATGTAAATAAGTGTTTTTAATTTAAAAGGGGGGTCGCACACAGAGGCTTGCTATGTGAATGGGGTCACCAGTAAAAAAGTTTGAGAACCACTGGTCAAGAGAGAGAGATTTCATATTATGGAAATACATGAAATGTATTTGAAGGTGGTTTTATTGCTACAGTCATTAAGGGTCATGAGGAGAATCAGGGCTTGAAAAATCCACTCACCAGTGGCAAGTGATAAACTTTCCCAGGTAAATGTGGGATCCTAAACCATGAATTTCTCCAACATCTTCAGATTTCATTTTTTATAAAAATGTTTCTATCCCTTATCATGGTGTTAACTAGACTCTACAAGACACACCAGCTTGGCTGGATGGGTTCATTTCATGGGGCTCAGCAACTGACTGATTTCCTTGGGAACTTTGCTCTGCTTTACCTCCCAAGTCCATATGCCATGAGATCCCCCGCCCCGCCCCAATAAGCACTGGAAAAATCCTTCCACTGCCCACTCAAGAACCAAAGGGGACATATTTTCCCGACCAACTAATCATCAGAGGGGATCAGCTCCCCATCCAACCAGCCACACAATCCCTGTCAGCTGCCACTGTCAAGTAGGGAAGTCTCCATAAGGTTCTAGGGAAGGGGAGCATGGTGAGTCCAAAGGTACTGGGCATGAGGTAGGGAATGGAAAGGATGAGGGATTTGGTTTGGCGGTTTAGAATGATGGATAGAGTCTGAAACTGGTAGATTTTTGTGTGTGGTGGGTGGCGAGTATTTTATTCAGGGAGTGTCATGTGCATTGTTGCTAACTGAGGTAGAATTTTTTTTTTCTCGTTAAAATTCTGGCAGCATATCATTGTTCCAGTGCTAGCACCCAGGGGCTAAAAGGGTCGGTGAAATCTTATCACTTAGAAAGATCAAAGCTGCAATAGGATTGCCTTTAGAACTCTCACTTTGCTGAACTGATAACCCACAGCTATACACGTGAATAAATCAGAATGGGAATTATCTCAAGGGATTTAGAAAGTCATCTGTGCCTGTTATTAGTCATTGAGCACTGTATTCTTAGACAGAGGCTGAAAGTGTTTATATTGTTGTGTATGTACTTACATTTCTGAAGTACTCATATGTGCTGCAGGCCAGTACCTGCTAGCCCCTGGGAAATATGCTCCTTTGCAAAGGGCTATCCATGTTGTTGGTTTTATATAGATAAGTATTAAAGGCCCTGATATCCCATAGTGGTAGGTATTGTAGGAACATGCAGTAAAAGACAAACCCTGCGTCAAAAAAAAAACTTTTGAGCTAATTTAAGACCAGATAAAATAAAGGAATGTTATAGACAACCAGAAAGAACCAGGAGTTGGAGAATAATGGTAACAATTGTAAGTACATGTGTTTACATAGGCTGGCTGTGTGCACAGAGTCAAGTCAGTTATATTTTTAATAAGATACATATAAATTAAATGGATATTAATTAATGCCTAGCCATCATCAGTTGATCGTTACCTGTAGGCGTCGTTGTCTTCAAATCATGTCCTCAGTGATCCCTGTGCAACACCATTGCTTTCAATGAGTTTGCATAGGTCTAACTACGTGGACCTTAGTAAACAATTCTGTTGATGATGCATGAGACAAGTCTGTTGAGCAGGTTGCTATTTTTACAGAGTCACTTTTCAGGGTAGAGTTGTATTTTAATATTTTCCTATTTTTTTATGTTTATATATAATATATATACACACAAATACCCCTTAAAGGGTAGAAAGGGTTATTTGCTCTCTGCAGAGGCTCAGGGGCATAGGTATGAATGGCTCATAGCTGTCTGGACCTTAGGTCCCATATCAGGGGAGCATCTGAGAAGACAGTGACAAATCTAATCACGAGGACTTTGATATCTAGCAATCAACAACCATGGATGGCCCACCTCTCAGCAGGAAGCCAAGCAGAGTTTGCCTAGCTGGGGAGGTTCTAGGACGGTAGTTGAGTGTTGGCTGCAGGAAGCAGTGGAGGCGCACACCTGAGCTGGGACAAAGAGAGGTCAGCGTGACAGAGCTTTGGGATTTTGTGCTGACCAGAATGGACTCTGCTGTAACTTTCTTTTCTCTGTGCTAATCAAGGACTTCCAATGCTGTGTTCCAGACTACTGATAAACTCCTCTGTTTTACAGCACTAGCTGAGTGTCACTGCAAATCCTGACAGAGGAGGTGCATTGCTCCCTAAAATTGTACAAGTCTCCCTCAGGGGTCTGTCCCAGGTGGGCTCACTGATCAGAGCTCACAGTGTGAAGCAGGGGTGCTGAAGGCCCAGAGGTCCAGCGAATCCATGTGTCTTTCCCTGAAGGAAGAGTGAGACCCCCTAGAGGGTCTGGCACCCTGCGGGGTCCTCCCAGAGACTGTTCCAAAGCTGGGGCCATAGGACCGATCTTGTGGATCTGTGACACTTCCCTATCTCACATAGATGTTGCAAGGATAAATTCTTTGGTCTTCATTAGCCACTAAGATACTACTAAAAAGAACAGGAGTACTGTGGCAAATTTATTTGAGCATAAGCTTTTGTGGGCTAAAGCCCACTTCATTGGAATCATAGAATGGAACATATAGTAAGGAGATATATATACACATACAGAGAACATGAAAAGGTGGGAGTTGTCCTACCAACTCTAAGAGGCTAATTAATTCAAGTTCAGCAGTTTCTCGTTGGAGTCTATTGGTCACCTAATCACATCAGCCACGCCATCAGGGGCTCGTTCACCTGCACATCTACCAATGTGATATATCCCATCATGTGCCAGCAATGCCTCTCTGCCATGTACATTGGCCAAACCGGACAGTCTCCTACGCAAAAGAATAAATGGACACAAATCTGACATCAGGAATCATAACATTCAAAAACCAGTAGGAGAACACTTCAACCTCTCTTGTCACTCAGTAACAGACTTAAAGGTGGCAATTTTGCAACAGAAAAGCTTCAAAAACAGACTCCAATGAGAAACTGCTGAACTTGAATTAATATGCAAATTAGACACCATCAACTTAGGCTTGAATAGAGACTGGGAGTGGCTGAGCCATTACACACATTGAATCTATTTCCCCATGTTAAGTATTCTCACACCTCTTGTCAAACTGTCTGAAATGGGCTATCTTGATTATCACTACAAAAGTTTTTTCTCTTAATTAATTAGCCTCTTAGAGTTGGTAGGACAACTCCCACCTTTTCATGCTCTCTGTATGTGTATATATATCTCCTTACTATATGTTCCATTCTATGCATCCGATGAAGTGGGCTGTAGCCCACGAAAACTTATGCTCAAATAAATTTGTTAGTCTCTAAGGCTACATCTACACTACAGGGGGGAGTCGATTTAAGATACGCAAATTCAGCTACGTGAATAGCGTAGCTGAATTCGACGTATCACAGCCGACTTACCCCGTTGTGAGGACGGTGGCAAAATCGACTTCTGCGGCTTTTTGTCGGCGGCGCTTACTACCACCTCCCCTGGTGGAGTTAGAGCGCCGATTCGGGGATCGATTGTCGCGTCCCAACGGGACGCGATAAATCGATCCCCGAGAGGTCGATTTCTACCCGCCGATTTAGGCGGGTAGTATAGACCAGACCTCAGGTGCCACAAGTACTCCTGTTCTTTTTGCAGACACAGAGTAACACGGCTGCTACTCTGAAACCTAAGATACTACTGTTATGGGAGGGGCCACAGAAGCACCAAGATAGGCAAAAGTGGAGAAGGGAGTAAATATAGAAGGAATTGCAGAAATATGGATTTTGGCAAAGCCCAAAAGGAAGAGAATCCCTAAAGATTATTAAAATTGAAATGTGTTTACAATATAAGTGAATTGTTCATTAGAGGCTCTGATCCAAAGCCCATTCAGTCAATGGGAGTCTTTCTTTTGATTTCAGTGGGCACTGAATCCAGCCTACAGAAATAAGACTGAGAGCAAGTATTAGCAATTGAGCATGTGTGAAAAGTCTAGATTTATGTTGGGACATGTGGAGACTTTCTTTTCCTCAGGCAGTTTTCTACAGTTTCTTTTTAACTGGAGTACTTGTGTGACATGATTTCTGTTCTTTATATAATAGTCAGTCAGACAGCACTGTTGTGTGATCCTGGCATTTAAAGGACAAAGTTACAGAATATTAAAAACAAGTCACAATCAAAAGATAGTGATTTTTTTCCCCTGCCTGTATTTTGAAGCTGAGAAAATAGAAGTACTGTAATTCCATCAATTTTCCCTTTCTCCGTATCTATTTAATGTCACCGAAAGTTGTATTTTATGCTGTCAAGTGTATGTAATAATGCTTCTGCCTTTGCTTCAAAAACACAGAATATTTCACCATTATCTGAAAGAATGCTGCTATTAGGCACTTTCCTGGAAGAATAAGTAAATTCATTGAAACTTAAAAATCATTAAAGTTTGCCCAATCCAGTGTTTTAGTGACTGAGATTTTTTTGCTTTGCCCAAGAGCATTTGCAATGTAAATAAAAATGAAACTAAGACAATTTCTGAACACTAGCTCCAAATCCAATTGTAATGTAAAGCTCTTTGGTTACATTTGTTTACTAAGATAGAGCAAGATAATTTTTGTGTTGTTTAGTTCAGTTTAAAATATATTGAAAAATATTACATGGTTTATGTAAGATATATATTTATATGTATATTGGACACCTACATAGCTAGCAAAAAAGAATCTTTCATCAGAAAGGATGTGTGCTCTTGTGGTTAAGGCAATGGATTGAGATACAAGAGATCTAGGTTCAGTTGCAAGCTTTGCCATAGACTCTCCGGGGTGACCTTGAGCAAGTCACACAATCTCTCTCTGCCTCAGTTTTTCAGAATAATAAGAAGAAGAATACTGCCTTTCTCCCACCTTTTGTCAGTCTTGTCTATTTAAAATGTAAGGTCTCGCTGAGGCAGGGACTGTCTCTTTCTATGTAGTCGTACAATGCCTAGCACAAAGGGGTCTTGATCTCATCTGGGGCCTTTAAGCACTACCTTAATACAAATAGTAAATAGTCTGTGAAAGCCTGAGTGAATTCTGACAGTATGACTGTACCACAGCTCAGGCTCTTCTTACTGGCTGCCAACAAATGGTGGCTATTCCTAAAGACTGATATTAGGTGTGTTTTTGCAGTATAGCACAACGTCAATTTTTTTCAGGAACATTTAACAAGATATGTCTAACCATGAGTATTCCGGGGCACAGCACTCCCATATTTTCATTCATAAGCAGAGAATAGAGACTGGGTAGGTTTAAATGAAAATCACAGAATTTTTGTCCTCCAAAAAGTTTGACCCCAAAACAATTTACAGCCCTACATGACATAACTTTAGTGAAATCCAGTGTTTCATAGTCTGCATTTATCTAAATAAGAAAAAACCCCACTGTATTCCCACGTAATTTGCACTGGAGTTAGTAGGCATTATGTGCAGTGGAAAATGGACTCCTCCATACACATTCCTAGCTGAGGGAGGTAGAAGACAGATCTTCTTTCATTCTTTGTCGGTCTATCCATGACATCAGAGGAATTTCCTAACTGAGCTGACCTTGTGGTCTTGGGATCAAAAGTAGCCATTGTTTCAGGAATGCCTATCTGTTGGTCTTTCCAAATGTTTTTTTGTCTCAGAAGTATAAATACAGTGGATACCTGGGTGTGTGAGGAAGAGAGTGATAAATTAAGTTTAAAAAAAAAACAAAAATAAAAAACTTTTCCCTAAAGTTTTTCATTTGTACCATTTAAAAAGAGCCCTCCATGTACTGTTTTTAACTCTAATAAAAGGTAAATTTGTTTATTGCTTCTTCTGTCAGCAGAAGGATATTGAAACCAGTCTTCTTTATTAGCTTTCTGTATCTTAAACGCAGTGTTTGAAGAGCTCCAGTAATTGGCCCCATTTGCAGGCTTGGAGATGGAGCCAAGTACATATAAGCCTTTCTCAAGCAGGAAACAGGAATTAATGCGCAGCATTTCTCATCCTGTGGTTGAAATTTTCGCTGTTAGGAAGAAAATACAATAAAAAACGACTGCTGACTCTGAGAGAATTAAAATGCAGGTTTTCCAATGTTGTGTTGGGGAAATGGTACTATCAATATTTATATAAAGCATTTTTATGTGCTAGCAGAAAATGGGTAGCTGAAAAACAGTTCTTTAGAAACTACTGATAGTTTCAGTATCTGTACTTGCAGGAGCATGTTACAAGAACCGGGGATGTGAGGAATGCAATGAAATCACATCTCTAGTAGTCAAAGTGTAAATTTTTCGATAGTACTTTCTTGCCTTTAGGATGAATTTAATCCTACGCTGTTTGAATTTGTAATGCTCTCATAAACAAAATCCAAACCACATTTTTCATTCCTTTAGAAACCTGATGTGCGGCTCTCCAGAGGCAGCATAGACCGAGAGGACGGGAGCCTCCAGGGCCCGGTAAGTATATATGTGTGGTATCTTTTCATCTATCAGCTCTTTTTCTAGGTCTCTGTAGAACACACTGTACATTGCCCTGATTATGGGAGGCAAGTTAAAGTTTGCTAAATGTTTCCATTATTATTACGTGGGTCTGAAAGTTTCCAGAGGCTCAGCTTCTGCGGGAATGGCAGCAACAGCAAATTTGTTCACACAACAGTTTGGGATTCTTTTTCTTGGTGCTGCTGTTGAAACAGATGCCTGAATGTTTTAGCAAATACACTCTGATTATTTTACAGTGTACATGTGATGTATAGCCAGGGCTTTTATTTAAAAATAGGGATAGTTTTGCTTAGATTTCTGTCAACAGGAAGCAAGATTAAAATAACCTGTGCAGATTTTTAAGTAACTGAAGAGCTTTCTCATAAGTAACATAAGTCTTGAGTAATGCAACAACAACAATCTCTCTGGGGGTAAATGAGCTAGTAGAAAACAAATGGGGCAGATCCAATATTCATTCATTTACTGCCAGACAACAGCTGCAGCTATGATATAGTCTCACTCACTCACTTAAGTCATGTCTGTTGTTTAAAAAAAAAATGGGTCTCAAATAGTTTCACTTCCTTTGTCATCTCTGTATCTCAGTAATTGAAAGTAGGGGATTGTGCTGTGTGTGTGTTAATGACTTAATTGGACTGCTTGACTGTAACTTTTCTCTAGTGATTGCCTTCATCGGTGTTTCTCTAAATTCATATTTTTTTAATTCGCCTTTCTCATTAGTTTGAGCTGCTGTTGTAAAATCCAAATTGTTACGTACAATAGAACCTCAAAGTTACGAACACCTCGGAAATGGAGGTTGTTGGTAACTGAACAAAATATTTTGGTTGTTCTTTCAAAAGTTTACAACTGAACGCTGACTTAATACAGGTTTGAAGACTATTCAGAAGAAATATGCTGCTTTTAACCATTTTAATTTAAATGAAACAAGCACAGAAACAGTTTCCTTACCTTGTCAAATCTTTTTTTAACTTTCCCTTTATTTATTTTTTTTATTTTACATTTAACACAGTAATGTAATTACTGTACTATATTTGCTTTTTTGTGTGTATGTGTGTCTCTGCTGCTGCCTGATTGCATACTTCTGGTTCCAAATGAAGTGTGTGGTTCGTAACTCTGAGATTCTACTGTACTCATTCATCACTTAAATATTATAGGGGAGAGGGACTTTGAGACAGATCCGCAAAGGGATTAAGACATCTAACTGCCACTTCAGGTACCTAAATCCAAAATTTAGCTCCTCAAAACCCCTGCCCAGCTGCTGCCTGTCTCTGTAGGCACCTAAATTTCTGCTGGTAAAGTGTCCATGGTGTCTAAAGATCTGCCACTTGCCATGTGCACAGCATCCTCAGTTTAGGCACCAGGTCACCTAGCACACACCTAAGCCCCAACGGGAGGCGGCGGGAGAGATGGTTCCTTGTAACTTTTAGCCTAGTGGTTAGAGCACTCACCCACGATGTGTGGACACCGAAGTTCAGTTCTCCCCACCCCCTTTTTAATAAATTTTGCTTCCCATGGCTGCTTGATCCCAGGACATCTGCTTGTGTCCTAAACAGCGGCGGCTCCAGGCACCAGCGCTCCAAGTGCGTGCCTGGGGCGGCAAGCCGCGGGGGGCGCCCTGCTGGTCCCTGCGAGGGCGGCAGTCAGGCAGCCTTCGGTGGCATGCCTGCGGGAAGGTCCGCCAGTCCCGCGGATTCGGCAGTAATTCGGCGGCGGGTACACCGAAGTCGCGGGACCAGCGGACCTCCCGCAGGCATGCCGCCAAATCCACGGGACTGGGGACCTCCCGCAGGCATGCCGCCGAAGGCAGCCTGCCTGCCGTGCTAGGGGTGGCAAAAAAGCTAGAGCCACCCCTGGTCCTAAATGAGAAATGCAGTATATGTTAAACTCACACTACTCAGCCTTGCATTCCCAGATGAGATGAGGTGGGGAGATTATCCCCATTTTACAGCAGGGGGAGCTGAAGCACAAAATGATTAAAGCTAAAAGTGTCCACTAATTTTTAGAGCTCAGCTTGAGACGGCTAGAGCTTGATTTTTCAGAATACATGGAACGCAGCTCCAGTGGGCTTCACTTGCAGTTATGAGTGTTCAGTACTTCTGCAAATATGAGGCAGAGACCCAGCATGGAAATTTTCAGACCACATGGTTAAAATTTGGCCAAGTTTTAAGTAGCTGGAAACAGGGTCTTTTAATGGAAAGTGTTAGACAACTTTAACTATAGCTATCATTGCCATCTCTGCCTGTAATTTTAATACCATAAAATTCATTTCTGCAAATGTTGCAACCTCTGGTTTGGTTAAGTTGAGCTTTTATAAGGCAGCTGGTATAAGGGCAGACCTGACAAAACTTCTTCTGGATAAATACTGCATTGCTGTTGCCAGTGCTGCTTATCCCATTAGCTTTGCTATTGGAAAGATGATCCTTTGGTTGGGGCACTAGCCTGGGACTCTGGAATCCTAGGTTCAATTCCCTGCTCTGCCACAGACTTCCTGTGCAACCTTAGGCAAGTCCCTTAATATCTCTATTCCTCAGTTCCCATCTCTAAAATGGGGGTAATAGTTCCCTACCTCACTGGGGTCATGGGAGTATAAATACTTTAAAGATTCTGAGGTGCTCAGTTACTACGGTAATGTGGGCCGTGTGAGTACCAAAATCAAGTTTGATTGCTGAGGTTACACTAGTAACAGCTAGTTTGGGCAAGTGAATTAATTAGCACTCTATGCAGTGATTTATACTCGATTCATCCATAGCTAATGGTGAGTTCATGCAAGAACTCGTGTGTCTTTGCACCAGTTTAGGTGAACCCTCAGTTCTCAGAATTAGTTCTTTTTAAAGTCTTGAAAATGCAGCTCCCTTAGATTTGATGCAATTGAGACTTTAAATCTCTTTCCAGTCTTTTTACCGTATAGCTATGCAGCCTGTTTCAGAATGGTTTTCACTTAATAAATAAATGTCCTGTTGAGATGTTTTATTGCTGTGCTTAACTGAGAACTGTAACTATGTCAACATTTTTAATTTGCAAAAGAAACCCCAAGCTGCAGAAGCTCTTTCATAAAACATATGAGTGTATTTAGATTATGTTGTATTTCAAGAAGGCAACTGCAAGTCTCATACAAAGCATTTGTTCTGTTGTAACTAAACTGATTTCCCTCTGACTTGACAGTAAGCTGTGTAAATATAATTAGCAAAGCAACTCATTTCAATCCAATATAAAGAATTTCCAAATTAATAAGTAGAGTATCTTTTATTTATTCTGTTTTTACTGTGAAGTTCTAAAAGTCTGTTTAATCTGATTTAAACTATAGCAATAGAAAAGACCCGAGGCATGCAGTCTTCTAATTGTTCTGCTACAATTTTTTTCTCTTAGCAGCCACAACTTATTTAAAAATTATCTTTGATAGAGAACTAAATATGTGGTAAATGTGCCATCTTATTTGACTTATGTCAGTATCAGCCTTGCAAGGACAAACTATTAGTAATACAGATAAAGGCCAATGTGGTTGTGAGCAGCACAACACAAGATGAATGGACATTTTTATCCTAAGTAATGCGATCTGAAATTGTAGTTCGAAGCAATATGTGTCTCGTGATACCTTAAAGTGATGGGGGGGGGGGGGGGGAGAGCAGGAGAAATAGTTTTGCAATGTCTGTGGCTGGAAATCTTAAAGAAATTGGATAACTCTAATGGCTAAAGTTACAACAAATGTTTCAGATGAGGATCCTGAACACTGTAACTGTAATAACTAGAATACTAAACTTAAATTTTCTTTTACAGGCTGGTAACCAGCACATATATCAGCCTGTGGGTAAACCCGGTAAGCCATAAATTTACTATATAATCAGGATAAACACTCAAGTTCATGATCCTTGATACATTTCTTCTAATCTCAGAAACTGCATTAGTTGCCACAGTAGTAAATAATAATCTAGGCCAGTACTGGATACCTGAGGTTAGGCATCTAAATGAAATTTGGCATGATTTTCAGAAGTGTTAAGCACCCACAACACCTATTGATTGTTTTGGGAGATGCTCCGGCTGATTTTATTTAAATGCCGAACTTTTGGTCCCAGAATTTTCAAATTTGTGATTTTTGAGGCCTTATTAAAAAGTTCATGTTGTTATCTTCATTGTTTCAAGGCTTGAAAAAAGACTGTGGGATCTTTTAGTCTCTGACTTCCTTTAGCTGAAATAAAGATAAGAAGCATAGTTTGGCAGATGGAGTTTTCATAAACGGAAATAGAACAAGCTTATTCAGTGTGCTGAATACCTTCCCAAAATGTTATACAGTCAATATAATAAATTAGTCCTTTTGTAAAGTGTGCAAAATATGTTGTTAACTAGATCATGCAGCTCCGCCAAAGAAACCACCTCGTCCTGGAGCCCCCAGCCATTTGGGTAGCCTTGCCAGTCTCAACAGCCCTGTGGACAGCTACAATGAAGGAGTGAAGGTACATTGCTCAGTGTCATATGAAGTATGTTTTAGCTAATTGCTCATTATGCACCAAAAAAGAACCATCAACAATGACTAATGTGGGAGCTGATGCTGAAAGTGAAATCAAAACTGAAGCTTGTAACTGAATACGTTGTCATGGGACATATTCACACTGGCTGTTTGCTACTGTGGTTTTGCATCTTTCTCCAGTCGGACCTTGTTTGGAACAAGAATTCCTGAAAACATACTCTCCCTCCCCCATCCATCCCCCTTCACCTGCCATTGTGTTTAGTTGGAGTTTAATTTGCCGTTACTTCCAACTTGAAGAGCAACTGATATGTAGGGTACAAGAGACCATTCTCACTGCCCATTCTCCCAGCTTATCAGAGTGATGTTAATTGGTAGAAAGCAAATAGCATAACCACAATTCTATTTATTTCAACAATGTTATGATTATTTACATAGTGGTTAGGTGTCCTAGGCACTTTGGTGCATGCCTCTGCCCATTAGGATGTGTGGGACACTGGACTTCTTTTCTTGTCCCCCTTTCTGCTGTGATGTTCCAGCATGCTTCTTGCTGCAATGTCATAGCTCCCCTAGAAACCTGATAGGGTGTTGTGGGGAAGGGCCCAGTAAATGGTGCATTTAAGTATATTATGTGGTTTTGCAAAGATTTTCTTCACTGTTTCAACTCTGATAGAGATGAAATAGCGACATGTGAAACTGTACAGAACTGCTCCATGTACTAAACAATCACCTGATCCCTTCATCCCCCAAGCGGGATTCCCTGGTGGCTGTGACACTGCAAAACTCTGCCCTCTGGAGCATCCCAGTGGAGTGGATGCCGCAGTTTGGCCTAAAGCGCAAGAAAACTGCATGTGCTGAGTGCCCCTTTTCCGGGGGCTGACGTATATGGGATTTGTTTCTTAACATACAGGTCACCTTTAAACATGTCTGTTCACTGCTTTTGGAGATTTGTTTGCCTTGTAAATTATCAGGAAGTTGAAACTCAAGTGGCCTTTATGCCTCCTGAGGTGGAAAAGACTGGAGCTGTTCTCAGTGGGAGCAGTTTTTCAGGGGCAATATATGATGCTGCCTGGGAACTCTGGGTCGGTGATATTGTAACAGTGAAACAAACTTTCTGCAGTGCAGTGTTTTATTCTTGGCATCCTTTCCTTTCATCTCTGGAGTAAAATATGGCACCATGAAAACTTGATTTCTCCTGTTGTCATATTACTGACCCAGAATCCTCAAGCAACAGCATTCTTTCCTCTGCCTCCACTTTCTCAGCTGATGCCATCAAGAGTGGCCACAGAGGTGATTTATTTGTGCTCCAACAATATCCTGAGAGGGAAAAGGTGAAGAAGACATTATAGCACAGCTAAACTTGCACTGTCCAACATAAGCTCCCACAAAGCCATGTAAGTTATGTGCTGCCATAATACAAATAAATAATGATGTAAAGCAAGGACAACCGAAGTGAAGTTTTACAAACATGCCTCAAGGGAAAAGAGAAACTCCCCGTCATCCAATCCTAGCCTTCCTAAGTCTGCAATGAAGACCTGGATTCCCTTGCGGAGGTGGACATCGCTGGTATGGTTAATGATATCTGTTTTATAGTTTTGAAAAAAATACGGAAACCCAGTTCACCCCCAGCTGGGAAATACAAAACAAACCATCAAAGCCGTACGTTTAGCAAAAATGGACTATTTCCACGAGGTCCTTTCTCTCTTTCTCTCTGTTTTTTGTTCTGAGATTATCTGAATGCTTCAGAATCAGCATAAATGAACAGAACTGGCCACTTAGAGCTAGACTGTTTATTATAAAATGATGCCAGTGCTTTTCAAGTTGCCAAACCTCAGAAAATGTAAAAAGCAATAACAGATGTGTTACTAAATTCAGCTTTTCTAACTAAAATTCCCTTATAAATACTAACACTTGATGAACGTTAAAAATATTTGCAGAAAAAAATATGCCTTTGACACCAGGGCCAGACAAATAGTATAATGCAAAGGTAATTGGAGACATTAGATTTAATAAAAGATCCACAGACTCTCAGTGGCTAGAGCTAGTGGCTTCTTTTCAGAGGAAAAATTGGTTTTGTGTTAATTTTCTGCATTGAAAGTCTGTTTTTCCTGAAACTGGTTTGTCTTACCTTCTCTCGGGAAGCTTGTATTTGAATACAACATGGCTTTGTCAAAGTCTTCCAAGTTAAAAAGAAGATTTTCCTGGGCTCATTAGTGCATAAAAATATGATAAAGAAATGAGTCTCTTGCAAACTGTGCTGGTTGAACTTATAAAGTCCTAACTCCCTTTTCCATAATGCCAGAATACAAGTAAAAATGACAAGACTCGAGGCTCTTAATTCCTGGAGCCTGTGGAGAGATATGCATCAAAAAAATGTACAGTATACAGTTACTTGTTCAGGGGAAGTCAGCCAACCATGTGAAGATAACCCTGGCTGTTTAGTTTGCGGTGGAGCAGTGTTGGTGTTGGCTATAGAAACAGCAGAGAGAAAAAAAATAAGTATCAAGAACTACAGATACCCTTATTCTGTGATTCCAAGACCCAGCCAAAGGAATCAAATGGGTTGTGTGTAATCAGTCCAAAATGGTCTCTCAGTAGTTTGTAACCACAGTCTTAAACAAGAATCTTCATGAACAAGAGCAGTACAGTTAGATGACTAAATATTTCCTACTATGAGGACTTCAAAAATAAATCTTCAAGCAAGAATTATGCAACCTCTGCCTGATCTACCAAGCAATGGATTATTAGTCATGTTAAAAAATACCAGCATTTCACCTAGTACACTGTTTCCTACTATGAAAAAGACACCTAACTCCATTTACCACTTTTCTATTTGCCAGATTGGTTTGTTCCTGTCAAGCTTTGCATGTCCTCTTCCCCATTTATTTTGTAAAATGTAAGCATGGGTGCATGGCAAATAACTTCACTTCCTGTGCTGGGGTGCTAAGAAGATTGCTCAGACATTATGCTTCCGTAACAAATGGACCAATAGCTAACATGAGCCAGCCAAAATTGTTCTGAATGCATTTTTGTTGCAGGCTTTTTTTAACTGATCTCTTGTTGCTGCACATGTTTTGTTGGGGTTTTTCCTGCTGCATTTTATTAATATTGTTTTTCTTTTTTTCCCTTCCTTTGGTAAATTTCTTTAACCTTCCCACATATTCTGCTCAACAATAGCCATGGAGGGTAAGCACAGAGTGTATGTGTACGTGCGCGTGCTATTCACAAATGGCTTTGCATGTGACTTGACAATAGAGATGATTAAGTCTTTAATTTCTACAACTGTGTCACTGAAATTTATTAGAATTCACACCATCTTGCACCACCAGCGTAACCAATAACAATATTCATTTTCCCATCAATGTAAGAGATGGATGCTTTATCGGTGTATTTTCTATCAGCACCTACTTAGTGGAATGCAGCAAAACTGGATTACTCTGTGCTAAATCCTGGATTCCTTACTCAGGCAAAGTACCTAGGCATTTCTGTGGCCTCATCACTGTAGTATCTGAGTGCTTCCCAGATGTTTAAAAATACAAATTAGGCTCTTTTTTTTTCTTTTCACTCTGTAGACTTAAGCTTGAACAGCTTTTTGTTTGCTTTTTTACATTTGTTTGTGAATGGGCATGAGAATTTATTGAGGGAAAGCTAAGCCAAGGAAATGAATTTTGCATTTTACTCTGGAAGTGGTGAGGCCCCTGGTCATTTTTCTTTTCTGGGAGTAAGGTCCATAGTGTGAGGCCAGCTTCTATGAACAGTCCTTCTACTTTCATGAGCCTCACGCTTCCTGTGGAATCAAGCTGCCATGGTTACAGAAGGAGTGGCCATCTAGGTAGCTGGGGTCAGTTTCATGGAGGGCTTTGAATAGCAGGACAGAACCATTGAACTGGACTCTATTCCATGGAGAGCCTGTGTAGAGAGCAGAGCTCTGGGTTGATGTGTCCACAATGACCTGTGTTGATACACTTGATGGAGTGCTCTGTTTTGTACCAGTTAGTGCTTTTACCAATTAGAGCTTTTTCAGGGTCTGCGGTTTCATTCCTAGATATAATGGGTTGTCATAATCAAACCTGGAAGTCTCAAATGCTTGAATCACTGTGACCAGGTCTCTGTCCAACAGAGCTGCAGATGCAAGTGGACGTTTTTGCTACAAAATGGCTCTGGTCATCCAGTACCACTGAGGTGTCTAAAAAAAACTTCAAGGTTGGGGACTAGCTTTACAATCTAAGGGCAGATGCTGTTGAGAGTGGGAGATTTTACAGAGCAGCCAAGTATTTCAAAGTTTGTTCCTCTTCCTAGCAGGATTACCTCAGTCTTGCTTGGATTCAGCTTTAGCTGGCCGGGCATCTATGGGAGTTTTGCTTGAGTTAAGGATTGCAAGATATAGCCTGGTATTTCTCTGATCTACCAGAGAGAAAATATTTGAAACTGTTCAGTCTTATTAGCTGCATTGGCAGTGCTTTAATCCTGAGCATGTAAAATAAATAAATTTCCATTTTCCTTAATGTTCCATGTGGATTCCACTAAGAAAATGTTTGGTAATATACACTGCAGTACTCTTCCTCTCTGCTGCTGAGTATGTTGCTAACAACTTATCCTTGACATAGCTGTGAGAGATCGAAACAGTTGTCTGAAAATTTGGGCTCTGATACTTCATTGTCTTGAGCTTTGTGTGATTATTTGCACCCAGGCAGAGTAAGTACAAAGTGGGTGCAAAGCAAAGAATTATGATTTGGCAGTGTGCCCCATCTATTTGCACAGGTGTAAATGACTTCATGAGGTGCAAGACAGTGAAGAGTCAAGTTCTTTATCTTTCAGGGGAAAACTGTATTTTTGACCATACAGGTAAATGTGTGAATTACCAATTCCTATATCAAAATAAATATGATCTAAATTTTTGCTGAGAAAATGAGAGGTCTGAAATCAAGTGTCAGGTTGAACAATTTGTTCCCTAAAACTAGCACCATGAAATTCATGCCTTGAAGGTGAATTCTTGCAAAATTTCAGAGGGAACAATCTCTGCAATTGAGAACCTCTAAGGAATTTTAAACATGCTGTAAATATTTTTCAGTACTTCTCATTCCCAGATTCTCTCAATGCTGCTTGTTCTGTTCAGTGAGTCATAAGGGGAGCTCTTCAAACAATTCATGATGTAAAATTCCTTCAACTTCATTTCACTAACCAAACTCAGTCAAAAAACAATTAGACTGAAATACCTTCAGATTTGATAGCAACGCTTAATCAAAAAGAACACTGGGTACATTTTCAAAGGGTGTAGAGGGAAGGATCTTTCTTAAATCAGCAAACCACATCCTGGAGTTCTGTTGACTTTGTGAAGTAATCTAGCACCATCTCTTGGGGAAAGAGAGGAAAAACAGCATCTTTTTCTGCTCTTAGCTTCAGCCACAGGAAATCAGCCCTCCCCCCACTGCCAACTTGGATCGTTCCAATGACAAGGTGTATGAGAATGTAACTGGACTGGTGAAAGCTGTAATAGAAATGTCCAGTAAAATCCAGCCTGCCCCTCCAGAGGAGTATGTACCCATGGTGAAGGTAAGAAGATGCCATTTTCTTCAATCATTCTTTTATTTGTATCCTGACTGGCACCGTAGTTGTCAATGCATAAAATAGAACAGTTGCGTAACACTGGAAAGCTTGTGAGTTGAAACACACCTATCTGAGTCTGTGCATGCATGATTTTCATTATCAGGGCAGGGGTGCTTTGAAGGATATTGAAAAATCATTACAATCAGCAGTCTACCCTAGACTGTCTATGATCATGAAGAACTGAATGCGGTCTGCAGCAGTTTCTTTATTTTTTACAAAGAAAAAGTGGATTTTTTAAATCGACTTTTTGACAACTTCAGCCACTGTCAGTTTGGTGTATATATGTGTTTTCTCTGGTTAAGCTATTTTTCCATTTTATGAAAGCAAAAAATTCAGGGTGGGATTTTCAAAACCACTTAGCAACATTGGTCTAACTCTGCTCTCATTTTGGTCAGTGGTCAAAGCATTTAGGCCAATACTAAGAGCTTTTGAAATTCTCACCCTAAATCCTTTGACAGCCACAATAATTTTTAAAGATGTAATAGGTGTTTGATTAAGAGATGTAATTGTATCCATAGGCATAACAACATACCTAAGATGAAAGAAATAAAATAGTGCTGAAAGGGAGTAATCGAATCAGAAAGTATCAGTGCATTGTTGTGCTGCGCTCTGTCCTGTTATAATATTGCTTTAATTTTTATTTTTTTAAATTTATTAGGAAGTTGGTTTGGCACTACGAACTTTACTGGCAACAGTAGATGAGACCATTCCAGTGCTCCCTGCAAGTACTCACCGAGAGGTATGTGAGGATTTGCTCATATATGATTCAGTGCATTAAGTGTCAAGTCATCTTCAACTAGGATAATTACATGTATCGTGAGCTTTTACAAATATTAAAATACTAGATCCTTTTAATTTACTCACATACAGACACATTTCTTCTTCAAGTAGTGTCCTCATAAGTGCTCCATTTGAGGTGCACATGTGCCTTGAGCCCTTAATTGGAGATTTTTCTGCTAACAGTGCCTGTTTGGCCTATCCTTGTGCCCTATGCCTCCTCGTGCAGGAAACCAAGGCTATATAGGGATGTGCAGGCAAACCACCCTCAGCTCCTTCTCTGCTGCCTTGGCCTGAGACAGAGCCCTAGCGTTCCCACCTTGAGCGTGCCTCAGCTATTTCATATTCTTCTTACAGATGTTTGTTAAGTTTTCTTAGTATAGTTAGTTGTTAATAGTAGTTATAGTTACTTAGTAAGTGTTAGTACTGAGAGGATACTTAGTTTGTTTTTTCTTCTCCTCTCTTTTTCCTTGGAGAGCCTTGTCTTCTTGGCAGGGCATGCCTGGGTTGCCAGGCTTCAAACGGTGCCTCTCCTGCTAAGAGGCCATACCTGTGAGTAATGGTTGATTGGGGAGTCCCATGTCTCCCAAAAGTGCAATTTCTGCCAGCTCTCAAGTCAAGGACAAGGAAGAACGGGGAGATTAAGCTCAGATTGTTATTGATGGAGCACTCACTTTGATCAGCATCTGAATCAGATATGGGGTCCTGCCCCATGTATATCTGTCTCTGCACAGATTCAGCGACCTTTCCACCTTGGCACAGGCTTCTTCCAAGAAGAGGAGGTCGTTGGAGGCTTCTGAGAGGGCTCCCAAAATGAGATGTATAGATTCTCATCTGAAGGAGCCTGCTCCAAAAAAGCCCAAGTCCCATGTAAAATCTACAGTCTTCAAAGCTTCAACTTCTCGGCTTAGTACTGTTGACTTGAAGAACTCCTCCTCCGAGGCCAGCAGAGCTGGAAAGCCCTGGAGATTGAGAGAGAGACATGGCTCCAAAAGAGCTTCTGTACCCTCTATCCAGGGACAAGGAGGGCAAGCATAAGCACCCTGATCTGGTACTGTCAGACTCAGTCCCACTGTTGGCACCTGTCCATTCAGCACCCTTGGTACTGAGCAAGCAACACTGCCAAACTCCATTGGCACCTACATCAGTACACCTGCCATTCACGGTACCATCAGCTTTGGCTACTGTGTCAGTACCAATTCCCGCAAGAGTGTAGATATGTGAGAGACCTGTCCATAATGGATGTGCCAAAATCCCCACTCTACATGGGTATCGAGCATCTTTTGGTACCGAGACCTGAGTCTCAAGACTGCTACCATCCCCCAGAACTGCAGGACTCTCCACTCTTTTCTACGTGGGCTCCTCCACTGAACAATATTGAGGAGAATTAAAGGGACTTCCAGTCCGTCCCTTCTTTCAGTGTAGTGTTCCCCAACATATCCTGTCAGGAACTCATTCTTTGACAGTCACAGGGAAGATCACAACTGCAATCAAAGGTGATGGAACCAACTCTGCATGCCACCCCCACTCCCCTATGGGCCCCCTCTCCGGTGGCGATACTGGGATCTCTGGACTTCTTACCGACAGCAATTCTCCAGACCACCGGTACTATCTCAGAGGGAGACTAGGGTTGCTCAGTCTTCTCCTGCCCAACCAGCCTCCACACAGGAGGAGACATCTGAGGAACAGGAGACCAGGGTGGATAAAGAGGACACGTATCCAACACCGATTTCATCCTTGTCTCCAGATGAAGCTGTTATGCCTACACCACCTTCCATGGCTGGTGATTTTCAGCAAGTTCAAGATCTTATAAAGAGGATAGTTGACATTCTTCAAATTCCACTTGAAGAGGTCAGGGATTCACAACTCAAGCTGTTGGATATCCCACAGTCAGCAGCACACTACAGGGTGGTGTTACCCATTGGTTACAGGAAGCCTGGATCCAGCTAAGGCTGTGTAGCAAACAACTGCTACTATTCCACCAATGTGTAAAAGGGCAGATAAGTATTATATTCCCCGTAAGGACTCTGATTTCTTGTTCTCCCACCCTCCACCTAACTCCCTAGTAGTGGATGCGGTAACAAGCAGGGCAGGCAACGTTTCTCCTGGTCTACTCCACATGACAAGGACCAAAAGAGACTGGATCTATTTGGACATAAGTCCTATTCTTCAGCAACCCTGCAATTCAGGATCGCAAACTATCAGATCCCAAATACAATTTCACAAACTAGAATAGATTGATGGTCTTTATTGAACACCTGACATAGGAACATAGAGAGCAATTCCAGTCCATCATTTCAGATGGCCAATTATTGGCCAGGACCATTCTTCAAGCATACTTGGATGTTGTGGACAGTGCTGCCAGATCCATCTCGACAACAGTAATTATGCACAGGTCATCATGGCTCCAGCTTTTGGGATTTCAGAGAGAAGTACAGAACACCATTGAAGCTTCCCCTTCATTGGTCGTAGGCTTTTCTTGGAGACCACAGATGAGTCCTTCCATAAACTGAAGGACGTTAGAGCCACTTTACGTTCCTTGGTCATATATACACCTACAAATATGGGACCATTTAGGTCATGAACTGCCCAGAGATTGCATCCTGCTCAGTTCTCTGGATTCCATAGATCCACCAAACCCCACAGGAAACTACATAAGTTTCAGAGAAAGAGGGCTGCCCACCGACCCTCCCCAACCACACAACAATGTTCAAAGCAGCAATTTTGATGGGCCAGTCGAGGGTTCAGATCCGTCTGGTTTTACAGCTGCACCAATTTGCCCACCATGCTCCCTTTAGGGACCACATTTCCTGTTTCCAGCATTCCTGGAGATGGGTTACTACAGACAAGTGGGTCACAGAAGTCATAACATCAAGCTATACCATCCATTTTACATCGCTCCTTCTCTTCAATTCCTCATGAGTTTATATTAAGACAGGAGGCGAACTGTCTTCTGTTAGGAGCAATAGAGCCAGTCCCTCCCCCTCACAGGGTCAAGAGGTTTTACTTGAAGTATTTCCTAGACCAAAGAAGGATGGAGGGTGGGAGCTGATCTTAGATTTAGGACATCCAGGCAAGTTTGTAAAGCCTCAGAAGTTCAGGATGGTGACTCCGGCAGCTATATTTCTTTCACTGGAGAAGGGGGATTGGTTTTCGGCCCTCGACCTACAAGATGCCTATTTCCATATAGTGATACACCCGTCACACAGGAAATATCTACAATTCACCGTAGGTCAGGGTCATTTCCAATACAGAGTATTTCATTTCAGTTTCTCCTATGCCCCCAGGGTGTTCTCCAATGCCCTGGCAATAGTGGCTGCTTACCTCCAACAGGGGGAGATCCTAGTCTTCCTGTACCTTGACAACTGTCTACTCAAGGGCCATTCTTACAAAGCAGTTCTGTCTTCCACCCAGACAGCCCTTGCTCTTTTCCAAGAGTTGGGTCTTCAGCTCAGTGTAAGGAAATCCATGTTAACCCCCTAAAGAAGATTCAGTTTATAGGAATCATTCCGTCCCTTAGACATGTTCGTAACTTTGTCAGATTTGGTATGGACAATTCAGGGGAGTCTTTGGACCGCTATAAGGAACTGTCTTCAGCTTCTGGGACACACGGCAGCTTGCACTTTGATGACTGATCACACAACGCTGTGCCTTCACTGCATACAAGGTTGGCATAGAACAACCTATTTTTCAGTCAGACACACCTTGGACAGTTCTTCTACAAGTGAGGAGCTCCCTGGCTTGATGGAAAGATCAACTCAGTGTCTGCCCGGGCATTCCCTTCTGTCACCCACCTCCATCACAAACTTCAACAACAGACACATCGCTGTTGGAGTGGAGAGCTTATCTCAATGCTCTCTCAATTTAGGGTAGGTGGACAGCTCAGAAAACTAATCTCCCTTCCAGACCCCGTACCCCTGCCCTGAATCCCTCTTACAGCAAGGAGCAATAGAATGGGTACCACCGCAGTAGCAAGGAAAGGGTTTTTACTCAACTTACTTCCTAGTACCCAAAAAGAAAGGTGGCCGGAGACCTATCCTTGATCTCTGCCATCTCAACCCATTTTATTCCCAAACTGAAATTTTGCATGATCACACTAGCATCTGTAATCCCACGTCTGGAAAAGGGCATGTGGTTTACAGCTCTTGGTCTGAAAAATGCATGTTTTCATGTGGACATTCACCCTGCTCACAGACGTTTTTCTCAGATTCATGGTGGGCCCCAACCATATTCATTACAGTGTGCTCCCCTTCATATCAGACATTATGGCTTAACCACCTTTATCTTGACAACTGATTTCTTGTTGCGAAGACATGCCAAGAAGCCTACGAATTCATCTCATCTGTGCTCCAACTCCTTCTTTCTCTTAGACGTCAGCGTAAACTTGGAAAAGTCTGTCCTCTCTCCAACACAGACTTTACACTTCATCAGACCATCCTTAAATACAGTTACAACAAGAGCTTATCTGCTAAGAGACAGATTCCAAATGATGAACGACCTTATAGATCAGGTCATTAGAAACCCTTTAACACCATTCAGAATTGGACAACTGCACAACATAGGGCACTTGGACTTCCCAAGACACCAGGATGCACATCGACATTCTGGAATTGTGGGCAGTCCGGGAAGCTTGCAAAGCCTTTCTTACATTAATTCAATGTTGCCATGTCCTCAAAATGTTGGACAATATGACAGCCATCTTTTACATCAACAAGCAAGGAGGAGCGAGATCCATTCCTCTGTGTGCAGAAGTGGTCACCCTATGAAATTGGTGCATCAACAATCAAATCATCGTGTCTGCAAATTACCTTCCAGGGGATCAGAATGTGCTAGCGGACTCCCTCAGCAGACACTTCGCTATTGACCACATGCGGGTGTGACACAACTCCATGGTGAACAGTATTTTTCCTCTGGGGAACTCCCACAAGGGACCTGTTCGCCTCTCAAACAAACAGAAAATGCAACATATACTGCTCCAAAAGGGCCCTGGGTCTTCACTCTCAGGGTGATGCTCTCCTTCTTAAATGAGTCATTCTCATCACCCCCAGCTCACCCAGACAGTTCTAGTTCCTGAGTCCCCTACACATGTCCTCTCAGTCGCCAATCAACATTCAGTCCTTTTCCAATCTCCTGACACAGGAGAAAGGCAGAATCCATTTCTCTTCTGTCCTTGAAAGTTCTGTTCCTGGTAGCCATCACCTCAGCCAGGAGGGTGGGTGAGCTCAGAGTATTGATGACAGATCCACCTTACACCATATTCCATAGAAACAAAGTCATAGCATTTACATCCTAAGTTCACCCACAAAGTAGTTTCAAAGTTTCACGCGAACAGTCAATTCACTTACCTGTGGTTTTTTTTCCAAAACCACATGCATCTGAAAAAGAAAGGGGATGTCATTCCCTCAACGTGCGACGAGCCTTAGCCTTTTGCCTGCCTGCAAAGGACAAAAACAATCAGAAAATCTCCCAGATTATTTATAGCTGTAGCGGAAAGAGTTCAAAGTCAAGATATATCTTCTCAGAGAATCTCTAAATGGATCTTGCACTGTATCTTACTTTGCTATAAGCTGTCTAACATTCCTCCCCCTCATGGGGTGAGGGCTCATTCTACAAGAGCACAAGCAACATCAGTGTCATTGCTTCAAGACATTCGCAAAAAAGCTGTGTGGAGTTCCAGTCACACATTTGCAAGAGATTAGGCTTTGTACAGCACTCCAGTGGTGCATTCTCCTGTATGTCAGTCATCCACCGTAGAATACACATGGGGACCAGCACTCGAAGAGAAAGTTACCTTGTAATAACTGGAGGTTCTTCGAGCTGTGTGGTCCTTATCTATATTTCAGTATCCACCCTCCTTCCCCTCTACTTCGGATTGTTCTTGGATTCACAGTAAAGAAGGAAATGGAGAGGCAGTCAGTCTGCTCTGCCCTTTATCTCCTCATTTGGAGGCACGAAGAGAGCAGGGGCACATGTGCGGACTGACCCTGTTTTCAAGAATTCTCCAACTCTGGGTGCATGGACCACATGCATACCCACAGTGGAATACAGATAGGGATCATACATCTTGAAGAACCTTCAGTTACTAATACAAATTAAGTACCTTTGTCTTTCGTTTACTGAACAGTGTTAACTTTTGGGTGTTTCTTCCTCCTACAGACAGGTATCTTAATCATTAAATTATCCTGCCAGCCATTGGGAACTCTTGAATTTCATTGAAATTAATAGCACACATCACACCCAGGCACATAAGGAGTTAGAGGGAAAAGTGTTGCATTGGATATATGGGATTTAGGATTCCAGTTCAGGGACACCACGTGGGAATTAATTCCTGGGTTCAAATTTAATCTCTCTTACGAAATTATGATTTGCGTACCAAACTCCTCGAACGGATATTTCAGTGTGGCTTGGTGCAGTCGGAAGCCTTTGCTCAGGAAATATCCAGAAGTAACCTAATTCTAAAGGAGAAATGACTGAGTTTTCTTCACTGCTTAAAATTGAGGCCCTAGCGAGTCAGGGTTAATTTTTTTCCCAAGTCATTGTGTCTGTGCCTGCAAAATTTGAATGAACAGGGGTCACTGAAAATGCTAGAAGAATATGACTCTGAGTTGTTCAGTGACTCTCCCCTTCCAAATGGTTACTTCACCTGCTGCGTGGTTTGTCAAAATATCCGTAGCTTACACCTTCATATTTATTGTATTTTATTGTTCCTTAGATAATCAGTGTCAAAATAATGTTAAGAAAAAGGCCTGAGGGGATGATTTAGGAACCTGGAAACAGATTTAGGAATCTGATCTCTGCCACCATAGGTGCTGGAACTAGGGGTGCTGCCGCATCTCATGCCTTGAAGCAGTAATAACAACCCAGATACGTGGTTTCCACCTTCAGCACCCACACTCTAAAAATTGTTCCAGCCCCACGGTCCAGGACAGAGATTCAAATCCAGCCCTGGTGAATAATGTCCTCTAGTTATTAACACTAGATGGCTGTTCAGTGGCCTGGAAGACTGATTTCTTGGTCTCCGTCCAGTTTGCAGTGGACAAAACCCATTAGAACCGGCACCGCTTAGTAATGTGAGGAAGCTGCTGGAGTTTGCACAACTACTACCCTGCCCCGTCCAGTGTGTTGGCTACAGAGACGGAGGCCACAATATGGTATCTAAAGTATAGTGACTGCTCTAGGTTTCCCCAGCAAAGATGGAGCTCTCCCTTAGTGGGAGTACACTGCGCGGTTAGTAATTCCATTGTGAGTGTGATACCCCAAATTATTTGCCTCCTATGAAATGCTGCCTGCAGGGCCTGACTGAATCTTCTCTCTTTCCAGATTGAGATGGCACAGAAGCTATTGAACTCTGACTTGGCTGAACTGATTAACAAGATGAAATTGGCCCAGCAATACGTCATGACTAGCCTGCAGCAGGAATACAAAAAGCAAATGCTCACAGCTGCTCATGCTCTGGCTGTGGATGCCAAAAACTTGCTGGATGTTATTGATCAAGCCCGATTGAAAATGATTGGTCAGTCCAGACCCCATTAAACACTGAGGAAGAATTTTTTGTCATTCTTTTTAAGAATATTGCTAATGTAAGGATGTTATCTAGCCTTCCACCAGCGGTGAGGATTAACCCTGCATAGTCCTGGATTTCCAGTGACTCCTGCTTCATGAGACCTGATTGACAGCTGTTGGTTTTCTGTCTCTCTCATTTTAAAAGTTTAACCAAGTTTTTACCAGACGGTCTGGGATTCAAAATGTGGCATTATCGCAGAATGAAGTTTGTACAGAAGCCCTTGGGAATCATGACTGGGGAAAACAATTACATTTTATATCGTCACATAGGATGTGCATTACCTAAAATTGCCAGGGGGTTAAAATCTCAGAGCCAGGACTGTCCGAGCTGCAGAATGGAGAAAAATATTGTGAAGTGAAGAATTCTGGGAAACCTCAGGGCTGAGAATTCTTGCCCACAGTATGCGAGCTATCCAGACTGGAATTTTTTATTAGAACACTTACGTCGCAATATGCTAATCACAATTTACAGAGAAAGAAAATAAAAAAAGCTATATTTTCAAGACTTCAGTCATTTCAAAAGAAACTAAAGCCCTCTTCATCTTCCTGCCTTTTACTTTTATGTGGATGTGTGAAACATTTGTTTGGAAACTAGCTGTAGAACACAACTGAAAACTCTTGTATGTCTTTTCACCAGAATAACTTGCCAGTTTTTTGTAGCAATGTTATTTTCCTTGGAAGCAAAAAGCTGCTTTGTACCAGAGCAACTCAGAGCCGCATTTAGAAGAGAAGTTCTGTAACCATATGTGTTCCCCGTTTTTATATAATTTATACAGAAAGATTAAAGCCATGTTGAATATTTTAAACCCACTGTAGTTAACTAACCCATCTTTGAGTCTCTCTTGCCTGGGAGGAGTTACAGCAGAGCCGTGTGAATGTTTTCTTTCGTTTTTTTCCAGTTATACCATCTGTTCTGTTAAATGAAAACCACCATGCTCCCTTTGGTTTGATGGGGGATATAAATTATTCTCAGGAAGAATATAATGAACTGTACAGTTACTTTGACCTATTAAAAAGGTGTTACCAGTGAAGTCCTGGCTGTAACATTTCTTCCTATGCTGCAGAGCACAAAGCATTTTGGGGGAGTTTTCTGACCTTGCTTTTCTCATCAATCCTAAATTTCAACCATTTATGTAGACTTAAAAAAACAAAAGGGCACTGTCAGGAGGAATGCCAGAAAATTGACCTTACGGTGAATCCTTCCATGTTAAGGTACACACAACTCTGCTGAGCATTTCTCCACCCAGTCCTAATGTTCAGGGAGTAAAAAATACACATTCCTACAACCTAGTCCAAAAAAAACCACAAAAGCAACAGACAGCTTAAGCTAAGGCAAATGAAGTTTTTCAGCAGTATATAATCCTTGTTTCCCAGTGCTTCACGAGTTCCTGTCCTGATAGCATAGATGAGCAGCCATTTTCTCCCCTCAGAGCCCCTTCCTCAGCATTCCCATCTTTTGATATCCCAGCTTTAAGGAATCCCTAGTTGTTTTATATATGCTAAAATCTTCCCACTAACACCACAAAAACAAAAAACACCCTAAGGCATATCTCAGCAAGGCCAGTGAAATTATGTGGAGTTTCTAGGCTAACCCATTTAGGAATTAAACCCTACAAAATCCTTAAAAACAAGTGAACTTAATGTAAATGATCCAAATACTATGCATTTCTAATTTTGTGTAACCAAAATTTCCCAGAACTGAAATTTCAGGAAAATAAAGTTGCAAATAGGGCTATTTCTGCAAATTTCAGCTTAACTAGGGATGGGTTGATTGCTTTTCCATTCAAATAAATTTTAAAATAGGATATACTTTCTTCAATTGTCAACTTATTTATAACTGTGGCTGTCCGTTAACATAGTCCATGGAAGTTACCATTCTCCTGCTATATAGACATGAATTCAGTCAAGAAAAAAAAAGAATTGAGCCTGCATTGAGAAAAGCAACAGATTCTGAACACCAACATTCAGGTAGTTTTCCATATATATTTCAAAATACCATGAAAATGTAGGTTTGTTTTAACTACTGTGCTTATTTCATTGACAGATGGAGTGCAGGAGCATTCATGACACCTCTGATCTTTGTCCAGCTTCTTTGCTGCTTCAGCATAATATGCTCAGGCAGCTCAGCATTTAACCCAAGACAAATGGAAATCCAGTGCTGCGCAAGTGGTGGGATTGAGAGCAGAGCATAAACTGAAGGAAGGATGGGCTGAGAACTCAGGACTAAAGTCAGAGATGCAGTGTGGTTTCTATCTTCATGTGAAACTCCTGTACACAGACAATAAGACAAGTTAAAAAAACACAGAATCTCACCTAAAATTCGTATTTCAGAATTCAGTGTTTTTTAAATGAGGTAACTTCCTGGCTTAATTTACCAGGAAAGTGACAGCCCCCAGGGGGTAGTCACAGATGTATCTACTAACAGAAGTAGGACATGGGACTTGCTGTGGATAAATGAGCCATCTATCCATTTTAAAAGTTGCACTACAGGTTTACCTTGTTAATTAGACCTTATTTTAAAAATACCTTTGCTTTTCATACAATTGAATTTCTGAATGAAAGATTTAGGCATTACTGATGGGCTCCTGTGAAAAGTGAGTCAGTTTTTTGTTTAAAAAAGGCAAAGATACTGAAGAGAAACAGAAGGGGGAGCCTATGACAGAGAGCTCTTTAGGATTTATGGAAGTCAACCTGAAAAAGTTTCATTATAGAACTGCAACTTCAAAGTTTTGGTTCAGTTTGTGGGCATTTATTTTATCCTTGTCTTGTATTCAGAGTACTTGCTTGGTGTTGTAGGGAAAGATTTTGGATTTCTTCCTACATGATCTAATCCAGGGATTCTCAAACTGGGGGTCATGATGTTGTTATATGTGGGATTGCGAGTCTTCCAACCCAAACCCCGCTTTACCTCCAGCATTTATAATAGTGTTAAAAGAAATATTTAAGTGTTTTTAATTTATACAGGGGGTTGCAGTCATAGGTTTGCTGTCTGAAAGGGGTCACTACTACAAAAGTTTGAGAACCACTGATCTAATCTGTAGGTTTCTTAAAGAATCGAGGTTGCAAAGTTAAATTCGAGTCAGTTAAACAGGGGTTCTCCCCACTCATTCAACAGGTGAAGATTTTAATGGGGTTGGATGTTAGCAAAAGTGCATTAATTACAGAATAACTTTTTATAGAAGTTCTAAGTTGCATTCTGTGATGAAGCACAGCTTTGTAAAGAAATTTGAATTAGTCTAAAAATACTCATATTAGCTTTAAGTATTCTTCTCTACTAACTCTGATAAATTCCTTTTTAGATAATTTAATCAGCTTGCACATTTCAATGAAAGGGGGAAAGAGGCACAATACAACTTCATGTTAAGTGTTTTCTCAAGTTCAGTATCCTTACCCTGAGAGAAGTGTGGGTCACATTCATTAATTAAAAGTTAGGGTTTAATTTAAAACTAGGCTGTACAAAACATTGAATAAAACAGAAGCCTTCTTAGGGGATAGTAGGTCCTCAGAGTTTTGTCCTAAGCTCAAGCCTTTGACGTGTATTTATGATGAAAAATAAAAACATTGGTGTAGATGTGAGTTGAATATAGCCTTTGTATCGTGTAGTGTTATGGAAGGACTACACCGTGAAAGCTTCCTCAAACAGGTGCATACAGTAGCCCTTCTATTCATACATAAGGTGAAAGTTCACATGTGCATATATGGTCTCTTGTCTGTGGCCAGGACCTGATTAAGCTATGAGAAGATTGTTGCAGCTGGACCAAAAAGTCTCATTCACCCTCTCTAGGCCAAAACCAAAGTCTTAATTTCAAGGGCTTACCAAAAAGGAGGCAGCAGCCCTCCATGGCCAATAAAGTAAATATCTATACCAGGCCAGGTGCAGTGCTATTATCAAAAAAGCAAGATTAAAGCCATGTTTTTTTCCTGCTTTCTGAAAATGCCTTGGTTGAATGATTAAACTTCCTCCTGCAGTTCTACTGGGAAAAGGGGATGAGTAGATCAAAGCTGAGAACAACAAATAGTCCTACTCATCTTCCTTAATTGAGAGCCACTAGTGTGCTAGTATCATGTATATTTTAAAGAATAATCCCACTGGACAGTTTGAAGTACCATTTTACTAGAACAGTGACAGCCACAACTTCCCATGCTCTCCTTCACAAGCTAGACCTGAATATGGTGGCAACTTCAGATAATGTCTTCAGACTGTTACAGTAATTAATACAACAGTCTTGTGCTGTCCCTGCAGTGTGTGTTTTAGCATGTGAGTAAAAAGTTTTCAGAGGAAAGCTAGAGATTTTGATAGTTGTGTACAAAACAATGGGAACACGGGAGGCTATAGGACCAGTTTGAGGTCTTGTGTTTCTAATCCCCCTCCATTTAAGAGTTCAACAAAACCCCAATCCCAGCTCTGTCCCCGCATATTCTTTAAAGACAAACAATTAAAGAGTGGTTTTTTTTTATTACAGATGGTACAAAAAGTCAGTTTAGTCAAAGAGACCAAAGCCCATGTCATCATCAGATTCCTCAGATTCTTCTTTCTTTTCTTCCTCTTTCTTCTCCTCAGCTGAAAAAGAAGAAAATAGTTAGCATCTCATCCTGAAAATTTGATATCACTGAAAAATGATATAGGGAGACCTAAATAAACTAAACTCCATGAAGAGTTTGAGATACAAGAATCAAATTACATTGGAAAGTCAACATTACAATTGTGGGGATTCAGGAGCATGTTAGAACACCAGCTACAGATAATCTAATCCACATGATCATTAATGCCCTTACTCCATGCAGTGCTTTCGATGACCAACACTGAAAGAAAGAGAGCTAAGACACTACTTTTAGAATTTCAGTAACAAACCTCCCCGCCCCAATCCAAAAGATGTCGTCGTAAGCTCACAAGGTCAGAAACACCTTTTCAAACTATGAAGAGAGAGTTATGGCCTTTAACTTAGTCAGATAGTATAGTTTTGCAGACTGAGTCCATACATTGACCTTGGAGACTAAAGAATTTAAAAGCTTACTGTAGCAAACCACACAAATTTGCAATCAACAGTATTTTCCAAAGTTAAACTCCTTTCCCCCACAAGTTCACCCATCTTAGATTGCTTAAGAAAACAAAGCAGTTGTAAGTATTCAAAAAAGGTACAGTGGTGAGATACTTGATACTGTACAAACAGTAACAGCATTTTATACACCCATTTCTTCCACACTAATCCAAGAGTTCACTTACCAGGGGCAGCCCCACCAGCAGGAGCAGCACCACCAGAAGGAGCAGCAGTAGCTGGAGCACCACCAGCTCCTACATTACAGATCAGGCTTCCAATGTCAATGTTAGCTAGAGCCTAAGAATATTAAGCATTCATTAGTACGACATTTTACAAAAAGTTGCACAATATTCACAGCTGTTCCATTGTTGTAAGAAAATTATTTAAAATTGGCATAATTCAACTCTAACACTTATCCTGGCCAATTCCTAAGTTAGCTTTAATAAGGCATTTGCTTACTAATGTGCATGGGATGCGGTCAGTCTTGTACTGAATTACGGTTGCTATATCTTCCATGTCAATTTACAAAACTATAACAATACAACTTTATCAACATAATTCAGCAGACACTTTTGATAACTACTGGATTTTGATCAAACCAAGCTGTTAACGTTAAAGATGTCATGACAGATGTTCAGTTAACTGTTCTAAGCAATTTTCTTCTCCCATCTTGATCAATTTATCAAGATCTGGCTAAAAAGACTGTCAGCACACAATAAGGAATGAAGGCTCACACATGTCAGAATGCATAATTTGGCCTGAAGTACTTTTGACAAGTGAAGAGGCAGGAGAGTCCCAGATCTTTGATTGAGTTTTCAGGGTAGTATTTGGAAAAGCTATCCTTTCACTTGTAGGCCTAGTACACATTGGTAAGTCACAGTTTGTTTCTCCATAAACTCCAGTTCAGTCCCTTTTCAGACTGGATCTGAAAATAAAATGACCAACCCTAACCTCCAGGCACATTGAAGTTTTTTCTATTATAGGTACATACTGCAGTCAATGTCTCTGATTTGCCTCCACCAACAGTACTCAATTCCGATAAATTCTTCATTTGCTAATTGGGTTATCTGTTTGCTGCCAGTTCATCAATAGAAGCATATTCTCAAAACATTAACCCCAATAATTATTCACAGTAATTTTATAGATATCCCAGGAGGTCCATCTTAGTGACCCATGTCAGAACCACCTAGCTTTTGTTTTGTGATCTACAGACTACTCCCAAGGCATCTTATAGCTGTGCCCAGGCTGCGGACATCTATGGCACACGCTATGCTTGGACCAGATTATACTTTGTTCAGCCACCTTTCTGTTATGTCTTACCTTTGCGAACAGGCCCGGCCAGAAAGGTTCAACATTTACTCCAGCTGCTTTAATAAGTGCATTAATTTTGTCCTCCTAAAAAAATTCAATAAGAATATTGTTAAAACAAAAGCTAAAAAGAGTCAGCCACAATGCATACACTTCATGTCACTATGGCCTAGTCTCAAGACTGCAAATAATCAATGTCAATTCCTCAAAACTTTTGCAAACTATGATAAAAGTACCCGGTGAACATAAGAATGTGGATACAGCTCAGTCTTGAGTGAGGAGATTCTGTTCTGTCCTATAAACTGTGAAGTACGTCGACAGCATTTACAGAGGCTGCCACTGGCCTGTAGCATGACCTAAAGCAACTCTCCCCACCTCCGTTTCCCTATCTGTAAAATGGGCACAGCGACTCTGACCTCCTTCGTCCACCCCCCTGAGGGCTGCTGCTGACAGCCCCACGTAGGAGCCAGGCGCTACACAGGTAACAGCAGTTCGGCTTGAGCCTCACACTCCAACCTAAGCAGCACCCAAGTCCTGTTTCCCTGGCCCGCCTGGTCTTAGGTCAGTGCCCCGGCAGCCGCGGCCTGACAGGATCACCCACCCCCGCCTTCCGGAACCGGAGTCGGGCCGCCACAGCTGGGGGGCGGGGGCGGGCTCGGGGCCATGGGGGAGGGGACGCGTGGCGGAGCGTCGCCCCACGGCCACGCGGGCTGGCACCTTCCCCCCTTGTGACGAACCCCCCCCCCCGGCACAACCCGGACACCGCGCAGGCCCCGGGCGGCCGAGGAAGGAGCCGCGCTGCGCTGCTGGGCCCCGCCCCACTGGAGCCTGCGCTCAGGCTGACGCTTCACCAACCCGCACGGGGGACGCAGCGGAACTCCCCGCGGCGGGGCGGGCGCCGCCGTCCCCCCGGGCGGAGAGTCGCTGCCCCAGCCGCGCGCCGCCGCCGCCATCTTGTAGCGCGTGGGGCCGGCCCCGCTCACCGTGACGGTGACCTCGTCGTCGTGCAGGATGAGCGCGGCGTAGATGCAGGCGAGCTCGGAGCTGGAGGCCATGGCTGAACGGGCGGGTGGCGGTGGGGCGCGGTGCTAGTCGCCGGGATGTGACGGCCTTAGCTTCAGCTGAAGGACACAGCACCTTTTGCGGCCAGAGAGACAAGAGACCGCGGGCGCTTCGGGGAAGGGTTATAAATCCAGCCTCAGCCAATCACAGCCCGGAATCAGATCTCTCAGCCAGTCACGGACGCCTGCCCGCCAGTCAGTTGAAAGCTGGATACTCTTGCCCAATCACATAATGCCTGGTCCTAGCCAATCAGAGCTCGGCCCCGCCTCTCTCGGGAGTGACGGACACTCACGGAAGTACCCGAGGACAGCCGAACAGGGAACCGCGTGCAGAGCTACCCCACAGCAGCCGCAAGGGGGCGCAGGTGCGAAGTGGAGGAATCTCTTTCTGCCTAGCACATGTTCGCTGGATTCATGCTGCCTTTTCCAGCTCTCAGCGCCCGCGGCGGCGTGCCCCACCCGGGGCAGGGGAATGCATCCCCGCATACACACAGAAAGGTAAAAGCACAGCGGAGCTAGCATTGCATATACGCAACCGGCCAGCGAATGACAATGGCAAACAGACAAAAACCCCATGCACAGCAGCGGCTGGCACAATGCTAGGAAACAGCGTTGTCTCTTTCCCAGCGTTCCTGTGAGTCACAGATTTATTACATTATTAACTGTCCCAACATTTTGTTAACCCCAGAGTTGTCAATTTTCTAACCCCTGAAAACCAAACACCCTGCCCCGCCCCTTCCCCGAGGCCCCGCCCCGTCTGTTCCTCCAAGGCCCTTGTCCGTCCCCTCCCCCCCATCACTTCCTCTCCGGCCCCACCCACTCCCCCAAACCCCAGGACTCACCTGCCTCCTGCAGAGGGGGCACAGCCGGGCATGGCACGGGTCAGTCCCCGGACTCCCGGAGCGAGGGACTAGGGTGGGGAAACCGGGGCACAGTGGGGTGGGGGGTTGGTCCCTGGAG